>NC_000075.6:18995313-19306742 GCF_000001635.26 Mus musculus | reverse complement strand
AAAGCTCACTGCACACATTGCACCTCACACATAATAGTGGAAGACATAAGCACCCCAGTATCTTCAATGGACAGATTATGGAAACAGAAACGAAACAGAGACACAGTGAAACTAAAAGAGATTATGAATCAAATGGATTTAATAGATATCTATAGAACATTTCATCCTGTAACAAAAGAATATACATTCTTCTCAGGATGTCATGGTACTTTCTCCAAAACTGACCACATAATTGGTCACTATACAGGCCTCAACAGTTACATGAAGATTGAAATAATACCATGCCTCCTATCAGATCACCACAGACTAAGGCTGATCTTCAATAAAAACAAAACAAACAAAAAAATGGAAAGTCCACATATACATGGAAGCTGAACAATGCTCTACTCAATGATAACATGGTCAAGGAAGAAATAAATAAAGAAATTAAAGACTTTTTAGAATTTAATGAAAATTAAGGTATATTATATTCAAACTTATGGGAGACAAAGAAGCAGTGCTAAAAGGAAAACAGAGCTCTAAGTGATTCCAAAAAAGAAACTGGAGAGAGTATACCCTAGCAGCTCGACAGCACACTTGAAAGCTCTAGAAAGAAAAGAAGCAAGTAGAGCAAAATTCTGTCTGACCTTCAAAGAAGACCTAATACCAATACTCTTCAAACTATTCCACAACACAGAAACAGAAGGAACACTATCCAATTTACTCTATGAAGCTGCAATTATACTTATACCTAAATCTCACAAAGACCTTACAAATAAAGAGACCTTCAAACCAATTTACCTTATTAATATCAATGCAAAATACTAAATAAAATTCTTGCAAACTGAATCCAAGAATGCATCAAAACAATTGTCCATCATGATCAAGTAGGCCTCATCCCAGAGACACAGGGATTTTTCAATATATGGAAATCCATCAACATAATCTACTATATACCACTCCTAGGCTTATACCCAAAAGATGGTCCAACATATATCAAGGAAATGCTCTTCTATGTTCATAGCAGCATTATTCATAATAGCCAGAAACTGGTAAGAAGTCACATGTCCTTCAAAAGAGGAATGGATATAGAAAATGTGGTACATTTACACAATGGAGTACTACTCAGCTATTAAAAACAATGAATTCATGAAATTCTTAGGCAAATTGGTTAGAATATCATCGGAACTGGAAAATATCATCCTGAGTGGGGTAACCCAATTACAAAAGAACACTCATGGTGTTCACTCACTGATAAGTGGATAATAACCCCAAAACTCAGAATGCCCATGAAACAATTCATAGACTACATGAAGCTCAAGAAGAAGGAAGACCAAAGTGTTGATGTTTCAGTCGCTCTTAGAAGGGGGAACAAAATACTAATGAGAGGAAATATGGAGACAATGTTTGGAGCAGAGGGTGAAGCAAAGGCCATCCAGAAAGTGCCCCACCTGGGGCATGGTGTAGGGGGGTTCTTGGAGGGAAACAGGGAAATGGGATAACATTTGAAATGTAAAGAAAGAAAGCACACAATTTTATACACACACATATGTGTGTGTGTATGTATGATATATATATATATATATATATATATGTGTGTGTGTGTGTGTGTGTGTGTGTGTGTGTGTATGTTTATATGTATATACATATATATATATATATATATATATATATATATATATATATATATATAATTTTTAACTTCAATAACCCAAGTGCCCAAGTGCCAGATTATTCTGGTTAGGGTATGGAATAAAGGAAACTCTCATTCATTGCATGTGTTAGTTCAGTCTTGTACAGGTACTATTGAAAGCAATATGGTGTTTGCTCAGACAGTTGAAAATATATCTATATCAAGACCTACCCATATCATTTTTGGGTGCACATGCCCAGCTGATGTTACTTCTTCATCTTATGATGGAGACCCTTGGTTGACCATGTTCATTACTTCTCTATTCTTAATATCCATAAACAGAAAACAATCTAGGTTCCTCTTAACAGAAGAATAAATAAAGAAAAATGGTACATTTACACAATGGAGTATTATTCAGAGTTGAAAGAAATACAAGCATGAAATCTGCAGGCAAACAGATTGAACTAGAGAACAATCACCCTGAAAAAGTTATTGCAGAATTTGAGAGGCAACAGTGTTATATATTTACTAGGATGTTAATATTAAAGTTTAAGTAACTTAAAACAGAGCTCCTGTCATACAACCATAAGTGATAGATATTGAGAAAGGAGCAAGAGGAACAGAGAGATCTTTAGGAAATAAAAATATAAGAGCTATTTATGGATGAATGTGAAGCTGTCTCAAATGACAGGATACGCTGGGGAAAGAAATATGAGGAAAGACAGGTAAAATTAAGGGGCATTTTAGTGATAGTATAAGAACAGTATACTGTAGTTATGGCCTTGTGCTAAAATTCTCTTGTCTATGGAAGCATTGTCTGTCAATAAAAATCTGCTGGCCAGTGAGCTGAGACAAGAAAGTGGGACAGCTGACAGAGAGAGAGACAGAGAGAGAGAGAAAGACACACACACACACACACACACACACAGAGAGAGAGAGAGAGAGAGAGAGAGAGAGAGAGAGAGAGAGAGAGATTCTGAGAAATAGCCAGGTGGGAATACTCCCCACCCAGACTCATAAGAAGTAAGACATGAGAGATAATTAGCAATGTAGCATACATAGAAGTGTATAAAAGCATGTTATTTTAAGTTATAAGCTTATCGAGGAATAAGACTAGCTTATGGCCTAGGCATTACCCCAAGTTGTTAGGTGGCACAGGGGTGTAGTTTCTGTAATTCACACTTACAAATAGCAATCAATGTACTGGCTCTTAGAATCGAGGGTTAGAGCCTGAGAACTCCAGGTGGAAGAATGTTTCCTAGCAAAAGACTAATTTTATTAGTCTTCTGTACCCACTTTTTTTCCCATCTTCTCATGCTGGGGATCTGTGAATCTGAGTGCAGGAATTTAAATGACCCATCTAATTCTGGTAGAATGCTGCACTCAAGCCCTCTGCCCCTAGCCTTTTGTTGTTGTTTGTTTGCTTGTTTGTTTTGGTTAGGAAACTTATACAATGACTGCTTCTATTTCACTAGTGGTTAGAGGATATATGCCTCTTTAAATTGCTAGTGCGATCTTAACCTAACTTAGGTAATTGGAATATATTGAGAACATTTCCATTTCTTTTAGGTTTTCTGATTTGTTGAAGATTTTAGAGCATGCCTCTTAAGATTCTTTTGATTTCCTTGGTTTCTTTTGTTATGATCCCCTTTTGTTTTTGAATTATTTAGTTTGGATATTCTTTACTCAACTTTTAGTTACTTTGAATAGTGATTTGTCTATCCTATTGATTTCCTTACAGAATCAAATATTTGTTAATAGGTGTCTTTGTTTTTCTCAATTTTTAATGACTTCAGCCAAGTGTTTAATTTATTCTTACCATCTACTTCTATGACTGATTTTTTCTTTCTTACTAAAAGTTTCAGTTGTGTTACTGAATTGCTAACATGAAATATATTCTTATATATTCTCATCCTCAATCTCATTTAAAAGTCACAGTACTACACCTATATCTCCTCGATCATATTCTAAATTTCACTTACGTATACTACTGAAAGGACAAGTATCTCAAGTGTATATATTGATGACTTTGAAAGAGTGCATACAATTATTTAAAAATATTCAAGACATCAAATACAAATTTTCATTAGTGCCTTTATTTGGAGACTGAAAGATCCCACCTTGTCATAGTGGAAAATTTTCACTTCCACCTCACCTGAGGTCTTGATGTTCAGTGCCTCTTACTCCATTTATATTTTACCTCACATACTTCTTTATCGAGGTTGAGTTAGCTCCTATTCATGCCTTGTTTCTTTTTATGTGCCTGTAATAAAAAGAGAGAAGGTAAAAGAGAGAGAGAGGCCAGCTGTGGCCAAGAGGAGACAAAGGGGGGATAGAGAGAAAAAGAGAGAGAGAGAGAGAGAGAGAGAGAGAGAGAGAGAGAGAGAGAGAGAGAGAGAGAGGAAGCTAGAAAGAAGAGGAGAGGAGAGGAGAGGAGAGGAGAGGAGAGGAGAGGAGAGGAGAGGAGAGGAGAGGAGAGGAGAGGAGAGGAGAGGAGAGGAGAGGAGAGGAGAGTAAGAGCAAAAGAACAAAGGAATGAGAGAGAAAGGAGAGACCAAACAGCCCCCTTTAAAATGAGCTGCTTTCTTTTCTCTTGCTAGGTAACTGGGGAGGAGTCTAGCCTGAAAGTCAGAAGCTTGGGACATTGTCTTCATGAGTGCTAGCCATGCTTCTCTTGTGGGGGCTGGGGGGGGCAGTAACTTAGACAGGAGCCAGAGTTCCAGAAGACATGAGAGAACACCTTTGATCCCACATAGGTAAGTTATGACCACAGTGGTCCAGGGGTTCAGCCTGTTTGTGCAGAGCCCAATGCCCCACAAGACATATAGGAGCAAAATTGTTCTTTTAATTGGAATATTTGACAGGACAGTCTTTAAACAGTATGGGAACTATGCACACTGGGCATAGGTGTCTTAATTTTTATGGGATAAAACAGAGCGTACTCATACGAGACAGCTATAACAGGGTCCCTTCAGCAAAATCTTTCTGGCATATGCAATAGTGTCTGGGTTTGGTGGCTGATTATGCAATGGATCCCCGGGTGGGGTAGTCTCTGGATAGTCCATCCTTTCATCTTAGCTCCAAACTTTGTCTCTGTAACTCCTTTCACAGGTATTTTGTTCCCTATTTTAAGGAGGAACGAAGTATCCACCCATTGGTCTTCCCTCTTCTTGATTTTCTTGTATTTTGCAAATTGTATCTTGGGTGTTCTATGTTTCTGGGCTAATATCCACTTATCAGTGAGTGCATATCTAATGACTTCTTTGTGATTACATTACCTCACTAGAATGATATCCTCCAGATACATCCATTTGTCCAAGAATTTCATAAATTCATTGTTTTTTATAGCTGAGCAGTACTCCATTGTGTAAATGTACCACATTTTCTGTATCCATTCTTCTGTTGAGGGACATCTGGGTTCTTTCCAGCTTCTGGCTATTATAAATAAGGCTGCTAGGTACATAGTGGAGCATGTGTTCTTATTACCAGTTGTAACTTCTTCTGGGTACAGACACTATTGCATATGCCAGAAAGATTTTGCTGAAGGGACCCTGTTATAGTTGTCTTGTATGAAGCTATGCCAGTGCCTGGCAAATACAGAAGTGGATGCTCACAGTCATCTATAAGATGGAACACAGGGACCCCAATGGAGAAGCTAGAGAAAGCACCCAAGGAGCTCAAGGGGGCTGCAACTCCATAGGTGGAACAACAATATGAACTAACCAGTACCCCCAGAGCTTGTATTTCTAGCTGGATATGTAGCAGAAGATGGCCTAGTCGGCCATCACTGGGAAGAGAGTCCCCTTGTTATTGCAAATTTTATATGCCCTAGTACAGGGGAATGCCAGGGCCAAAAAGCGGGAGTGGGTGGGTAGGGGAGCAGGGTGGGGGGAGGATATAGGGAACATTCAGGATAGCCTTTGAAATGTATATAAAGAAAATATCTAATAAAAAGTTTTCATATATATATATATATAATAGAGCATACTTTAGGGATGGAAGAGTCCATTTGTAGGCTAGTTCCTATACTGTCTGTAAACTGTAGATTCCAGTGGATAGGATATGTGAATCTCCTTATCAGATGTTTCAATGATATTATCAGTTAATTCAATCTTGTCCAAATATCAGACCCCCTGGGGATTTTAGGCAATTACACCTTTACCTATTTATCAAAGGAATTCAAAAATAAGAGGATATTATTAAATAAACTTTGCATGTTGAAGGAAAATTGGCATATGAGAAAGACACAGTGATTACAGATGGTCATATTGTTGCCATGGACATCATCAAAAGTATTTTGCAAAATTCATTATGGTCAAAAAAATATGATTGCTTAAAAGAGCATTAATGTACTACAAAACAGCAATTTTTATGTGTTTTACAAACACATTAAAGTTAGTAAATTTGTCTTTGGGAATTGTTTACACATAAAAAAGGGGGAAATTACTTTTAGATCATTTCAAAGAATCATCTCATTTTTACATTGATATATATGTATATATATAGATATAGATATATTTCATCAATTTTATCTTAATCACTTCCTTCAGTGCTATTGAAACTTTCTCATTCTCTCTCCAATTTCTTGATGTGAATCTTGATTTATAATATAAATCTCTACTCATAAATGTAGATACTTATGTTACAAACGTCAACTTGGGATAAGATTTGCTTAATTAAAGAGGTTCTACTAAACTGTTTTTCATTTCCTATAATTCTGCACTTATTTTAGTTTGCTGTCTTGTTTTTTCAATGTACCACTGATAAACAAAAGTGTTCTGTTGAATGTTAACTTGTTTATGAGTTTCCTACAGTTTGGTTTTTGTTCTTTGTTTTGTTACATGATACATGATAAAACACAATTATGTACTTAAAGTCTTACATTTCCATTATATTACAAAATATCTTTATTTTTACATTTAATTTTATTTTTAATTCATATTTTACACTCCATATTCCATTCCCTGCCCCTCCCTATCCCCCTCCTACTGCTCCACATCCCACACCTCCTTCCCACACCACCCCATCTCCACATGGATGCCACCATCCCCCATCCCACCATCCCCCATCCCACCTGATCTCTAAAATCCCTGGGGCCTCCGGTCTCTTGAGGGTTAGGTGTTGCGGGTCGTCCAGTGGCTCTCAAGAAATAGGATACAGCTGGAAGGCAGACACGAGCTGAGAGAGAACTAGCCAGTCAAGAGAAATAATGGAGCTAAGTCAAGTTTCCTGATCAAAGCTCCAATGTTTAGTAAAAGTCTGTGCTTATAAAGAGGGAAACCCATCCCCAGTCACGCCAAGTTTCTTGATGTAGAGATGTGAAGTTGTCAGAACAGCCTTTTAGCAGAAACTCAAATTCAGAGTTTGCAGTGAATCTTGGAGAACCAGTTTGGCATCATGGCTGGTGGCAGGCAGTGTCACATCAAAGGAGAGTGATGAGAAGGGTGGCAGGCAGTGTCACATTAAAGGAGAGTGATGAGAAGCAGCACAACAGGTGGCCCCGCCTCAGTGGTGTATGGTCTGAACCATCCTGACTAGGCTGAAGGAGGTTACAGTTAGGTGCTTCATCTATTATTTAGTAGACAACATTATGGATTTCTCAAAAACTGAATATTAAATAGGTAATATTTTAGAAATTTAGAAATAGGTAATATTTTAGAAATTTCTGTTAAGTCTATTTGACTGATATGAACTCTAAACTTGGTTGGCTGATTAATGCTAGATTTTCTCTGTCTTGATGGCTTTTTTATATTAAATTAGGCACTGTTATTATTTTGAAGTGAGCTTCAAGAACATTTTATAACAAAAAATATTTAAACATATACATCAGAAAAGTTTTATACCAACTGATCACATTGGACTTTCTTACTGAGGAATACACACATACACAAGCAAACACATATATGATATCTATGAATTTATTTTATTTTATTGAAATAAAAGAAAAATATTGTAGAGGTAAAAATGCAAATGAAATTTTATGTAAATTATTTTTATTTTCTGATTAGAGAAACAATTTGACAGTATGAAAATGTAGCAATCTTTAGTCTTGGGAGTAATCATACACCATTTAAATTTTCTTTTTATACTGTGCTATGCACCAAAAAAATAGTATTGATATATCAGCAGGAGAAACATTCAGTATATTAGATTGACTATATATGTTTTTCAAAAAGAACTTTAGAAATAGATGTATTAACAATAAACAAATATGACAGAATCTTATGTACAATAGAATGTTAAGAACAATGGAAACATGTAACATTTATTCATTATTTATAAGTTTAAAGAGTTTGAAAAAGATACATTTATTTTTATAAATGTCTGTTCATAGTCTAAGCATATTTCTGTGTATGAAATGTGCATTATTATTTTTAAATAGTGAGATTTATGTGGTACACAATGGTCAGATTCAACAGAAAAATGCATCAATTGTCTTTGCACTAATGCAAAATAAAGTTTTATGATTAAAATATATCCAAATATTTTGATGTCTTCAATGTTTTATAAGTTTATAATGAAATGAGTAGATGCATTTGAAATCAAAAGAAATTAACTAAGATGAATTCCTCATCTCATTTGTTGCTATTGTTTTTTTGTTTTGTTTTGTTTTGTTTTGTTTTTTAAGACAAGTTCTCTGGTTAACATTCCTGGCAGTCCAGAAACTAGCTTTGTAAAGCCTGATGGCCTCAGATTCACAGAGATGCTCCTGCTTCTGCTTCCTCAGTGCTGGATTAAAGACATGTGTCATTACTCCTGACTCTTTTCTTAGATTAATGATGCTTAATCACTTAAATTTAGAATCATATAAGATAATTACCATTTTGAGGAATGTGGAGTCAATAATTATATATAGATTGCACATGAATTTATCACAGATGGTATGTCTAGTAAATTTAACTTACCCATGCATAGTATAAAAATTCCTACTTGAGCTACAACAAGCTATAAGCTTCTGGCAGGATCTAGACTTCTTGCAAAGATCATCCCTGCATGCAAGAACCAGGTCTATTATAAAACATCCAAAATTTCTTTCTCCTCTGTATTCAACACATCAACTGTGTACTACAACTTCACTCCTCCTCCAGTGTCCAGTCTCATAACCTTACAGATTAACGACATCAAAGCAATACAGAATATTATAATAGAATATTTTTTTAAACTGGTAGAATTCTATCAACTTTTAACAATGTTACAGGGACAGTAACTCTCAAATTATTTAAAAAATATATGAACCAAATTAGCACTCTCAGCCTCCTTCAATGAAGTCAGTATCACTGTAATTACTCAAACTAGGAAATAGTGGTGGTGGAAAGGAAAAGGCTACAAGCTAATATTCATGAGGAATATAGACTCAAAATATTCAACAAAAAAAACATGCAAACAAAATTCAGGCCTACATAAAAAAGATTATCTACAATGCTAATTTGTCTTTAGTCTTGAAATGCAAGGATGATTTGATAAATGAAAGTAATTATATGTAATAAGCCAAATGAGTCGACTTAAAACATATATTGATTTCCTCAATATATACAGAAAGATCATTTAACAAAATCCAATATCCATTCAGGTACTACAGAATGTACAACTAGAGGTAACATTTGCAAATATTCCAAAAGATCTGTATGATTAACTTATAGCCAATATCATCTGAAATATAAAAATGCTTGCAGAAATCTGACTGTAGTCAGGAGTGAAACAAGGATAGCGAGTATCCTTTGTAATATAGCTTTTGAAATAATATTTGAATCAATAAGGCAAGAAGAGAAATTTATAGGGATACAAATAGGAAAAGATGAAGTCATACTATACCTTTCTGTAAATAGTAAGATATTAGACATTAAAAATACCAACAAATCAATCAGAAAACTTGTAGGAATGATAAATAATTCAGCAACATTGCGGAAGACAACATCAATTTACATGTCAATCGCATTTCTGAACACCAATAACAAACCAACAGAGCATAGACAAATTCCTATTCACAATAGACTTAAATAAAAATAGATCTAGGAATAAACCTAAGGAAGATTGTAAAGACAGTTCATTGAAACAAAGACACAGTGAAAACTAGAGGAAATGAACCAAATGGATTTGACTATATATCAAACTTTTACCCTCAAAGAAAAGAATACATATATTCTGTCAAAAAACAACCCTCAAAAAACAAGCCTCAACAGATCAACAGATACAAAAAGATTAAAGTAATCCCATGCATCCTATCAGATCACCATGAACTAATGCTAGACCTCAATAACAACAAAACAGCAAGTGAAACCCACATACCTATGGAAACTGAACAGCTCTCTACTCACTGATAAACTTGGTCATAGAAGAAATAAAGAAATAAATTAGAGACTTCCTGAAATTCAATGGAATTGATGACACTGCATACCCAAACTTATGGGACAGAATGAAAGCTGTGCTAAGAAAAAAACAATCATATCAGTAAGTGCCCTCTTTAAAAAATTGGAGATCCTATCCTATCAACTTAACAGCACATCTGAAAGCCCCAGAACAAAAAGAAATAAGCACACCAAAGGGGAGTAGACAGAAGGAAATAGTCAAACTCAAAGCATAAACCAACCAAATAGAAACAAAGAGAATTACACAAAGAATCAAGAAAACTAAAAGCTGATGCTTTGAGAAAAACAACAATCCTTGATCATGGATTGGTAAGAGTAACAGAGTAAAAATAGCCATCCTACCAGAAGCAATCTGTGGATCCAATGCAATCCCTATGAAAATATCAACAGAATTTTTCAAAGACATGGAAAAAGCAATTCTCAAATTTAATATAGAAATACAAAAAACAAAGGATAGCTAAAACAATTCTAAACAAACAAACAAACAAACAAACAAAAAAACCTCTGGGAGAAGACCTCAAGCTATACTACAGAGAAATAGTGATTAAAAACTGAATGATATTGGTACAGGGACAGACAAGGTGATCAATGAAATAGAATTGAAGAGAAGAAATAAAACCATACACTTATGTACACATTATCTTTAAGAAAGAAGTAAAAAATATACAATGGAAAAAAAAGCACCTTCAATAAATGGTGCTCATCAAACTGGCAGTCAGTATGTAGAAAAATGAAAATAGATCCATATCTGTGACCTTGCACAAAGCTCTCAAGTCCAAGTAGATCAAGAACATCCACATTAAACAAGAGAGACTGAATCTAATATAAGAGAAAGTAGGAAAGAGCCTGGACCTCACTGGCATGGGGGAATATTTTCCTAAACAGAACTACAGTGCCTCAGGCTCTAAGATCAAAAATTGATTAATGGGACATCATGAAATTGAAAAGCTTCTGTAAGGCAAAAGACATAGTTAATAGTACAAATCGCCAACATACAGATTGAGAAAATATTTTCATTAAAGTCATATCAAATACAGGGCTATCTAAAATATATAATGAACTCAAGAAGTTAACCTCCATAAAACTAAAAAACCCAATTGAAATTTGGTTATAGGACCAAACAACAAAAAAATCCCAATGGAGGTAAAGTTCTTTTGATATAAGCATGTGTCATAATCAGGGTTTCTATTCCTGCACAAACATCATGACCAAGAAGCAGTTGGGGAGGAAAGGGTTTATTCAGCTTACACTTCCATAATGCTGTTCATCACCAAAGGAAGTCAGGACTGGAATTCAAGCAGGTCAGAAAGAAGGAGCTTATGCAGAAGCCATGGAGGGATGTTCTTTACTGCCTTGCTTCCCCTGGCTTGCTCGGCCTGCTCTCTTATACAACCCAAGACTACCAGCCCAGAGATGGCACCATCCACAAGGGGACCTCCCCCTCTTAATCACTAATTAAGAAAATGCCTTGCAGCTGGATCTCATGGCAACATTTCCCCAACTGAAGCTACTTTCTCTGTGATAACTCCAGCCTGTGTCAAGTTGACACAAAACTAGCCAGTACAGCATGTGTGCTGAATTTTATCCCCAATATTAGTGGCTAAGCACATACCATTTCTTGTTGTTCCATGTCAACAGTATATATTCCATACATACATGTTTACCTCATGAATTACAGAGTTTTCTTGCTGCTTTTAATGGGAGCTTTTCTATTTCATGATTTCTGATTTCTGGAGTATTGAGGTTTATTTCATCCTGGTGTTATGTCCTGCATATTTATATATTGTAATTACTAAAATATACATATGTCACTGACTTTTAGAGAATTTGTATGTATGTTGCTATTTTTTCAAGGTATTTGATCAATGCAGTCTAGCAGCAAAGACTATTCAGAAAAGCATATGATTATCCACATATAAATCATATTACATATAAATGTTCCAATAGTTTTGATAACTTTTTTTTTCTTTCCATTTTTTATTAGGTATTTAGCTCATTTACATTTCCAATGCTATACCAAAAGTCCCCCATACCCACCCACCCCCACTCCCCTACCCGCCCACTCCCCCTTTTTGGCCCTGGCGTTCCCCTGTTCTGGGGCATATAAAGTTTGTGTGTCCAATGGGCATCTCTTTCCAGTGATGGCCGACTAGGCCATCTGTTGATACATATGCAGCTAGAGTCAAGAGCTCAGGGGTACTGGTTAGTTCATAATGTTGTTCCACCTATAGGGTTGCAGATCCCTTTAGCTCCTTGGGTACTTTCTCTAGCTCCTCCATTGGGAGCCCTGTGATCCATCCATTAGCTGACTGTGAGCATCCACTTCTGTGTTTGCTAGGCCCCGGCATAGTCTCACAAGACACAGCTACATCTGGGTCCTTTCGATAAAATCTTGCTAGTGTATGAAATGGTGTCAGCGTTTGGATGCTGATTATGGGGTGTATCCCTGGATATGGCAGTCTCTACAGGGTCCATCCTTTCATCTCAGCTCCAAACTTTGTCTCTGTAACTCCTTCCAAGGGTGTTTTGTTCCCATTTCTAAGGAGGGGCATAGTGTCCACACTTCAGTCTTCATTTTTCTTGAGTTTCATGTGTTTAGGAAATTGTATCTTATATCTTGGGTATCCTAGGTTTTGGGCTAATATCCACTTATCAGTGAGTACATATTGTGTGAGTTCCTTTGTGAATGTGTTACCTCACTCAGGATGATGCCCTCCAGGTCCATCCATTTGGCTAGGAATTTCATAAATTCATTCTTTTTAATAGCTGAGTAGTACTCCATTGTGTAGATGTACCACATTTTCTGTATCCATTCCTCTGTTGAGGGGCATCTGGGTTCTTTCCAGCTTCTGGCTATTATAAATAAGGCTGCTATGAACATAGTGGAGCATGTGTCCTTCTTACCGGTTGGGACATCTTCTGGATATATGCCCAGGAGAGGTATTGCTGGATCCTCCGGTAGTACTATGTCCAATTTTCTGAGGAACCGCCAGACGGATTTCCAGAGTGGTTGTACAAGCCTGCAATCCCACCAACAATGGAGGAGTGTTCCTCTTTCTCCACATCCTCGCCAGCATCTGCTGTCACCTGAATTTTTGATCTTAGACATTCTGACTGGTGTGAGGTGGAATCTCAGGGTTGTTTTGATTTGCATTTCCCTGATGATTAAGGATGTTGAACATTTTTTCAGGTGCTTCTCTGCCATTCGGTATTCCTCAGGTGAGAATTCTTTGTTCAGTTCTGAGCCCCATTTTTTAATGGGGTTATTTGATTTTCTGAAGTCCACCTTCTTGAGTTCTTTATATATGTTGGATATTAGTCCCCTATCTGATTTAGGATAGGTAAAGATACTTTCCCAATCTGTTGGTGGTCTCTTTGTCTTATTGACGGTGTCTTTTGCCTTGCAGAAACTTTGGAGTTTCATTAGGTCCCATTTGTCAATTCTCGATCTTACAGCACAAGCCATTGCTGTTCTGTTCAGGAATTTTTCCCCTGTGCCCATATCTTCAAGGCTTTTCCCCACTTTCTCCTCTATAAGTTTCAGTGTCTCTGGTTTTATGTGAAGTTCTTTGATCCATTTAGATTTGACCTTAGTACAAGGAGATAAGTATGGATCGATTCGCATTCTTCTACATGATAACAACCAGTTGTGCCAGCACCAATTATTGAAAATGCTGTCTTTCTTCCACTGGATGGTTTTAGCTCCCTTGTCGAAGATCAAGTGACCATAGGTGTGTGGGTTCATTTCTGGGTCTTCAATTCTATTCCATTGGTCTACTTGTCTGTCTCTATACCAATACCATGCAGTTTTTACCACAATTGCTCTGTAGTAAAGCTTTAGGTCAGGCATGGTGATTCCACCAGAGGTTCTTTTATCCTTGAGAAGAGTTTTTGCTATCCTAGGTTTTTTGTTATTCCAGATGAATTTGCAGATTGCTCCTTCTAATTCGTTGAAGAATTGAGTTGGAATTTTGATGGGGATTGCATTGAATCTGTAGATTGCTTTTGGCAAGATAGCCATTTTTACAATGTTGATCCTGCCAATCCATGAGCATGGGAGATCTTTCCATCTTCTGAGATCTTCTTTAATTTCTTTCTTCAGAGACTTGAAGTTTTTATCATACAGATCTTTCACTTCCTTAGTTAGAGTCACTCCGAGATATTTTATATTATTTGTGACTATTGAGAAGGGTGTTGTTTCCCTAATTTCTTTCTCAGCCTGTTTATTCTTTGTGTAGAGAAAGGCCATTGACTTGTTTGAGTTAATTTTATATCCAGCTACTTCACCGAACCTGTTTATCAGGTTTAGGAGTTCTCTGGTGGAATTATTAGGGTCACTTATATATACTATCATATCATCTGCAAAAAGTGATATATTGACTTCCTCCTTTCCAATTTGTATCCCCTTGATCTCCTTTTGTTGTTGAATTGCTCTGGCTAATACTTCAAGTACTATGTTGAAAAGGTAGGGAGAAAGTGGGCAGCCTTGTCTAGTCCCTGATTTTAGTGGGATTGCTTCCAGCTTCTCTCCATTTACTTTGATGTTGGCTCCTGGTTTGCTGTAGATTGCTTTTATCATGTTTAGGTATGGGCCTTGAATTCCTGATCTTTCCAGAACTTTTATCATGAATGGGTGTTGGATCTTGTCAAATGCTTTTTCTGCATCTAACGAGATGATCATGTGGTTTTTGTCTTTGAGTTTGTTTATATAGTGGATTACATTGATGGATTTTCGTATATTAAACCATCCCTGTATCCCTGGAATAAAACCTACTTGGTCAGGATGGATGATTGCTTTAATGTGTTCTTGGATTCGGTTAGCGAGAATTTTATTGAGGATTTTTGCATCGATATTCATAAGGGAAATTGGTCTGAAGTTCTCTATCTTTGTTGGATCTTTCTGTGGTTTAGGTATCAGAGTAATAGTGGCTTCATAAAATGAGTTGGGTAGAGTACTTTCTACTTCTATCTTGTGAAAAAGTTTGTGCAGAACTGGAATTAGATCTTCTTTGAAGGTCTGATAGAACTCTGCACTAAACCCGTCTGGTCCTGGGCTTTTTTTGGCTGGGAGACTATTTATAACTGCTTCTATTTCTTTAGGGGATATGGGACTGTTTAGAAGGTCAACTTGATCCTGATTCAACTTTGGTACCTGGTATCTGTCCAGAAATTTGTCCATTTCGTCCAGGTTTTCCAGTTTTGTTGAGTATAGCCTTTTGTAGAAGGATCTGATAGTGTTTTGGATTTCTTCAGGATCTGTTGTTATGTCTCCCTTTTCAGTTCTGATTTTGTTAATTAGGATTTTGTCTCTGTGCCCTCTAGTGAGTCTAGCTAAGGGTTTATCTATCTTGTTGATTTTCTCAAAGAACCAACTCCTCATTTGGTTAATTCTTTGAATAGTTCTTCTTGTTTCCACTTGGTTTATTTCACCCCTGAGTTTGATTATTTCCTGCCGTCTACTCCTCTTGGGTGAATTTGCTTCCTTTTTTTCTAGAGCTTTTAGATGTGTTGTCAAGCTGCTAGTATGTGCTCTCTCCCGTTTCTTCATGGAGGCACTCAGAGCTATGAGTTTCCCTCTTAGAAATGCTTTCATTGTGTCCCAAAGGTTTGGGTACGTTGTGGCTTCATTTTCATTAAACTCTAAAAAGTCTTTAATTTCTTTCTTTATTCCTTCCTTGACCAAGGTATCATTGAGAAGAGTGTTGTTCAGTTTCCATGTGAGTGTTGGCTTTCTGTTGTTTTTTTTGTTATTGCATATCAGCCTTAGTGCATGGTGATCTGATAGGATACATGGGACAATTTCAATATTTTTGAATCTGTTGAGGCCTGTTTTGTGACCTATTATGTGGTCAATTTTGGAGAAGGTACCATGAGGTGCTTAGAAGAAGGTATATCCTTTTGATTTAGGATAAAATGTTCTGTAGATATCTGTCAGATCCATTTGTTTCATCACTTCTGTTAGTTTCAGTGTGTCCCTGTTTAGTTTCTGTTTCCATGATCTGTCCATTGGTGAAAGTGGTGTGTTGAAGTCTCCCACTATTATTGTGTGAGGTGCAATGTGTGCTTTGAGCTTTACTAAAGTTTCTTTAATGAATGTCGCTGCCCTTGTATTTGGAGCATAGATATTCAGAATTGAGAGTTCCTCTTGGAGGACTTTACCTTTGATGAGAACGAAGTGCCCCTCCTTGTCTTTTTTGATGACTTTGGGTTGGAAGTCAATCTTATCAGATATTAGGATGGCTACTCCAGCTTGTTTCTTCATACCATTTGCTTGGAAAATTGTTTTCCAGCCTTTTATTCTGAGGTAGTGTCTATCTTTTTCTCTGAGATGTGTCTCCTGTAAACAGCAAAATGTTGGGTCTTGTTTGTGTAGCCAGTTTGTTAGTCTATGTCTTTTTATTGGGGAGTTGAGACCATTGATGTTAAGAGATATTAAGGAAAAGTAATTGTTGCTTCCTGTTATTTTTGTTGTTAAAGTTGGCATTCTGTTCTTGTGGCTGTCTTCTTTTAGGTTTGTTGAGGGATTACCTTCTTGTTTTTTCTAGGGCATTGTTCCCGTTCTTATATTGGTTTTTTTTCTGTTATTAACCTTTGAAGGGCTGGATTCGTGGAGAGATAATGTGTGAATTTAGTTTTGTCGTGGAATACTTTGGTTTCTCCATCTATGGTAATTGAGAGTTTGGCTGGGTATAGTAGCCTGGGCTGGAATTTGTGTTCTCTTAGTGTCTGTATAACATCTGTCCAGGCTCTTCTGGCTTTCATAGTCTCTGGTGAAAAATCTGGTGTAATTCTGATAGGCTTGCCTTTGTATGTTACTTGACCTTTTTCCCTTACTGCTTTTAGTATTCTATCTTTATTTAGTGCATTTGTTGTTCTGATTATTATGTGTCTGGAGGAATTTCTTTTCTGGTCCAGTCTATTTGGAGTTTTGTAGGCTTCTTGTATGTTCATAGGTATCTCTTTCTTTATATTTGGGAAGTTTTCTTCAATAATTTTGTTGAAGATGTTTGCTGGTCCTTTGAGTTGAAAATCTTCATTCTCATCCACTCCTATTATCCGTAGGTTTGGTCTTCTCATTGTGTCCTGGATTTCCTGGATATTTTGAGTTAGGATCTTTTTGCATTTTCCATTTTCTTTGATTGTTGTGCCGATGTTCTCTATGGAATCTTCTGCACCTGAGATTCTCTCTTCCATCTCTTGTATTCTGTTGCTGATGCTCAAATCTATGGTTCCAGATTTCTTTCCTAGGGTTTCTATCTCCAGTGTTGCCTCACTTTGAGTTTTCTTTATTGTGTCTACTTCCCTTTTTAGGTCTAGTATGGTTTTGTTTATTTCCATCACCTGTTTGTATTTTTTTCCTCTTTTTCTGTAAGGACTTCTACCTGTTTGATTGTGTTTTCCTGTTTTTCTTTAAGGACTTGTAACTCTTTAGCAGTGTTCTCCTGTATTTCTTTAAGTGATTTATTAAAGTCCTTCTTGATGTCCTCTACCATCATCATGAGATATGCTTTTAAATCTAGGTCTAGGTTTTCGGGTGTGTTTGGGTGCCCTGGACTGGGCGAAGTGGGAGTGCTGGGTTCTGATGATGGTGAGTGGTCTTGGTTCCTATTAGTAGGATTCCTACGTTTACCTTTCGCCATCTGGTAATCTCTGGAGTTAGTAGTTATATTTGACTCTGTTTAGAGTTTGTTCTTCTGGTGATTCTGTTACCGTCTCTCAGCAGACCTGGGAGACAGATTCTCTCCTCTGAGTTTCAGTGCTCAGAGCACTCTCTGCTGGTAAGCTCTCTTACAGGGAAGGTGCGCAGATATCTTGTTTTTGGACCTCCTCCTGGTCGAAGAAGAAGGCCCAAAACAGGGCCTCTCTCAGAAGCTGTGTTGCTTTGGCAGTTCCCAGAAGCTGTCAGCTTCTGTGGTGCAGACTCTCACCTGTACAGACTAAATTCCTAAGTTTCATGGAGTCCTGGAACCAAGATGGCGACCGCTGCTGCTGAGGCTGAGGACGCCTCCCAAGCCAGGCGGACACCTGTCCTCTGGTCCGGACGGTGGCCGGCTGTCTGCGGCCCGCACAGGGTGCTGCCTCAGCGGCTCTGTGCTTCTGCCTGTCCCAGAAGCTGTCCGGTTCTCTGGCGCACCCTCTAACCTGTTCAGACTAATTTCCTAGGTCCCGCGGAGTCCCGGAACCCAGATGGCGACCGCTGCTGCTGAGGCTGAGGCCGCCTCCCAAGCCAGGCAGACACCTGTCCTCTGGTCCAGAAGGTGGCCGGCTGTCTGCAGCCCGCACAGGGTGCTGCCTCAGCGGCTCTGTGCTTCTGAGTTTTGATAACTTTCTTCATAAAACTTACACTTTGAAATTTTCTTCATCATTTTAGTTGAGGTGGTAAGTTCAACATTTGAAATACATAAGCATATATGTCATGAATCATTCTTTTGTATACTTTTATTAATAATTTTAAGAAATATAACCACCGGGCATGGTGGCACACTCCTTTAATCCCAGCACTTGGGAGGCAGAGGCAGGCGGATTTCTGAGTTTGATGCCAGCCTGGTCTACAAAGTGAGTTCCAGAACAGCCAGAGCTATACAGAGAAACCCTGTGTCGAAAAATCAAATTAATAATAATAATTAATAATAATAATAATAATAAATAAAAATAACCAACAAATAATGCAATATGAAAGCTTTTTTAACATAGTCATGACATTTGCTCATATTTCAATCACTATTTTATTGGTCCAGATGTACTCCTATTTCTTTCCATTTAAAAGATCCTATATCTAAGAAACTTTTAGAATTTTTATGTATTAATCAATGCATAATTCACTATCCTGATTCATTCCTCATGAGTTACCAAAAAATTCTGTTTAAATTTTCTTTAAAATGTATTTTTTGTCTTTTATCAATATCATTAACTACATTCAGGTTTTTAAAAAGGAGTTGTAAGTTCCTTTTTAAAAATTTTCCTGAACAGAACACCAATGGCTTACATTCTAAGAATCAACTATAAACACATGGGATCTTACAAAATTGAAAAGCTTATGTAAGGCAAAGGACATTGTTAACAGAATGAAACAGCAACTTACAGATTAGGGAAAGTCTTTACCAACCTGACATTGGGCTAATATCCAAAATACACAAAAAAACTCAACAACTTAGACAGAGAACCAAATAACCCTATTAAAACAGGATATAGAGCTAAACAAAAAATTCTCAGCTGAAGAATCTCAAGTGCCTAGTAGACACCTAAACAAACGATCAACATCCTTAGTCATTAGGGAAATGTGAATCTAAAGACCTTGAGATTCTACACCATACCAGTCAGAATGGCTAAGATCAAACACTAAGGTGACAGCAGATGCTGGCAAGGATGTGGAGAAAGAGGAACACTCCACTGCTGTTGGATTACAAGCTGGTACAACCACTCTCTAAATCTGTCTGGCAGTTTCTCCAAAAATTGGATATAGTACTCCTCGAAGACCAAGTTATACCACTCCTTTGCATATACCCAAAAATATAACATCTAACATATAATATTTCTAACATATAACAAGGATGCATGTTCCACTATCATCATAGCAGCCTTATTTATAATAACTGGAAACTGAAAACAACCCAGATGTCCCTCAACAGAGGAATGGATACAGAAAATGTGGTACATTTACATAATGGAGTACTAGTCAGCTACTAAATGCAAACACTCTATGAAATTCTCAGGCAAATGAATGGACTAGAAAATATCATCCAGAGTGAGGTAACCCAGTCATAAAGGCACCTACATGGTATGCACTCACTGAGAAGTAGGTATTAGGAGAAAAGCTCAGAATACTTACAGTACAACTACAGACATATGAAGCTCAAAAAGAAAGAAGACCAAAGTGTGGATGCTTCAGTTCTACTTAGAAAGGGGAACAAAATAGTCACAGGTGTTTGAGAGATGGAGGGACCTGGAGGGGAAAGAGGTAGGGGAAGAAAATGGGGGGGGGGAGATCAGGTTTGGCAGGAGATGGGGGAGAAGGGGTCTTGACCAGAGGGTCAAGAAATTGAACAGAGGTGTATAGAAGTTGAGTATAGTGAGCTTTGTTTAGCCACTAGAAAATTCCAGATGCCAGGAAACCAAGAGGCTCCCAGGACCCAACATGGACGACATTAGACGAAATGTCCAACAAAGGCAAGAGAGATCCTGTAGAGACTACATCCAGAAAGTCAACATGGCCCCTGGTTGAGGGATGTAGCCACCCACCAATCTCAAAAATATTAACAGAGAATCGTTTCAGTCTTAAGTAAATGCATTGAGAAAGAGAGGAGCAGAAACTGAAGGAAAGGCTATCCAGAGAATGCCCCACCTTGGGATCTATCTAATCTGCAAACCCCATACCCAGACACTATTGTTGATCCCAAAAAGCACTTGCTAACAGGAGGCTCATATGATGGTCTCCTGAGAGGCTCTGCCTGAGCCTAACAAATACAGATGTGGATGCATGCAGTCATCCATTGAAGTGAGTACAGAGGCCAAAATGGAGGAGTTATAGAAAAGATTGAAGGAGCCTAAGAGGTTTGCAACCCCATAGGAAGAATAATATTATCAACCAACCAGATCCCTGAGAGTTCCCAGGGACAAGACTACCAAGCAAAAAAGAGTACACATGGAGGGATCCCATGGATCCAGCTGCAAACATAACATAGGATTGCCTTTTCTGACATCAATGCAGGGGAGACCCTTGATCTTGTGGAGACTGGAGCATAGGGGATTCTAGGACAGTGAGGCTGAAGTGGTTGGGTGGGTGTGGCATCTCCCTATTAGAAGCACGGGAGAGGGGTTTTAGCAAAGGGGGTTTGTGGAGGGTAAAACCAGGAAGGGAGATAACATTTGAAATGTAAATAAATAAAATAACCAATAAAATTTTTAACAGATCTTATATCCCAGGTCTCTCAGAGAACAGTCCTCACAGGAGAGTGCAAGAGCCACAGAAGCAACAGAGCCTCTTGGACAGGGTCCCTTTGGGGCTTCATCCTCAGCCAGGAGGCAGAGTTGAGACCCAGACCTCTATGCACCTTCCCCACCAGAAGAGAGTCTGCCTCCAAGGAGGGCTCTGACCCTGGAGCTCAGGTGAGAGCACCACCTTATATCCCGGGTCTCTCAAAGACCAGTCCACAAAGGAGAGTATGTGGCCCACAGAAACAAGAGAGCTTCTTTGAAAGGTTCCCTTTGGGAATTCATCTTCAGCCAGGAGGCAGAGCTGAGACCCAGACCTCTTTGTACCTTCCATGTAAGAGGAGAGCTTGCCTGTAGAGAGTGCTCTGAACACTGGGACTCAGGAGAGCATTGGACTTCCAGGCATGCTGACAGAGGCTAACAGAATCACAGGAGAAACAAGCTCCAGCAGAGACAGCTAGAACTTCTAACAACAGAGATTACCAGAATGTAAGAATCTTACTAAAGAAACTAAGACCACTCAGCAACATCAGAACCCAGTACTCCCACCACCCTGAGTCCTGGATACACCAACACACCCGAAAAGCAAGATTCAGATTTAAAATCATATCTCATGATGCTGGTAGAGGATTTTAAGGACATTAATAACTCACTTAAAGAAATACAGGAGAATACTGCTAAACAGAAGTCTTTAAAGAGGAAGAACAAAAATCACTTAAAGAATTACAGGAAAACACTGCTAAACAGGTAGAAGTCCTTAAAGTGGAAACACAAAAATCCTATAAGAATTGCAGGAAAATACAACCAAACAGGTATCAGAATTGAACAAAACCATCCAAGATCTAAAAATGGAAATAGAAACAATAAAAAACCCAAAGGGAAACAATACTGGAGATAGAAACCCTAGGAAAGAAATCTGGAACCACAGATGCGAGTATCAACAACAGAATACAAGAGGTGGAAGAGAGAATCTCAGGTGCAGAAGATTCCATAGAAAACTTGGACACAGAAATCAAAGAAAATGCAAAATGCAAAAAGATCCTAACTCAAAACATCTAGGAAATACAGGACACAATGAGAAGACCAAACCTAAGGACAATAGGTATCGATGAGAATAAAGATTTTCAACTTAAAGAGCCAGTAAATATCTTCAATGAAATTACAGAAGAAAACTACCCTAACCTAAAGAAAGAGATGCACATGAACATAAAAAAAGCCTACCGAACTCCATATAGACTGGAACAGGAAAGAAATTCTCTCTGGCACATAATAATCAGAAAAATTAATGCTTTAGTTAAAGAGAGAATATTAAAAGCATTAAGGGGAAAAGGTCAAGTAACTTATAAGAGCAGACCTATTAGAATTATACCAGACATCTCACATGAGACTATGAAAGCCAGAAGATCCTGGACAGATGTTATAAAGATGCTAAGAGAACACGAATGCCAGCCCAGGCTATCATACCCAGCAAAACTTTCAATTACCATAGATGGAGAAACCAAAGTATCCATGACAAAACCAAATTCATACAATATCTTTCCATGAATCCAGTCCTTCAAAGGATAATAACAGAAAAAAAAAAACAATACAAGGATGGAAACCACGCCCTAGAAAAAGCAAGAAAGTAATCCTTCAACAAACCAAAAAGAAGTCAGCCACAAGAGCAGAATCCCAAATCTAACAACAAAAATAACAGGAAGCTACAATTACTTTTTCTTAATATCTCTTAATATTAATGGACTCAATTCCCCAATAAAAAGACATAGACTAACAGACTGGCTACATAAACAGTACCCAACATTTTGCTACATACAGGAAACCCATCTCAGGGACAAAGACAGATACTACCTCAGAGTAAAAGACTGGGAAACAATTTCCAAGCAAATGGTCCAAAGAGACAAGCTGGAGTAGCCATTCTAATATTGAATAAAATTGACTTCCAACCAAAAGTTATTCAAAAAGACAAAGAGGAGCACTTCATACTCATTAAAGGTAAAATCTTCCAAGATGAACTCTCAATTCTGAATATATATGCTCCAAATGCAACAGTAATACTTGTAGTAGTAGTAGTAGTAGTAGTAGTAGTAGTAGCAGTAGCAGCAGCAGCAGCAGCAGCAGCAGCAGCAGCAGCAGCAGCAGCAAAAACAACAAAACACCAAAATAACATACATTCTTCTTACCACCTTATGCAATCTTCTACAAAACTGATGATATACTCAGTAACAAAACAACTTTGAACATATACAATATTGAATTAACTCTCTGTATCTTATCATATCACCTTGAATTAATGCTGGACTTCAATGGAAAATAAACAACATTTTACTAATGACAAATGTGTCACAGAAGAAAACATGAAAGAAATGAGAGACTTCCCAGAATTCAAAGAAAATGAATGCACCCATCTTATAGGATAAAATGAAATCAGTCCTAGGAGGAATTTTTATAGTACTAAGAAACTTCATAAAGATTAGTGAGGTATCATACCTACAAGGGCTTTAGAAAATCAGCAAAAAGCAAACATATTCCAGGGTATTAGATGACAGGAAATAAACTGATTGTTGAAATCAGTAAATTTGAAACAAAAAGAATAGAAAGAATCAATGAAACAGAAAGTTGAAATTTTGAGAAAATCGACAGGATAGAAAACCAAACTGAGTAAAGTACAGACAGGGAATATTCAAAATATTCAAAATCTGAACTTAAAAGTGGGACATAACTTTAGACACTGAGGAAAACCAAAGAATCAGTAAGTCTTAATTCAAAATAATCTTCAAAATTGAAAAATATTTTAAAAATAGAAATTTTTTGGTCGATATCACTTACAAAACTTAAACTAATAACAGATATACAGTTTAAATAGACTTACATCCCTAAGGAAATTGAAGCAGTCATTAAAAGTCTCTCAACCTAAAAGGACAAAATAAGCACCCGAGGGGCCACAAAAAGATTCTCACCAAACACAGATGTGATAGTTGGTTGATATTCAAAATATCAAGATACCAAATAACCCAATAAAAATTGGGGTAGAGATCTAAATAGAGAATTATCAATAGAACACTCTCTATTCTAAGTGGCCAAAAAGCACTTAAAGACATGTTTATCATCCTTAGCCATCTCTTAAATGCAAATCAGAACTACTGTATTCTGACATTACACTGGATACCTGTCAGAACAGCTAAAATCAACATCTCAAGTGACAGCTCATCATAGAGAAGACAGAGAGTAATTCGAACACTTCTCCATTGCTGATGGGAGTAAAAACTTATACAGCCAAGTTAGAAATAAACTTTGCATTTTACAATAAAGTTGGGGATAGATGTAACTCAATACCCAACTATAACATTTTTAGGAATATATTCAAATGATGTTTCACCATATCACCAGGACACCTGCCCAACTATTTTCATACCAGAAAAATTCGTAATGACCAGAAACTGAAAACAACCTAGATGTTCCTCAACCAAAAAATGGATAAAGAAAATGTGGTAATTTACACAATGTAATATTTCTCAACTACGAAATTTACAGGACATACATGGAACTAAAAGGGATCATCCTGGGTGAGGTATTCCAAACCCAGGCACATAAACATGATATGTGCTCACTTATACTTGTATATTAGTTTTAAAATAAAGGATAACATGCTTCAATACACAGATCCTAAGAAGCAGAGTAACAAGGAGAGCTCAAGGAAGGATATGTCAATCTTACTCAGTAGTATAAATAGAACTAAGATAATGGATGAATAAGAAAGAGGGTACTAAATAGAATTGGGTATGGGAACAAGAGAGATCAGGTATGGGGAGGACTAAGGAAGAGAGAAGAGAGAGAGAGAGAGAGAGAGAGAGAGAGAGAGAGAGAGAGAGAGAGAACTAGAGTGAAAGGTGGCAACATCTCCAGGTTGAGCTAGGAACCAATGGCAATATAAAATCCCAAGAATTTATGGAGGTGACCCTAGTGAAGGCTGCAAGGACTAAAAGATAATAATCCTGAATTGAACATTTCCTCTAACCAGGCAGTCTTCCAGTGGAGGTATTGGGATACCAACCCAGCTAGGAAATCTTCAAACTTCATTTTGTCTGCCTATAGATGTAGATGTCTGATAAAGAGAGAATTGAGGGAGAGGCAGTTCCACAGTATGAGGAGCCTAATTTGCAACTGTTAATGCTATTCTACTATTCTTGCAGACTGAAGCCTAGCATAATTGTCATCAGAGATTATGGAAATTGATGTAAATACCAACAGCCAAACATTAAGTGCAGCTTAGAGAATCCAATGAAATATGTGGAGGAAGTAATATAGGAGTCATTTCTGTCAAATGCATCACACGCAAACACATACACACACACACACACACACACACACACACACACACACACACACACACGGGGAAGAGAGAGAGAGGGAGAGAGAGTGTGCTTCATGGGACTGACGTAGGCTCTCAGCACACATGATATAGTTGAGTAGCTACTGTGTTATATATAGTAGGTGTCTTGTGAGATGCCTAATGGTGAGAATAGGAGCTCTATCTGACTGTGATGCTTGTCTATGGTTTCTTTCCCTCCTATTGGGCTGCCATGTCTAGCCTCAATAGGAGAGGATATGCCTAGTATTACTGTAACTTGATATACTGGAGTGGGTAATCCCCTATTGTTAAGAGAAAAGAAGGAGGAGTGGATTAGGGGGCAGTAGAGGTGGTGTGGAAGGGCTGGGAGGAAAGGAAGTTGGGGAAACTGTGGTTGGAATATAAAATTAAATTTATTAATTAATTGGAACATATAGAAATTCTAAAACGAATTTGTATAATTTAAATACACACAATCTTTTTCAGAAGTACATATAATTAATACAATCAATTCTATAATAATCATGTAATAATATAAAATATTTATTATTTATTACTTGTCTTAAACTTGCTTTCATGAGCACCTTCTTCTGTATATCTTGCCTCTTCATGTGGCTCTGATGCACCTAGCTCTTTACCACAGACACTCTCAGCCTTTCATCCTACACCATCTGGACTATATTCTGTCACCCACCGACCTGCTGAAGCAATCTCTACCAGGGTTTCCACTAATGAAATAATGCCTAAGATTCCAGAAGGAAATAAAAACAATAGAGTAGAATAACTACTATTCACTGAATAAAAGATCAGAAGTTAACAACAACTTTAAACATGCAGATGTTTAGAACCCAACACAAAAAACAACTGTTAATAGTGAAGGAATGATTCCTCCACCAGAATTCAGTTAACTAATTAAACTAGGCCCTATAAATGGCAATAGAACTGAAGTATGAAACAACGACATCAAAAAAGCAATTATAAAAATGTTCAAAGATATGAATTTAATTTGCAGCCATTCTGGTCTATATAGTAAGTTTATTGACAGTGTAATGGGATATATGTGTGTGCATACATATATATGTGTGTATGTATGTATGTATGTATGAATATATAATTATATTATTATATATGATTACATATATAATCTTATATATAAAATTATCCATCTATCTATCTGTATATATGGATAGATATGTCTACAGAGATACATATATAATGTATATATATTGTTATATATAGTTATATATAAGATTATATGTATATGTTTGTATATGTAACCATATACAATCATGTGTATATATATATACATATACATATACATATACATATACATATACATATACATATACATATACATATACATATACATATACATATACATATACATATACATATACATATACATACAATCATATATATACACATATAGAGAGAGAAAGAGAGAAAAAGAGACATTAAAAACAGAAATAAAACTGGAAATTAACAAAAAAAAGTTGTCAAAGAAATACTTCTGATATAATGTTCATGAAAGGAATATAAGACATAGCAGTGAGAATTTCATGCTTTCCAAACAAAGTAGAAACCCAGGCTTGGTGGCACAGACCTATAGTTTCATCACTCAGGGGACAGAGGAAATTACATAAATCCCTGATAGTTCAAGGGCAGCCTAAACTACAAAAATGAGTTTCTAGACTACCCAGGCTGTTCTAGGAGGAAACCCCATTTAGAAAAAAAAAAAAAAAAGACAGGAAAAAAGAGAAAAAGAAAGAAAGAAAGAAAGAAAGAGAAGAAAGAAAGAAAGAAAGAAAGAGAAGAAAGAAAGAAAGAAAGAAAGAAAGAAAGAAAGAAAGAAAGAAAGATGGAGGGAGGGAGGGAGGGGGGGAGGGAGGAAGGAAGGAAGGAAGGAAGGAAGGAAGGAAGGAAGAAAGAAAGAAAGAAAGAAAGAAAGAAAGAAAGAAAGGGAGAGAAAAAGAATCAAAAAGGGAAGAAAACAACAAAAACAGAAATGTGTACTTCTTTCAAAGAAAGTATTGAATGATTATATATGTGTGTGTGTGTGTGTGTGTGTGTGTGTGTGTGTGTGTGTTTATAAAATAAGCTAAGAGAATATGGATAGGATGTTAAAAGCTGAAAGCAAGTTACATTTTTCTACTACCTCTCTTCCACCTTTATCAGACTCCTGAATCACACAGTAGTGGTTACTTCTACAACATATCTCTCCTGCTCTCTGAGCTCTCTAGTCCAACCCAAGCTAGCCTCAGTAGCCTACCATCACAGGGGGATCTCAATTCTCTTGCTATTCCTCCTACCACCATCAGACCTGAGACTCCTGAACTATACAAGGAAAATTCCCTTCCCTGACTCATCTTTCCTGCTGGCTGAGTCCTCTGTGCCAAGCCAAGTTCTCCTAAGCAGCCTGTTATTCCAGGGGTACTTACATTCTCCCACCACTTCTCCTCCATCTCAATCAGATTTCTGAGCCATATTGGTAATTTCCCTTCCCCCAACCATCTTCCCTGCTCTCTGATCCTCTGGGCCAAACCAAATTGTCCTGAGCAGTCTGCTGTCCCAGGGAGTCCTCCATTCTCCTGATACCTCTCCTCCTATCTCCATCAGACTTGTGAATCCTCAACCATACAGATTAGCTTCCCTTCTCTTACTCATTTTCCTTGCTGGCTGAGCCTTCTGGGCCAAGACAAGCTGTCTGAGCTTCCTTCTATTCCATAGTGACCTTAATTATCCCACCACTTCTGCTTCATCTCATTTAGACTTCTGAACCATAGAGGTAAGCTTCCCTTCCCCCAAACATCTTTCTTGCTCTCTGAGTTCACTGGACCAAGCCAAGATTCTCTGAGCAGTCTGCTAGGCCAAGGAGACCACCATTCTTCGGACACCACTTTGCCCACTTTCACAGGACCTGATGATCATTAGCATATAGACCTGAAGATCCATAACCATAAAGTCCATGGATACTCATCAGATTTACCCACCTCCCAATAATTTCTACAAGAACATCCAGGGAACAAAACCATTCAGATACCTAAAGGCCCTCAAAACAGCACAATCAGCAAAAGCCAGAGCAATAAGAGACCTCCAAAGCACAGCTACCCAACTGCAGAAAGCCCTGGATATCATTATATAACAAAAACCACAAGAAAATGACCTTAAGTCCTATATTATAAAGATAGAGGGCTTTTATGAAGAAATTAACAAATCCTTTTTTTAAAAAAATCTATGAAAATACAATCGATTAGATAGCAGTATTAAAGGAAAAGGCAAACAAGCACCTTTTAGATATATAGGAAATTATAATTAAACAAGTGAAGGAAATAAAGAAAACTGTGTAGGACCTGCAAGTGGAAACCTAGGAAATAAAGGAAACACAAAGTGAAGAAATCCCGGTGATGGAAAACCTAGGAAAGAAAACGGTAACAACATATGCAAGCATCACCAATGGAATATAGGAGAAAGAAGAGAGAATCTCAGACTTAAAAGATATAATAGAAGAAATTGCTATATCAGTCAAAGAAAATACTAAATCTAAAAACAACAACAAAAAAAACAAAACAACAACAACAAAAAAATAAAACAAAAAATCCTGACACAAAATATCCTGGAAATCTAAGATACCACAAAAATGCCTAAACAAAAATGATAGGAATAGAAGAAGGTGATGATTTTCAGATCCAAGTCCCAGAAAATATTCTCAAGAAACTCATAGAAGAAAACTTCCCCCATCTCAATAAGAGAGGCCTATGAACGTACAAGATGCTTATATAACAACAATTATACTAGACCAGAAAAGAAAATCTTACTGCTCTATAATAATCAAAAAAAATTACAGAAAACGATTATTAAAAGTGACAAGGAAAAAAGACCAGTTAGCATACAAAGGCAGAACTATTAGAATAATACCCAACTTTTAACAGAGATTTTAAAAGGTAGAAGGGCTGGGATGGGTATCTTGCATCCTCTAAAAAACCCACAAGTTCAAACATAATCTTCTCTACCCAGAAAAATTCTCAATCACCATAGATGGAGAAAACAATGTATTTCAAGACAAATCTAAATTCAAACAATGTCTATCCATAAATTCAGCCCTACAGAAAATAATGGAAGGAAAACTCCACCCAAGAAGGATAACTAAACAGGAAATAAGAAATTCCATACCAGCAAAAACAAAACAAACAAACAAACGAAAACAAGGAAAGCACACCATCACCACCACCACCATCAAAATAACAGAAACAGAGAATCACTGGTTATTAATATCTCTCAACATCAATGGATTGAATTCTCCCCAAAAGTAAGGGTAAAAGAGTTGATGTGAAAGCATGATCTATCATTCTGTTGCATACAAGAAACACACCTCAGCAATAAAGATAGACATAACCTCAGAATAAATGGCTAGGGGAAAAGATTTTCAAGCAAAAGAACTCAAGAAGCAAGCTGGAGTAGCCTACACATACACATCAAAGGAAGAACCTATCAAGATATTATCTAAATTCTGAATATGCATGCTCCAAACACAGGGGCACCCACACATGTAAAAGGGACACTGCTAAAGATTAAATTCTACATGGAACCCTACACATTAGGGACAGGGGACTTCACTACCCAACTCTCACCAATTGGCAGGTCACCTAGACGAAAACTAAACAGAGAATTAATGTAACTAACAGACATTATGTATTAACTGGACATAACAGATATCTATAGAATATTTTGCCCAAACACAAAAGAATATACCTTCTTCTCAGAACCTCATGGATCTGTCTCCAAAATTGACTGTATAGACTGTTACAAAGTAAACCTCATCAGATACAAGAGAATTGAAATAAAGTCTGGCATCTTATCAGACCTTTAAGGATAAAACTGGACTACAACAACAACAGAAACAACAGAAAGCCTATATACTCATGGAAATGGAAAACTCTTTACTCAATGTGCTTTGTATCACAGAAGAAATAAATAAATCACAGATTTTCTAGAATTCAGTGTAGATGAAGACACAGAATATCAAACTTTATTGGAAACACAGGAGTGCTAAGAGGAAAGTAAACAGCACTAAGTGATTTCATAAAGAAATTAGAAAGTTCTTGTACCAGAAATTCAAAAGTACACCTATGTTTTAATTAGTTAGGATTTTACTTCTGTGAACAGACACCATCATCAAGGCAATGCTTATAAGAACAACATTTAATTGGGGATGGCTTACAGGTTTGGTGGTTCAGTCCATTATCAACAAGGCAGCAGCATGGCAGCATTGAGGCACATGTGGGGCTGGAAGAGGTAAGAGTTCAACACCTTTATCTGAAAGCCACTGGAGAAATACTGGCTTCCAGGCAGCTACAAGGACGGTATTAAAGACTACATCCACAATGACATACATCCTCCAACAAGGTCACATCTCCAAATAGTGCCTCTCACTGGGCCAAGCATATTAAAACAACCACAACCTGAATGCTATAGGGGAAACAAGAACAAGCAAACCAAAAAGAAGTAGAAGTTAGGAAATAATGAAAATCAGAGCTGAAATCAATAAGTTAGGAACAAAGGAAATAATATAAAGACTTAATGATACAAAGATCTGACTTTATTTTATTTTTTGAGAAAGTCAACAAGATAAACAAACCCATAGCCAGACTAACAAAAGGAGAGGTAAATCATCCAAATAAACAAAATCAGAATTAAAATGGAGACATAACAACAGATACTGAGGAAATTCAATGAATCAGTAAGTCTTACTTTAAAAGTACATAGTCCCCCAAATTAGGAACTCTGAATGAAATGGATTATTTTCTAGACCTTTTCTATTTACCAAAGTTAAACCAAGATCGGCTAAACTATTTAAACAGCTCTATAATCCTAAGGAAATAGAAGCAGTCATTAAAAGTATTTGAAGAAAAAAAAATGTGTCCAGAGCCAGATGGTTTTAGTGCAGAATTCTTACAGAACTTCATCAAAGTACTAATACCAATATTCCTCAAACTATTTCATGTAATAAAAGCAGAATTAAACTCATACTATGAGGCCACAGTCACTCTGATAGGTAGGCCATGCAAAGACTCAACAAAGAAAATGAACTTCAGAACAGTCTCCCTCATGAACACTGATGCAAAAATACTCAGTAAAATACTCCTACACTGAATCCAGGAGCAAAACAAAGACATGAACAATCAAGATGTAATAGGCTTCATCCCAGTGATGCAGGGATGGATTAATATAAGAAAATCTATCAAATTAACAAGCCTTATAAAAATTGAAAGAATACTATCAATAGTTGCTGAAAAACCCTTTGATAAAATTCAAAAAACCTTTCCTCTTAAAGCAATCAGAGAAATCAGGTATACATGGTACATATATAAACATAATCAAAGTAGTATACAGCAAGCCAACAGTCAACACCAAACTTAAAGAAGAGAAAAGTAAAGCAACTCTACTAAAATCAGGCACAACACAACACTGTTCAACCTCTCCTCATCTAGTCTAAGTAGATCAAGGACCTTAAAATAAAACTGAGTGGACTAAATCTCATAGAGAAAATGGGAAATACCCTTAAATGCAATAGTACAGGAGACAATTTCCTGTTCAGGCTCCAAAATCAACACTTGATAAATGGAAACTCTTGAAACCGAAATGCAAATGTAAGGCAAAGGAAAATGGCAGTAGGACAAATCTGTAGTATACAGTTTGGGAAGGATCTTCACCAACCCTACATCTGGCACAGGGCTAATGTCCAATCTGTACAAAAAACTCAAGAAATTAGATACCAACAGTCCAGATAACCCAATTTAAAATCAAGGTAGAGAACTAAACAGAGAGTTATTAACAGAGGAAACAAGCAGATAAAGAAAGGTTCAAAGTCCTTAGTCATCAGGAAAATGCAAATCAAAACAACTCTGAGGTTCCCTTTTATACCAATTAGAATGACTAAGATCAAAAACTAAGAGATAGCACACGGTGGCAAGGATGGGGAACAAGAGAAACACTTCTTCATTTCTATAGAAGTGTAACCTTGTACAATCACTTGGGAAATCACTTTGGTAATTTCTTAGAAAACTAGGAATAGTCCTACCTCAAGACCCACTCATGAGTATATACTGAAAAGATGCTCCAACATTCCAAAAGATATTTCCTTGACTTTGTCCATACCTGATTTATTATACCAGCCAGAAACTGGAAAGGACCTAGATGACCTTCCACTGAAGAATGCTTAAAGAAAATGTGGTACTTCTACATAATGGAATACTATTTAGCTATTAAAAGCACAAACATCATGAATTTTACTGGCAACTGGATGTAACTTGAGAATATCATCCTGAAGGTGGTAACCCAGTCCCAAAGGAACATTCATGGCATGTGCTTACTTACAAGTGGATATTAGCCATAAAATACAGGCAGCAAGCTATACTCCACAGAACCAAAAAAGGTAAACAAGAAGTAAGGCCCAATTGAGGAAGGTTGAATCTCACACAGAATTAAATACTCATTACTCAGGCAAATGGACAAAGGGAACTGGGAGGCAGGGGCATGGGAAAAGGAACGGGCATTCAGGGTCCATTGTGGGCGTGGGCATGATAGATATCTAGATGGCTGTTGTATGCCGGCCCGCGGCCTATATGAACCGGGTACACCTGGGAGGCAGGCTAGGGCTGAAAAAGACTTAGACGGCAAGAGAGATTAATGGAGACCAAGACATGATTCTGTTCAAGGCCCGCGATTTTACTAAGAGACCGTGTTTATAAGGCGGAAGGCCCATCCCCCCCCTCCCCCCACATCCCTGCCAGTCCACTCTTGGTTCATGGAGCCATTCTGTCGCCAGGCTGGCTGCCCATTCAGGAATCTCTCAGGAAGACAGGTTCAGCCTCTCAGCAGGTAGTAGAAGAGGAGGACAGTTGTAACTTCAAAAGGGAGCCAGTCAAGTCAGAAAGCTGCACTGCAAGTGGCCCCCACCTCAGTGGTGACAAGGTTTGTACCAGCCTGCTTCAGCCTGGGGGAGGCTACAGATGGCCATGAAAATGAATGGAAATCTGGAACTGATAATGGTGAGGAGGTTTAGGGTGCATTTATAGCATGAGACTGAGACCTGGGTAAGTTAGGCACCCAAGAATCAGTGGGGATGATCTTAGCTGTGACTCACTATACCCATGATATGGAACCTGAAGAGGCCACCTCCTGTAAGCAGGCAGGAACCCCAATACGGTGGTAGAGATACAAACACATTCACAAAACTCCCAAGCAAAAATATTTCCCATCTACATCAAATGTAGGCACATGGGATAGAGCAGATTTTGGAGGACTGTTTAACGTGTAACTAGCCTAACTTTAGATCCATCCCATGGGCAAGCACCAATCCCTAACAGTTAGTAATACTTGATTGTGCTTGCAGACAGCCTCCTTTGAGCGGCTCCATCTAGCATCTAATTCTTACTAATACAGACACCCACAGACAGAGGATGGAGCATGGGGAATCTTTTGGAATAATAGGAGGATAGATTGCAGGCCAAGAAGGGGATAGCAGTGTTAACTAACCTGGACCCTTGGAAATCTCAGATATTGAACCACAAACCAAATACCATACATGGGCTGGACTTAAGCATACTGGCATGTATGTAGCAGATATGCAGCTTGGTCTTCATGTGGGCCCTGAACAACAGGAGCAGGGGCTATTCTAAAAGCTGTTCCTGTACTTAGGATATGTGTTTGTAGCTGGGATATCTTATCTGGCCTCAGTGGTAGAGGACATGCTTAGTGTACCAGGGACTTGAATGCTAGGGCTGGGGGAAACCTGGCAGGGGTTTTAATATCTTTTCATAATTTGTAGAATTCCATATTTCCTATTGGCGGTTTCTTTTTCCTTACGGAAGGTTTTCAGTTTCATGATTTCACATTTATCAATTGTTGATCTTGGAACCTGAGCCATTGGTAATCTGTTCAGAAAATTTTTTCCTGTACCAATGTATTTGAGGCTATTTTTACAAATTTCTCTTCTATTATATTCAGTGTGTCTGATTTTATGTTGAGATCCTTGATCCACTTGGATGTGAGCTTTGTGCAAGATGACAAATATGGACCAATTTGCATTCTTCTACGTGTAGACTGCCAGTTAGGGCGGCACCATTTGTAAATGATGTTCTTTCTTTCTTTCTTTCTTTCTTTCTTTCTTTCTTTCTTTCTTTCTTTCTTTCTTTCTCTCTCTCTCTCTCTCTCTCTCTCTCTCTCTCTCTCTCTTTCTTTCTTTCTTTCTTTCTTTTTTCTTCACTGTATGATTTTAACTTCTTTGTCTGAGTTCAAATGCCCATAGGAGTGCAGGTTTGGGGGCTTTATTTCTATTCCAGCAAACAACCATTCTGTTTCTGTACTAATACAATGTGTGTATGTGTTCACTATTCCTCTATATGATACAGCTTGAGGTCAGGGATGGTGATTCCCCCAGAAGTTCTTTTATTGTTGAAATTGTTTTGGCTCTCTTGTGTTGTATTCCATATGAATTTGAGAATTGTTCTTTCCATGTCCCTGAAGAATTGTTTTGGAATTTTGCTTGGGATTGTATTGAATCTGTAAATTGCTTTTGGTAAGATGGCCATTTTCATCATGGTAATCGTACTGATCCATGAGCATGGCAGATCTTTGCATCTTCTGAGGTCTGCTTTGAGTTCTTTCTTCAGGAACATGATGGTATTGTTGTTGTATGTTGTACAAGTCTTTAACTTGCTTGGTTAGCGTTACAAGAAGGTATTTTCTATTGTGGCTATTGTAAAGTGTATGGATTCCATTATTTCTTTCCCAGCCCTTTTATCATTTGGGTAAAAGAAGTCTGCTGATTTGTTTTAGTTTATTTTAAATGCATCAACTATGCTGAAGTTGTTTATCATTAGTAGTATTTCTCTGGTAGCACATCAGGGATCACTATTGTATTCAATCAAATTATATGCAAATAGTGATACCTTATTCTCTTCCTTTCAATTTGTATCACCCTGATCTCCTTTTCTTTTCTAATTGAGGTAGCTAGAATTTTGAGTATGTATTGAATAGATATGGTGTGATTGGGCAGCATTGTTTTGTTCCGGATATTAGTGGTATTGCTTCAAGTTTCTCTCCATTTAATTTGATGTTGGCAATTGGTTGGCTGTATATTGCTTTCATTATGTTAAGTATGTGCCATGAATTCACAATATTTCTAAAATTTTTAAAATGGAATGGCTTTGGATTTTGTCAATGGCTTTTTCAGTATCTAATGAGATGATCATGTGCCCTTTTGTGTTTATTTATATAGTGGATTATTTTGATAGATTTTCATATATTGAACCATCCCTGCATCCCTGGGATTAAGCCTACATGATCATGGTGAATGGTGTTTTTGATGTATTCTTGAGTTCAGTTTCAGATAATTTATTGAATATTTTTCATCAATGTTCAGAAGTAAAATTGGTCTGAAGTTCTCTTTTTTTTTGTTAGATCTTTGTGTGTTTTAGGTATCAGAGTAATTCTGGTTTCATAGAATGAATTAGGTAGTGTTCCTTCTGTTTCTGTTTTGTGGAAAAAGTTGAGTATTTTTAATTAGATCTTCCTTGAAGGTCTGGTAGACTTCTGTAATAAACCACCTGTCCCTGGGCTTTTTCTTTTCTTTTCTTTTCTTTTCTTTTCTTTTCTTTTCTTTTCTTTTCTTTTTTCTTTCCTTCTTTTTTTTGCTTTCTTTTGTTTTGTTTTGTTGTTCAGAGATTGTATTTTTGATTTGTATGTTTGTGTAGCATCTTTTTTAAAATTTAATTTTTTTTCATGCTAATTGATTTTTTTCCTTTCTTTTTTTTTATTACATATTTTCTTCAATTACATTTCCAATGCTATCCCAAAAGTCTCCCCCTCCCCCCCCACTCCCCTACCCACCCATTCCCATTTTTTGGCCCTGGCATTCCCCTGTACTGGGGCATATAACGTTTGCCTGACCAATGGGCCTCTCTTTCCAGTGATAGCCGACTAGGTCAGCTTTTGATACATATGCAGCTAGAGTCAAGAGCTCTGGGGTACTGGTTAGTTCATAATGTTGTTCCTCCGATAGGGTTGCAGATCTCTTTAGCTCCTTGGATACTTTCTCTAGCTCCTCCATTGGGGGCCCTGTGATCCATTCAATAGTTGACTGTGAGCATCCACTTCTGTGTTTGCTAGGCCCCGGCCTAGTCTCACAAGGGACAGCTATATCACCGTCCTAGCAACAAAGGCTTGCTAGTGTATGCAATGGTGTCATCGTTTGGAGGCTAATTATGGGATGGATCCCTGGATATGGCAGTCTCTAGATGGACCATCCTTTTGTCTCAGCTCCAAACTTTGTCTCCGTAACTCCTTCCATGGGTGATTGTTTCCAATTCTAAAAATGAGCAAAGTGTAAACACTTTGGTCTTCGTTCTTCTTCAGTTTCATATGTTTTACATATTGTACCTTATATCTCGCTATACTAAATTTCTGGCTTAATATCCACTTATCAGTGAGTACATTTCATTTGAGTTCTTTTGTGATTGGGTTACCTCACTCAGGATGATGCCCTCCAGGTCCAACCATTTGCCTAGGAATTTCATAAATTCATTCTTTTTAATAGCTGAGTAGTACTCCATTGTGTAAATGTACCACGTTTTTTGTATCCATTCCTCTGTTGAGGGACATCTGGGTTCTTTCCAGCTTCTGGCTATTATAAATAAGGCTGCTATGAACATAGTGGAGCATGTGTCCTTCTTACCAGTTGGGACATCTTCTGGATATATGCCCAGGAGAGGTATTGCGGGATCCTCCGGTAGTACTATGTCCAATTTTCTGAGGAACCGCCAGACTGATTTCCAGAGTGGTTGTACAAGCTTGCAATCCCACCAACAATGGAGGAGTGTTCCTCTTTCTCCACATCCTCGCCAGCATTTGCTGTCACCTGAATTTTTGATCTTAGCCATTCTGACTGGTGTGAGAAGGAATCTCAGGGTTGTTTTGATTTGCATTTCTCTGATGATTAAGGATGTTGAACATTTTTTCAGGTGTTTCTCAGCCTTTCGGTATTCCTCGGGTGAGAATTCTTTGTTCAGCTCTGAGCCCCATCTTTTAAGGGGGTTATTTGATTTTCTGGAGTCCACCCTCTTGAGTTCTTTACATATATTGGATATTAGTCCCCTATCTGATTTAAGATAGGTAAAGATCCTTTCCCAATCTGTTGGTGGCCTTTTTGTCTTATTGACGGTGTCTTTTGCCTTGCAGAAGCTTTGCAGTTTCATGAGGTCCCATTTGTCGATCCTCGATCTTAAAGCACAAGCCGTTGCTGTTCTATTCAGGAATTTTTTCCTGTGCCCATATCTTCGAGACTGTTCCCCACTTTCTCCTCTATAAGTTTCAGTGTCTCTGGTTTTATGTGAAGTTCCTTGATCCACTTAGATTTGACCTTAGTACAAGGAGAGAGGAATGGGTCGATATGCATTCTTCTACATGATAACAACCAGTTGTGCCAGCACCATTTGTTGAAAATGCTGTCTTTTTTCCACTGGATGGTTTTAGCTCCCTTGTCGAAGATCAAGTGATCATAGGTGTGTGGGTTCATTTCTGGGTCTTCAATTCTATTCCATTGGTCTACTTGTCTGTCACTATACCAGTACCATGCAGTTTTTATCACAATTGCTCTGTAGTAAAGGTTTAGGTCAGGCATGGTGATTCCACCAGAGGTACTTTTATCCTTGAGAAGAGCTTTTGCTATCCTAGGTTTTTTGTTATTCCAGATGAATTTGCAGATTGCTCTTTCTAATTCGTTGAAGAATTGAGTTGGAATTTGGATGGGGATTACATTGAATCTGTAGATTGCTTTTGGCAAGATAGCTATTTTTACAGTGTTGATCCTCCCAATCCATGAGCATGGGAGATCTTTCCATCTTCTGAGATCTTCTTTAATTTCTTTCTTCAGGGACTTGAAGTTTTTATCATACAGATCTTTCACTTCCTTAGTTAGAGTCATGCCAAGATATTTTATATTATTTGTGACTATCGAGAAGGGTGTTGTTTCCCTAATTTCTTTCTCAGCCTGTTTATTCTTTGTGTACAGAAAGGGCATTGACTTGTTTGAGTTAATTTTTTATCCAGCTACTTCACCGAAGCTGTTTATCAGGCTTAGGAGTTCTCTGGTGGAATTATTAGGGTCACTTATATATACTATCATATCATCTGCAAAAAGTGATATTTTCACTTCCTCTTTTCCAATTTTTATCCCCTTGATCTCCTTTTGTTGTCTAATTGCTCTGGCTAGGACTTCAAGTGCTATGTTGAAGAGGTAGGGAGAAAGTGGGCAGCCTTGTCCATTCCCTGATTTTAGTGGGATTGCTTCCAGCTTCTCACCATTTACTTTGATGTTGGCTACTGGTTTGCTGTAGATTGCTTTTATCATGTTTAGGTATGGGCTTTGAATTCCTGATCTTTCCAAGACTTTTATCATGAATGGGTGTTGGATCTTGTTGAATGCTTTTTCCGCATCTAACGAGATGATCATGTGGTTTTTGTCTTTGAGTTTGTTTATATAATGGATTACATTGATGGATTTTCGTATATTAAACCATCCCTGCGTCCCTGGAATAAAACCTACTTGGTCAGGATGGATGATTGCTTTAATGTGTTCTTGGATTCGGTTAGCAAGAATTTTATTGAGGATTTTTCCATCGATATTCATAAGGGAAATTGGTCTGAAGTTCTCTATCTTTGTTGGATCTTTCTGTGATTTAGGTATCAGAGTAATTGTGGCTTCATAGAATGAGTTGGGTAGAGTTCCCTCTACTTCTATTTTGTGGAATAGTTTGTGCAGAACTGGGATTAGATCCTATTTGAAGGTCTGTTAGAACTCTGCACTAAACCCATCTGGTCCTGGCCTTTTTTTGGTTGGGAGACTATTAATGACTGCTTCTGTTTCCTTAGGGGATATGGGACTGTTTAGATCGTTAACTTGATCCTGATTTAACTTTGGTACCTGGTATCTGTCTAGAAATTTGTCCATTTCATCCAGGTTTTCCAGTTTTGTTGAGTATAGCCTTTTGTAGAAGGAGCTGATGGTGTTTTGGATTTCTTCAGGATCTGTTGTTATGTCTCCCTTTTCATTTCTGATTTTGTTAATTAGGATGTTGTCCCTGTGCCCTCTAGTGAGTCTAGCTAAGGGTTTATCTATCTTGTTGATTTTCTCAAAGAACCAACTCCTCATTTGGTTAATTCTTTGAATAGTTCTTGTTTCCACTTGGTTGATTTCACCCCTGAGTTTGATTATTTCCTGCAGTCTACTCCTCTTGGGTGAATTTGCTTCCTTTTTTTCTAGAGCTTTTAGATGTGTTGTCAAGCTGCTAGTATGTGGTCTCTCCCGTTTCTTCTTGCAGGCACTCAGAGCTATGAGTTTCCCTCTTAGAAATGCTTTCATTGTGTCCCATAGGTTTGGGTACGTTGTGGCTTCATTTTCATTTACTGTTTGTTGGGTGTTCCAAAGTGTGGTCATGATAGTTCCCATTTTGTGAGCTCTCCATAGCCTCAGTAATAGCATCAGGCCTTGGGACCTCCCCTTGTGATGAATCCTAATTGGGGCCTGTTGCTGGACTTCCTTTCCTCAGGCTCCTCTCCATTTTCATCCCTGTAATTCTTTCAGAATGGAATAATTATGGGTCAGAGTTGTGACTGTGGAATGGCCACCCTCTCCCTAATGATACCCTGTCTTCCTGCTGGAGGTAGGCTCTATAAGTTCCTTCTCCCTACTGTCAGGAATTTCATCTAAGTTTCCTCCATTTGAGTCCTGAGAGTTGTTCACCTCCCAGGTCGCTGGTGCATTCTGGAGGGTCCTCCAAACATCCTAACTCATGAGATAGCATGTTTCCATTTTTTTCTGCTGGCTCTCAGGGCTTCAGTACTTTTCCCTTCTCCAATAACAGATCAGGATCCTCTTTCCCCTGACTCTCCCTGCTGTTGACATTCAATCCCTGGTTCCTACCTTCCTCCCCACTTGTGATTACTTTCTTCTCCCTCCCAAGTAAGACTAAGGCATACTTGTTTGGGTACTTCAGCCTGTTGAACTTTGTGAGTTCTATGGACTGTATCTTGGGTATCCTGTACTTTTTTTTCTCCAATATCCACTTACTAGTGAGTACATAAGATGCATGTCAGTTTGAGTCTGAGTTATCTCACTCAGGATGATATTTGCTACTCCCATACATTTCCCTGCAAAACCAGGATGTCCTCATTCTTAATAGCTGAGTAGTATTCCATTATGTAAATGAAACACATTTTCTGTATCCATTCTTCTGTTGTGGGACATCTGCGTTGTTTCCAGATTTTTGCTATAACAAATAAGGCTGCTATGAACATAGTGGAGCATGTGCCTTGGTGTTAGTGGAGGGGCATTTTTTTGTGTTTATTCCCAAGAGTGGTATAGCTGGATCTTCTGTTAGATCTATTTTCAATTTTATGAGGAACCTCCAGATTGATTTTCAGAGTGGTTGTAATAATTCACAATCCCACCAGCAGCCTCTTTCTCCACTTCCTCTCTAACATGTGTAGTCACCTGTGGTTTTGATGTTAGTCATTTTGATTGGTGTAAGGTGGAATCTCAGTATCATTTTGAATTTCATTTCTCTGATCACTAAGGACTTTGAACATTTCTTTATGTGCATCTAAGCCATTTGAGATTCTTCAGCTGTGAAATCTCACTTTAGTTATATACCCCACTTTTTTTAATTTGGTTGTTTAGCTTTTTGGTGATTAGCTTCTTGAGTTCTTCATATATTTTGTATATTAGACCTCTATCAGATATGGGGTTAGTGAAGATTTTTTTCCCAGTCTGTAGGTTGCCTATTTGTCTTATTGACTATGTCCTTTGCCTTACAGAAGCTTTCCAGTTTCATGAGGACCAAGATACCAATTCTTCATCTTAGAACATAAGCCATTAGAATTCTGTTTAGGAAACTTTCCCCTGTGCCAATGAGTTCAATGTTCTTTCACACTTTCTCTTCTATCAGATCTAGTGTATCTGGCTTCATGTTGAGGTCCTTGATCCATGTGGACTTCAGCTATGTGCAAGCTGAAAAATATGGGTCTATAGTTAGTTTTCTACATAGAGACACCCACTTAGACCAGCACCATTTATTGTAGGTGCTTTATTTTTCCATTGTATATTTTTTGGCTTCTTTGTCAAATATTCTCTTTTTTTTTTTTGGTTGGGTCCTTCTGTGATTTAGTTATCAGAGTAACTGTGGCTTCATAGAACAAGTTAGGTAGTGTTCCTTCTCTTTCTATTTTATAGAATATGTGAGAAAAATTGGTATCAGGTCTTCTTTGAAGGGATGTGTCTTAGTCAGGGTTTCTATTCTTGCACAAACATCATGACCAAGAGGCAAGTTGGAGAGGAAAGGGTTTATTTGGCTTACACTTCCATACTGCTATTCATCACCAAGGAAGTCAGGACTGGAACTCAAGCAGGTCAGAAAGCAGGAGCTGATGCAGTGGCCATGGAGGCCATTCTTTACTGGCTTGCCTCCCCTGGCTTTCTCAGCCTGCTCTCTTATAGAACCAAGACTACCAGCCCAGAGATGGTCCCACCCATAAGGGGCCTTTCCCCCTTGATCACTAATTGAGAAAATTCCTTACAGTTGTATCTAATAGAGGCATTTCCTTAACTGAAGCTCCTTTCTCTGTGATAACTCCAGCTGTGTCAAGTTGACACAAAACTAGCCAGTACAGTTGACCCCTTGTCAACTTGACACACAAACACATCAATAGTAAACCTCAACTCTTACATTCTTATTCATCCCCAAGGTCTAAAAACTTTAAACATCCCACAGACTTTACATATTGCTAAAATTTCAATCTCTTTAAAATATCCATCTCTTTTAAAATCCAAAGTCTTTCTTGCAATTAAAAGTCTCTTAACCATGGGCTCCACTAAAATAGTTTCTTCCTTCAAGAGGGAAAATATCAGGGCACAGTCACAATCTAACGCAAAAATCAACCATCCAATATCTGGGATCCAACTCACAATCTTCTGGGCTCCTCCAAGGGCTTGGGTCAGTTCTACAGCCATGCCCTTTGTAGCACATGCATTGTCCTCTAGACTCCAGATGCCTGTACTCCACTGCTGCTGCTGCTCTTGGTAGTCATCTCATGGTACTGGCATCTCCAAAACACTACATGACCCCTTCAGTCCTGGGCTGTCAATTACAACTGAGGCTGCACCTTCACCAATGGCCTTCCATGGCCTCTCACAGTGTCGAGCCTTAGCAGCTCTGTGGTACCTCTTCATGCCTTCAAAACCAGTACCACCTTGGTGACGCTTACACATTACTAAGTTCCGCTCCAGCAGGAGTACAACCTTGGCTATCTCTGGAACACAGCCTGTTTGTACTTTCAGAAAACACTTCCCAGAAGATGTCACCTCAACGATGCTAGTCTCTTTTTAATCACCCCTAATTTCTTAGCTCCAGCTAACCAGCATCAATAGTCCCAATAATGCAAAGTTTTTGCTTTAGTAGTTCTGGTATCTTGTTAATCACAGCTGATTCTTGAGCCCCAGCTAACCAGAGCTACAGAATCTTCACAATCAAAACAGCAATGGCCCTGAAAACAGTCTTTAATTTTCCCTGTGAAATTTCAAAAGCCAGACCTCCATCTTCTGCACTGTTCTCAACATTATCTTCCAAGCTCCTAAACAACATCTGACAGAGCTCTTAACAACGGGTGGATCTTCAAGCCCAAAGTTCCAAAGTCCTTCCACAGTCCTCTCCAAAACATGGTCAGGTTGTCACAGGAATACCCCACTGTGCTGGTACCAATTTGTCTTAGTCAGGGTTTCTATTCCTGCACAAACATCATGACCAAGAAGCAAGTTGGAGTGGAAAGGGTTTATTTGGCTTACATTTCCATACTGCTGTTCATCACCAAGGAAGTCAGGACTGGAACTCAAGCAGGTCAGAAAATATGAGCTGATGCAGAGGCCATGGAGGGATGTTCTTTACTGGCTTGCCTCCCCTGGACTGCTCAGCCTGCTCTCTTATAGAACCAAGACTACCAGCCCAGAGATGGTCCCACCCATAAGGGGCCTTTTTCCCTTGATCACTAATTGAGAAAATGCCTTACAGTTTTATCTAATGGAGGCATTTCCTCAACTGAAGCTCCTTTCTCTGTGATAACTCCAGCTATGTCAAGTTGACACAAAACTAGGCAGTACAGGGTGGTAGAACTAAAAGCAACTAGCTCAGGCTTTTTGGTTTTTTGTTTGTTTGTTTGTTTTTGGTTGGGAGGTTTTTAATGACTTCTTCTACTTCCTTGTGCAATATGGGTCTATTTAGATATTTTACCTGCTCTTGATTTAACTTTGGTATGTGGTATATGTCTAGAAAACAATCCATTTCAGCTAGATTTTTCAGTTTTGTTGAGTATAGGCTTTTATAGTATGATTTTATTTATTTTTTTTTAATTTCCTCTGTTTCTATTCTTATGTCTCCCCTTTCATTTCTGATTTTGTTAATTTGGATACTGCCTGTAAGCGCTTTAGTTAGTTAGGGTTTTATATATATTGTCGATTCTCTCAAAGAACCAGCTTCTGTTTTTATTGATCCTTTGTATTATTTTCTTTGTTTTTATTTGGTTGTTTACAGCCTTGAGTTTGACTATTTCCTGCCTTCTACTTCTCTTGGGTGAGTTTGCTTCTTTTTGTTCTAGAGCTTTCAGCTGTTCTGTTAAGTTGTTAGTGTAAGACCTCTTCAGGTTCTTCACCAGGGCACCTAGTGCTATAAACCTTCCTCTTAGCACTGCTTTCATCATGTCCCATGAGTTTGTGTAAGATCTGTCAACATTTTCATTAAATTCCAGGAAGTCTTTAATTTCTTTCTTTCTTTCTTCCCTGAGAAAGTTAACATTGTGTAACAATTTTCTCTTTCTCCATGTGTATGTGGACTTTCTGTAGTCTTTGCTGTTCTTAAAGACAAGCCTTAGGCCATGGTGATCTGATAGAATGCATGGTATTATTTCAATTGTATTCTATCTGTTGAGAGTTGTTTTGTGACCAATTATATGGTTGATTTTAGAGAAAGTACCATGATATCCTGAGAAGAAGGTGCATTCTTTATATATCAGAATTTCATGGTATCTTCTCCAAAATTGGCCCCATACTTGGTCACAAAACAAGCCTCAACCAATTAAAGAAGATTGAAATATCCCATCCATCTTATCAGATATCTCTGGACAAATGGTATACTTTAATAACAAAAAAAAAAAAAAAAAAAAAAAAAAAAACAGAAAACACACATACCCGTGGAAAATGAACAACTCTTTACTCAATGATAACTTGGTCAGGGAAGAAATAAAGAAAGAAATAAAAGACTTCCTGAAATTCAGTGAAAATGATGATATAACATACCTAAACTTATGGGACACAATGAAAGAAGTGCTAAGAAGGAAATCCATAGCACTAAGTGCCCTGGTAAAGATATTTGGGAGATCCTACACCAACAATTTAACAACACAACTGGAACCTCTAGTCAAAAAAGAAGTGAACACACCCAAGAAGAGTAGACAACATGGAATAGTCAAACTCAGAGCCAAAAATCAACCAAATAGAAACAAAGAAAAAGATACAAAGAATCAAAAAAAAGAAAAGAAAAGAAAAGAAAAGAAAAAGAAAGAAAAGAAAAGAAAAGAAAAGAAAAGAAAAGAAAAGAAAAGAAAAGAAAAGGAAAGGAAAGAAAAGAAAAGAAAAAGAAAAAGAAAGAGAGACAAGAAAAGAAAAACAAAAGCAGGTTATTTGAGAGAATCAACAAGATAGATAAATTCCTAGCAAAGCTAACTAATGGGCACAGAAACAGTATCTAAATTAACAAGATGAGAAGTGAAAAGAGAGACAAATCAACAGAAACAGAGGACATTCAAAAAATCATCATATACTACAAAAGCCTATACTCAACAAAACTGGAAAAAGTAGAAATGTATGGCTTTATAGACATATACCTCATACTAAATTTAAAGCAAGAGCAGGTAATTATCTGAGCAGGCCTATATTGCACAAGGAAATAGAAGAAGTCATTAAAAACCTCCAAAACGAGCTGCCAAGGGTCAAATGGCTTTAGCGCAGAATTCTAACAGACCTTCAAAGAAGACTTAATACCAACATCCCTCAAACTATTCATAAAATAGAAATTGAAGGAGTATTCTATGCAGCCATAATTTTCTCTATGCAGCCATAATTGCTCTCATACCTAAACCACAAAGAAACACAAAACATTTTTTCTTCACACAAATTTTGTTCATGAACATTGATGCAAAAATACTCAATAAAATTCATGCAAATTGAATCGAAGAACACATCAAAACTATCATTCAGCATGATCAAATATGCTTCTTCCCAGGGTTGCATGGTTGGTTCAATATGTGAAAATCCATTAAAGTATCCCCTATATAAACACTCATATCATTATCTTATTAGATGTAGAAAAGCATCTGACAAAATATAATACCTTTTCCATTTGAAAAGTATTGGAGAGATCAGGAATTCAAGGCCCATGCCTAAATATAATAAAAGCAATACACAGCAAACCAAAAGCCAATATTAACTTAGTAGGAAAGATACTTGAAGCAATCCCACTTAAATCAGGGAGAGGACAAGGATGCCTACTCTCCCCTTTTTCTGTTCAATGTATACTCAAAGTTCTAGGTAGAACAATAAGACCACAAAAGGAGATCAAAGGGGATACAATGTGGCAAAGAATAAGTCAAATAAGTTATCACTATTTGCAGATGAGGAGATGGTTTAGATAAGCAACCACAAAAATTCAACCAGAGATCTTTTACAGTTAAAAAGCAAATAACTGGATATAAAATTAACTCAAACCAATAGGTAGACTTCCTTTATACAAATGATAAATGGGAGAAAAAGAAATTTGGGAAACAAAATCATTCACAATAGAAACAAATATTATCAAATATCTTGGGTAACTCTAACCAAACATGTCAAAGATTTGTATGACAAGAACTTAATTTCTTTCAAGAAAGAAACTAAAGAATAATTCAGAATATGTAAAAATCTCCCATGACCATAGATTGGTAGGATTAACAGTAAAAATTGCCACCCTACCAAAAGCAATCTATAAAATTCATGGTATCTCCATCAATATTCCAAAATTCCAACAGAATTCTTCATAGTCATGGAAAGAGCAATTCTCAATTTCATATGGGAAAAAAAAAACCCAGGATAGAAAACAGAATTCTTAAAGATAAATGATCTTCTGGGGGATACACCTTCCCTGATATGAAGCTATACTACAGTGATGAAAACTGCATTGTATTGGTATAGAGACCGATAGGTTGATCAAAGGAATAGAATTGAAGACCCAGAATAAAAGTCATACAATTACAGACACTTGATCCCTGACAAAGAAGCCATGAATATATAATTGAATAGAAAGCATTTTTCAATAAATAGTGCTGGTCTATCAGGCAGTCTGTATTTAGATAAATTAAAATAGATGCTTATTTATCACCTTGCAGAATGCTCATGTCCTAGTGGATCATTTCCCTCAACATAAAACCAGAGTCTAATAAATGAGATATCTGAAAGAACCTCTAAGTCATTGGCACAAGGTGTAATTTTCTAAACACAATTCCCATGGCTCAGAGTCTGTGATCAAGAATCAAAGGACAGTCAATAGAACAAATCTGCAACATACAGATTGGGAAGAATCTTCACTAACCCCACATCCAATATCCAAAATATATGAAGAATTAAGAAGTTAACCTCCAAAAAATACAAGCAACCCTGTCAAGAATTGGGGAATAGAATTAAATAGAGCATTCAAAATAAAGGAATCTCTAACGGCTGACAAGCACTTAAAGAAATATTCAGTCCTTAGTAATTAGGTAAATGTGAATCAAAACAACACTGAAGATCCACCTTATAGTAATCAAAATGGCTAAGATAAAAAACTCAGGTGACTTAACATGTTGGCAAGAATGTGGAGTAGGAAGAACAATTCTCAATTTCTGGTGGGATATCAAACTAGTACAACCACTCTGGAAATACATCTGAAGTTTCTGGGGGGAAAAAAGGAAATAGATCTACCAGAAGACCCAGCTATAACACTCTTAGAGGTATATACCCAAAAGATGCTTCACCATGTCACATAAGCATGTGTTCTACTATGTTCATAGCAGCCTTATTTGTGATAGCCAGAAGCTGGAAACAACTCAGATGTCCCACAATGGAAGAATGGATACAGAAAATGAGGTTCCTTTACACAATGGAGTATAATTCAGCTATAGAGAATGAGGACATCATGAGCTTTGCAGGCAAATGGATTGAACTAGAGAATATCATTATGAGTGAGGTAACTCAGACCCAAAAGGATAGGAATGGTTTGCAGTCACTAATAACTGGATATTAGTCAGCAATATACAGAAAACCCAGTAAATAATCCACAGAACTCAAGAATGTTGTCAAGCTGAAGGGTTCCTCAATCCCACTTAGAGGGAGAAGAAAGCAATCACAGAGGGCAGAGAGAGGGAGAGACCTGGATGGGAGAGGGAACAGGGTGGAGGAAAGGGGAACATGATCAAATGTTGGGAGCAGGGAGCAGGGAGCAGGGAGCAGGGAGCAGGGAGCAGGGAGCAGGGAGCAGGGAGCAGGGAGCAGGGAGCAGGGAGCAGGGAGCATGGAGCAGGGAGCAGGGAGCAGGGAGCAGGGAGCAGGGAGCAGGGAGCAGGGAGCAGGGAGCAGGATTGAAGCCCTGAGGCCAAGTAGAAAGAATAGAAACAGGCAACTTTGGGAGATAGCGGGTGTACCAGAGACCTGGGAAGTGAGAAACACTCAGGTCTCAGAGGGAGGGACCTTAGAAGAAATGCCAAACAGTGGGGAGAGAAAACTTATAGAGGCCATCTCCAATAGAGCAATTGAATTGACATCCTGAAGTTAAAAACTCTGACCCAGAATTGTCCTTATATAAAACAATGGCAGGAACAAAAATGAGAAAAGACTGAGTGAAAGGAGGTCCAGTGATCTGCCCTAACTGGGATCCAGCTCGAGGGGAGGCTCTAAGGCCAGACACTATCACTGATGCTATGGTGTGCTTACAGCAGGAGCCTAGCATGTCCACCCTCTTAGAGACCCAACAAACAGCTGAAAGAGCCAGATGCATATACTTATGCCCAACCAATGGACAGATTTCAACAACTCCTGTTGTTGAGTTAAGGAAAGGCTGGAAGAAATTGAGGAGGAGGGCAACCCCACAGGAAGACCAGCAGTCTCAACTAACCTGACTCTCCAAGATCTCTCATAAACTGAACCACCAATCAGGTAGAATACATTAGCTGATATGAGGCCCCTGACACATATACATCAGAAGACTGCCTGTTCTGGCCTCAGAGAGAGAAGAAGCACCTAACTCTCGAGAGACTTGAGGCCTCAGGAAGGCTGGGGGAGATTTGGTGGATTGTGGGAGAGGGTGGAGACATCTTCCTGGAGAAGGGGGGGGGGGGGGAGGAACGGAATGAGGAACTGTCAGAGGGTGCACCATTAAGGAGATAATGCCTCAAGTGGGAAAAACATTTAATAGTTAGAAAGATTATTTCTGGGTCTTCAGTTCTATTCCATTGATCAATGTGTCTATCTCTGTACCAATACCGTACAGTTTTTATCACTCTTTCTCTGTAGTAGGAGTGGTGACTCTTCTAGCAGTTCTTTTATTGTTAAGCATTGTTTTCTCTATTCTGATTCTTTTTTTTTTTTTTTTTTACCTTTCCAGGTGAATTTGAGAATTGCTCTTCCCATGTCTTTGAAGAATTATGTTGGTATTTTGATGGGGATTACATTGAATCTGTAGATTGCCTTTGGTGGAATGGCCGGTTTTACTATGTTAATTCTGACAATCCATGAGCATTGGCGTTCTCTCCATTTTCTGAGATCTTCGATTTCTTTCTTGAAAGACTTGAAGTTATTATCAAAAAGATCCTTCACTTGTTTGGTTAGAGTTACCTCAAGATATTTTATATTATTTGTGGCTATTGTGAAGGGAGGTGTTTCCCCGAATTTGTGTTCTCTTCTCTCTCTCTCTCTCTCTCTCTCTCTCTCCCTCTCTCTCTCTCTCTCTCTCTCTCTCTCTCTCTCTCTCTCTCTCTCTCTCTTGTATAAAGGAAGGCTACTGATTTATTTGAGTTAATTTTATATCCAGCCAATTTCCTGAAGTTGTATTCCAGCTGTAGAAATTCTCTGCTCGAAATATTGTGGTCACTTATGTACAATCATATCATCTGAAAATAATGGTAACTTTACTTCTTCTTTACCAAATTGTATCTTCTTGACCTCTTTTTGTTGTCTTATTACTCTACCCAGAATTTCTCAAGTACTATATTAGATAAAGGGAGAGTGGACAACTTTTTCTTGTCCAGGATTTTCATAGGATTTCTTCAAGTGTCTCATTTAATTTGATATTGGCTGTTGGTTTCCAGTAAATGTTTTTATTATGTTTAAGTATGGGGCTTGAATTGCTGATCTCCCCAATACTTTTAGCAAGAAAGGGTTTTGTATTTTGTCAAATGCTTTTCAGCATCTAATGAGATGGTTGTTTGCTTTGCCTTTGAGTTTCTTTATATAGTGGATTACATTAATGGATTTTCATATATTGAGCCAATCTTGAATCCCTGGAATAAATCCTAATTGATTGTGGTCAATGGTGTTTTGATGTGTTCTTGGATTCAGTTTGCAAGAACTTTATCCAGTATGTGTGCATCAATATTCATATGCTAAGATGATCTGAAGTTCTCTTTTTCTGTTATGTCCTTTTGTGGTTTGTATATCAGAGTAATTTTGGTTTCATAGAAAAAATTATGTAGTGTTCCTTTTATTTTATGGAATAGTTTGAGGAATATTGGTATTAGGTCTTCTTTGAAGGTCTAGTAGAATTCTGCACTAAAATCTTCTGGCCCTGGACTTTTATTTGTTGGAGTTTTTAAATGAGTTCTTCTATTTCCTTAGAGGATATGGGCCTGTTTAGATAGTTTACCTGCTCTTGCTTTAACTTTGGTATGTTGTATCTGTCTAGAAAACCATCCATTTCACCTACATTTTTTTTCAGTTTTGTTGTGTATAGGCTTTTGTAGTAGGATCTGATGATTTATTGAATATGTTTGTTTCTGTTACTATGTCTCCCTTTTCATTTCTGATTTTGTTAATTTGGAAACTGCCTCTCTGTCCTTCATTTAGTTTTGCTAGGGGTTTATCTATCTTGTTGATTCTCTTAAAGAACCAGCTTCTAGTTTATTTATTTATTTTTGGATTCTTTGTATCTTTCTCTTTGTTTCTATTTGGTTGATTAATGCCCTGAATTTGAATACTTCCTGCTGTCTACTCCTATTGGGTGTGTATGCTTCTTTTTGTTCTAGAGCTCTCAGATATGCTATTAAGTTGCTAGTGTAAGGTCTCTCCAGCTCTTTTACTAGGGCACTTAGTGCTATGAATTTTCTTCTTACCACTTCTTTCATTGTGTTCCATAAATTTGGGTATGCCATGGCAATATTTTCATTCACTCCCAGTAAGTCTGTAATTTCTTTTTTTATTTCTTCCCTAACCAAGTTACCATTGAATAGAAAGTACTTCATTTTCTGCATATATGTGAGTCTTTGTTGTAGTTGTTGTTGTTGTTTTATTAATGAGGACCAGATTTAGACTATGGTGATCTGATATGATGCATGATATTATTTTGATCTTCTTTTATCAGTTGAGGCTTGTTTTGTTTCCCATTATATGGCTGATTTTGGAGACAAAACCTTAAGGTAGTGAGAAGAAGGTGTATTCTTTTGTTTTAGGGTGAAAATGTTCTATAGATATCTGTTAAATCCATTTGATTCATAACCCCTATTACTTTAATAGTGTCTCTGTTTAGTTTCTGTTCAATGACCTGTCCATTAGTGAGAGTGGGGTGTTGAAGTCTCCCACTATTATTGTATGGAGTTCGATTTGTATTTTGAGCTTTAGTATTTGAGGCATAGATGTTCAGAATTGAGACATTCTCTTGGTGGATTTCCCATTTGATGAATATGATGTGTCCTAGATCAGCTTTGGTAAAGACCAGGCCATAGTCAATAGGACAAATCATTAACCTGTGTGTTGGGGAAAAATCTTCACTAACTACACATCTAAAAGAGGGCTAATATTGGAACAACAGTATGAACTAACCAGTACCCCGGAGCTCTTGACTCTAGCTGCATATGTATCAAAAGATGGCCTAGTCGGCCATCACTGGAAAGAGAGGCCCATTGGACACACAAACTTTATATGCCCCAGTACAGGGGAATGCCAGGGCCAAAAAAATGGGAATGGGTGGGTAGGGAAGTGGGCGGGAGGGTATGGGGGAGTTTTGGGATAGCATTGGAAATGTAATTGAGGAAAATACGTGATAAATAAATTTAAAAAAAAGAAAAATATATATATATAAAGAACTCAAGAAGCTAACCATAAAAACAAACAAACAACCGAGTAAAAAATGGGTTATAGAACTAAACAGAAAATTCACAACAGAGGAATCTTGAATGGCTGAGAAGTACCTAAAGAAAATTTCAAAGTCCTTAGTGATCAGTGAAATACAAATCAAAATGATCCTGAGATTCCACCATACACCAATCAGAATGGCTGATATCAGAACCTCAGATGACAACACATGTTGGAGAAGGTGTGGGGAAATTGGAACACTCCTCCATTGCTGGAGGGACTGTAAACTGTTACAACCCTCTAAAAATCAATCCGGATGTTTCTCAGAAAATCGTACATAAATCTTCCTGAAGACCCAGCTATATCTTTTTTGGGTATATCCCCAAAAGATGCCCCACTATGCCCCAGGGGCATGTGTTCCATTATGTTCATAGTAGCCTTTTTTTTTTTTTTTTGTGATAGCCAGAAGCTAGAAACAACCCAGATGTTCCAGGACAGATGAATGGATACAGAAAATATAGTCCATTTACACAATGGAATACTACTTAGCTATCTAGAATGAGGACATCTTGAGATTTGCAGGCAAATGATGGAACTAGAAATATCATCCTTAATGATGTACCTAAGACCCAAAATGCTGTTCATGGTAAGTATTCACTAATAAGTGGATATTAGTCAAATAAGTGCAGAATAGCCAAGATAGAGTCTATAGTACTCAAAAAGGTTAACAAGCTAATGGGCCCAAGAGGACACCTTAATGCCATTTGGAAGAAAGAAGATAGGAACCACAAGGAGGAGGGAGGGAGATACCTTGGTTTTAAAGGGGACAGAGAGGGGAAGAGGGGAACATTATCAAGTATTGGAGGGGGCAATTGAAGCTCTGAAGGCCAGCAGAATGAATTCTAACAGGCAACCTCATAAGTAGGAGGTAAGGAGACCCTCCAGAGGGTGCTAAAGACCTGGGAGGTAAGAGACTCTCAGGACTTGAAGGGAGGGACCTTAGACAAAATGCTTTACAGTGGGGAGAGAGAATTTGTAAAGCCCAGCTCCAGCAGAAAGACAGGGAATCAAATGAGGGATAGGGTTGCCATACCACACGCAAAACTCTGACACATAACTTTTCCTGTCTGAACAAAATGAAGGGACAAAAATGGAGAAGAACCTGAAAAAAAGGAGGTCCAGTGACAGGTCCAAATTGTAAACAAGATCAAGGGGATGCCCAAGGCCTCACACTATTACTGAGGCTATTCAGTTCTCACAAAAAGGGACCTATAATGTCTATTCTCTGAAATATGCAACAAGGAGCTGAGTCAGAAGCAGATATTTACACCCAATCAATGCACAGAAGCTGGAGAGCCCTTTAATTGAATTAGGAAAAAGCTGAAGAGTAGGGCAACTCTATAAGAGGACCAGCAGTCTCAATTAACCTGGACACCCAAGATCTTTCAAATACCAAACCATCAAACAGGCAACATACACCAGTTGATATGAGGCCCCCAACACCTATATAGCAGAGGACTCCTGGTCTGGGTTCAGTCAGAGAAGAGTTACCTAATCATCAAGAGAATGGAGGCCCTAGGGAGTGGAGAGTTCTCTTAGGGTGGTGGTGGAGGATGAAGACATCTTTATGGAGAAAGGGATGTGGCAATAAGGTATGGGATGGGAAACAGTCAGAAGGTGAACCAGGAGGGATATGAAATCTGTAGTGTAAAAAAAAGCTTAAATGAAATTTTAAAAATGGCCAATAAGAAAATAAATCCTTCCCTTTAACGTTTCTCTGCTTTCTAATGTATATGTCAGCACTAATTTACATAATCATTTATAATGCTTAATTATAAATATTTTAAGTTTAAAATAATTGAACAAGAAAAATACTGATTTATTCATCAATCCATATTGTATTTTGATTAACAACTAAAAATACCAAAGTACACAAACACTAAAAGATTCACTGTTAAGTCCAGTGTAGAACATCATCTCTACATATGGACTGAGTACAGGGTCTCCAATGGAGGAGTTATAGAAATGACTGAAGGAGCTAAAGGGGTTTGCAACCCCATAGGAAGAACAACATCAACCAACCAGACACTTCCCAGAGCTGCCAGGACTAAACTACCAGCCAAAGAGTATACATGGAGTGACCCATGGCTCCAGACACATATATAGCAGAGGATAACCTTGTCAGGCATCAATGGGAGGAGAGGCCCTTGTTCCTGTAATGGCTTGATGCCCCAGTGTAGGGGAATGCCAGGATTGGGAGGCAGGAGGGGATGGATGGGTGGGTAGGTGTGGGAATACCCTTATAGAAGCAGAGGGAGGGAGGATGGGCTAGGGGATTCCTGGAGGGGAAACTGGCAAAGGGGATAACATTTGAAATGTAAATAAAGAAAATATCCAATAATAAAAAAGAAAATATAGATGCAACTAAATTTCATTATATACAGAGATGTGAGATAGATAGATAGATAGATAGAGAGAGAGAGAGAGAGAGAGAGAGATTTCTTCATTTCATCTCTTTTAAACTTTCTTGAGACTGAATTGGGTTTTCAATTAATTATTGTTTCATTCAGCACAAAATATTATTGCCTTTAGGAATAAAAATATTAGAAATTGAGACAGTACTGAAATTAGGTATTGGTTATTATGGTTTAATCATGTAGTTATGGTCTTGTCTGTATTTGAAACTCAATATATAATATATGTTTTCTTTCTAAACTTTACAATTCACAAATGACTACTGAGTGAACTCTAATAGTACATATACCAAACATGAATAATAAAAATATGAAGATATAATAGAGAGAAGAGATTATGGTATCGTATCAGAATTCTGATAATCAGTGATTACACAGTCTTACTTCTGAGTGTACATTTAATGTATCCTTGCCCTCTTGAGGTTAGATTATTAGTGGAAAACTAAGTCTAATGGGAAGCTTTGGATATTGTTCCCATGGGATACATAAATTTTCAGTCAGACTATGGCCACCTCATTAATGAAATTTTGTTCTTATAAGAGAGCATGGGTGCTTAATGTGTAAAAGCGGCTTTTTTTTCTCAGGTGGCTGTTGAGTCAACTGATAGGTCTATGGGCTGAGAACAAACACTGAGCAGCATCCAAATATGATTCTGAACATTGCTGTTAGGGAACACAGCCAAGGACATCACTATTTGTCAGTCAATTATTTGGAGATGATAATTGGTATTTTCATACAGTTGCATTACAAAAAAAAAACAGTGAAGAAAGAACACACATAAAATTGCAAGTTAGGCCATTTTTACTTCTCTGATTAACTGACAATCCCTTAAAACAGTCTCAAAATAAGTTTGTGATGACACATGCCTAGCTTTCATTAATATAGGCTTAATACTGTTCACCAGAGCAGGACACATTTCTGCTGGTCAGAAATCTACCTTTCTTCAAGTTTTATAATTCTTTAAAATTATTCTGATGTATTTTTTCCAGAAAAATTATTGTCAGTAAACAAATTTTAACGTGCATATTCATTTACTAGGTTTTTCCAGAAAGATATTTCTATAGCCTATATGTCTGAAGAAATGAATATTTCATTCCTTACTGTTCTAGTTACAAGTAGTTAGAAGATCAGATATTGCAGTTTATTTCTTTTGATATTTAGAGGTGTGTCCTAACATATCTCTCTCTCTCTCTCTCTCCCTCTCTCTCTCTCTCTCTCTGTGTGTGTGTGTGTGTTCATGTGTGCACATCTGTCTTTTTGTCTGTCTGTCTTATTATTTTGTAATTAAAAGGAAATTAGGTCCACACTACATGTCAAGCCACAATCTTATTTAATTTCTTTCTCCAGAAACTTTTTCTAAGAAGAGTCAGACTCTGAGAACTAGAAGGCTATCGATTGACCATATGGATTCTATAAAGAACATCAGCTCACGCTGTGAGTAACTTCTCTTGTCCTTTCTTGTTCTTCAATAAAACTTTCCACAAAGTGTTTAGGATACCATGTAGAGATACTTTGAATACCCTGGGGTGGATTAAATGTTCTGTAAGCCTTATATTTCTGATTTAGTCTTTCTATTTTACTTTTAAACATACCAAACATGAGCATCATTGAGAGTGTAACTCACAATAACAGTGGCAACATGTTAGTGGTCTCCTCTGATTTAGCAGGTTTCTGGTTATATAAAATGCTTAAAATGCAACAGACTTCAAAATTATTTAAGAAGAATGAAAATAAGAATAATAAGTTTGTATAAAATGACTTATAAAATGGCACTATGGTGATTTTCCCTGAGTAAGGAAGAAAATTCAGGGTTCTCCACGTAAATAATAGCTGAAGCTTCAATCATGACTATATTATTTCCTGAGATAAAAGCAACTTAAGAAATTGGAACATGGAAAGCTTTTGCTATTGAATTTCATGGAGTTAACTTTGCAATTTCTATTATGAAGTAATAATTATGAAAAACATTAGCTTGTACATGTTAAAAATTCTTCAAAATTTCTCATCTTATAGATTTTTCTATAGAATATAATTCCTGGTTGAAGAATTTAAGATCTATGTTTAAAATATGTTTAATATAGCATTTAAATAATGTTTATGTTTATACATGCTGTGACATATGCCAGCTAATTAAATATTGAAGTGAGTAGTTAGTGCTTACTTCTCTACCTACATAAAGAAGATTCTCAGAAATGGTATCATAAAATGATTATAGGTCATCCCTAAAAATTAACCTCTCCCTATTTCCTGCTTCCAGTTAATTCTCTCTGTTTCATGGTTGTAGATGCAAATGTGATCACCTAAACATTCCTGCTACCATTCCTGATGTTTACTGTCATGCTCTCTCTCCATCTCTAATTATGATGGATTTTTATTTCACTGAACTCTTAAACTCAAATTAAATACTTTCTTTCACAAGTTGCTTTGGTTTGGATGTTTTATTATGACCACAGAAAAATAAATAATGTGAACTACTTGTAATTTGATACAATTTTGGAACCAGGGAGCCTAGCAGTAGTGAAGGCTTGTCATAGATTTAAACAGAATGTGGGAGTATTAGACTCATTATATTTTCTACCTGCATAATTAATGTTTATGAAATTAGTGCATGAGTCAACAGAATTGATAGCAGGAACTGATTCTGAAATTTGGTGAATAGTTCAGAAAATTCTGGACCATGCCAATATTGGTGCCCATTGCTTTAGAGAAATAGGTTTACTATGCTCTTTATGGTTTATTTCTTTTCTCCTTTTCTCTCTCTCTCTTTTTTTAGATTTGTATAAATTCTCAAGGATATAGCATGTGTTATAATTCTTCATAGTATCATTTGCCACTATATTTTCAAATTCTTCAATATTCATAGAAGAGAACTGAAATATAAAGTATAAGAGATATGAGGACTGGAGGATAAATGTATGAAAAAGTTGATTACTAATGTCATTAACACTATAAATAACACATGCTAAAAAATTAAAGGACTAGTTTTCAGCCTCAAATGTATTAAATTTAGTGACATTATTTACAAAATGCATTAATAATGTGACCCCAAAGAATTTGTGAAAACTAAGTACAAGATGTTACAGCAATTTTCATACTGACCAAAACAATAACAAAATTCGGATCACTTTTACCTATACATTTTGGTAATATGCAGTAGCAACATGGAAATTTCAAACCAATCAGGTATTTCTGAATTTTTTCTCACTGGACTGACATATTCTCCAGCCATTGAATCATTTATCTTCAGCTTGTTCCTGTCTATATATTTTGTTACCATCTTTGGAAACATTCTCATTATCTTGGCTGTAAGATTGGATTATCACCTCCATACACCCATGTACTTTTTTATTGCCAATCTGTCCTTTACTGACATCTGTATAAGTACAACAATAATCCCAAAGATGCTGTTGAACATTGAAACACAGAATCAGAGCATTACCTATACAGGCTGCCTGTCCCAGGTGTGTTTTGTATTGATTTTTGGTGGCTTAGAAAGTTGTCTACTTGCTGTGATGGCCTATGACCGTTACTTGGCCATAGTTCATCCTCTGAGGTATACAGTTATCATGAATCCTTGTCTCTGTGTACTGCTCGTTTTACTTTCATTGTTTATCAGTACCATTAATGCACTACTGCATAGTCTGATGTTGTTAAAACTGTCTTTCTGCAAAGACCAGAATATCCTTCATTTCTTCTGTGAACTTGTTCAAGTCATCAAACATGCCTGCTCTGATACTTTCATCAATACCCTTCTTATTTACACAGTGACTAGTGTATTTGCTGGTTTTCCTCTTGCTGGGATTATTTTCTCTTATATTCAAATTGTGTCCTCCATTCTTAAGATATCATCAGTCCAGGGACGGAATAAAGCCTTTTCCACTTGCGGATCTCATCTCTCAGTTGTATCTTTATTCTATGGGACAGCTTTTGGAGTGTATATGAGTTCTGCAGTTTCTGATTCTTCTGTTAAGAATATAGTCTTTTCTATGATGTATACTGTGGTCCCTCAAATGCTAAACCCTTTCATATACAGTCTGAGAAACAGAGAAATGAAGCAAGCCATGAGACACCTTCTCTTTCCTGTGGTCTTATCATCTCCATAAATTGAGTTTACAGAAACTGAATGACAGAAATATTGGTGAATAGGGTAACTAACTTCTTTATCATTAAGTCCTTTAAATTGTTGAAGCATATCTCTGTGGTACTTAAGTTTGACTGTACCTTCCTTCCTTCCTTCCTTCCTTCCTTCCTTCCTTCCTTCCTTCCTTCCTTCCTTCCTTCCTTTCCTCCTTCCTTTCTTTCTTTCTCTCTTTCTCTCTCTCTTTCTCTCTTTCTTTCCTTCTCTTTTCTTTTTTTTTCTTTTTTCTTTCTAGGGATGTGATATTCCCCAAATAATTGTATGCTTTATTTTTATGGCTATTCTGGAGCAAAGGCAGTTGAGAATTTTGTTTTCTTAATAAATTTTCATCAATGTGTTTCTGAAACATAACTGTCAATGGCATATGTATAGATAAGAGGCTTATGTAAATAACATTTATATGTAAAATTGGAACCCATACTTAGTTATACTTCGGTTTTATCCCATAGGGAGACTATGATCCACACTAATGGAAATTTCATATTTTGTAAATAATGACCAATAAGGAAACCAATCTTTATGAAGCCATACTACCACCACCTTGATTAGGTTTATTATTTTTTTCGTTATCATGTTTTTATTATCTGAGTGGCTTTTAATTGTTTTGTGCTATATTTTTTTGTTTTTAAGGATGCTATTATTTCTCAAAGAGAAATTAATATTATCAAGTAATATATCAAATAAATATTATATTGAGGATTTAAAGTTATTTACTTATTAGCAATACCTCATAATTTTGAATGCAAAGTTCCAGGGATTAGGACTTCTTTAAATTTCCACATCAATTCATGTGTTTGTAAAGCATGTTTTTGTGTATTTTGGGTACTTTTTATTTGTTTGGTATTGTTTTTTCTTATTTTTAAAATAGAGGCTCCAGGTATTTCATACAGATATGGTAAAGGCATTTGGTGATTTTTAGAATAATAATAGATGTTTATATGTATGTGTTATCTTCTATATTTAATGTGTATTCTTTTTTAATAACTGAATGAAGTTGATGATACTGATAAAAAACAAGATACATTTTGGATGAAATTTTAAGCAGCCTGGACTTAAACTTAATATGCAATGTCAAAAAAATCATCATGTTGATATCTGCATTTACAAATTCACAAGAATACTAAAGATCTTAAATATTGGACATTATAAATGGAAAGAAATGGGAGCAAATTTCTACCCATAAAATGATGATTGGAATCTGATCAAAAGTTCTGAATGTGTCAAAAACAACTGCAATAACTGGTGGTTTGATTTCTCAATTCACTTATATATTATGTTAGTAAACAAAATATTTTTGACATTTATGCTAATGTATTTTAAATATGTAGGATACCACATCAACTAAAGTGATATAGTAAAATTTGGACAAAATGTCAAATTTTGTGAGGAAAATTATTACAAACTTTGGAGTATTATATACATTATATATATATGTTCTACTAAGAACAAGAAATGATATGTGCTTAACTTCTGATTTATCCTGATGATAAAATTTTGGACATATGATTCTATCATAAACACTTTACCAAATGAGATAATCTTCCAATCTGCATAATTTCTGATTATTTTATCACTATTTGTTACCTACTATAGGAGACATAATCAAAATTTTCCATGTATTTATTATATATGCTCTGTTTGTTTTCCCTGAGAATACCCTTCTTCATACTCTTGTCTTGCTGCAGATATTTTTGTTTACATACTAGAAAAGGCCAAACATTCTTTAAACTTCATTTCTGTATTACTTGATTTTTATTTACTTTCTTTAAAATTTTTTAATATTATATCTTTCACACATGCCTCATTTTCTATCCTACACATTTAAAGCCTTTCTATTGTTTTGCATGTCTATATGCTTATGAATATGCAACATATTTCTAGATAACTACTACTCAGCCTATATGTTAATTGTGTGTGTTTTCAATGCTTAATATTTGTTATTAAATATTCAAGTGGTATTTTCTTTCCTGGTGAAGACCATTTCTCCTACTCCCTGTATTTTTCTATAGACTGTAAATATTCGATGCCATGTAGGTTTTTCCATATTCACTTTGGCATATCTGTTGGTTTTGACCCTGTGGAGTGCATATTTCACCAGTCATGCTTGTGACATTTTATGTGTGGAGCAACCTCTAGGATACTCCAATGCAATTATTTCTGCCATGACTTCCACAATGCTTCTTGAGAATTAAGTGTGCAAATGATTCATAAATATATCTATTAATAATGAGGTCCACAACTCTGCAGTTTGATTGGTTGTGGTATTCTGTAGTAGTCTTTGTTGCAAAGTATATTTTCAGTGATAAGGTTTGAGGAATATACTTATTGGATGCTAGGAGGTGAAATCTTTAGAATATTGTTAGGGATTAACAATAAAGTATTTAATTATGATTTAATAAAGTAACCTCCTTCAATATTCATGAGAACATGACACTATTTTGTTAGGTTTCCAGTAGCAGGCATGGTTTTCTTTTTGCTGAGCAGGTCTTAAACAAATGAGGGAACTGTTTATTAGTGTGAAGATATACATGGCACTAATGCACCATGTACATAAAATACTACCATACAACCTTGGACATTGATGTGTTCTGCAGGCTTCATAGCAGAGTATGTTTGTTGATTGCCTCTCTCCTCAGTAAGCTAACATGCAGCCTTTGGGTTCAATGAGAGATAGTCCTTAGACATTTATGTCGCTTCCAGCTCAAACATATCTGAGCCCCATTTCCAAAATACATGGCTTCTTTAGCAATAGGGACTTAGCATTCAAAATTTTGGTAAGCAATTGAAGCATCAATAAACTCTATATTTGGATATTCCTTTGGACAGCCCTGGCCAACAACTCAGAAGAGGTCTTTCCATGTCTGCGTTTGACAATTTTGTTAAATTGTTTTTATCTTTTGGAGGGAACATTGTCAGGTCACATCTGAAAAGTACATTAAACTCTTGATATATATTTATGAAGAGTTCATATCAGGTTGTATAAAATATTTAGCATTTTGGTGGTAAATATGGAAATTCAAATAATATTTAGAACTTCAGAAGAAATTAAGGACTATACTTAACATGTGATTTTCATTTATAACATTGTATTTTGTAATTCTAAACCATTTTCACAGATTAGAGTAGTAAAACATATTTCTATTTGAAAGACCTGGATTTTTTTTTACCTCCTATTATTTTTTCACTTATTCTGAGATTCTAATGCATGTGAAATTTTATTTAATCAATTTACATTTCAAATATGAGGTTTAGAGTTATATAACACATTCAATATATTCATTCTCTTATGACCATTGTGCATACATGTGATGTAATATTGAGTTTTCATTAATTTATCTAAGCTCAAATCACAGCCCCTGAATTTCATATCAGATCTCCCCTCATATGGCCCATAGCCCATCCATCCCTTTCACTTCTGAAAAGGAGAAGGAATCCTAGGTACCAACCCACCCTGGCACCTCAAGTCTCTGCAGCATTAAGTCTACCATTTCCCACTGAAGCCACACAAGGCAGATCAGTTAGGAAAACAGGATCCACAGGACAGCAGCAGTAAAGTCAGGGGATGTCCCTGTTACAGTTGTGGGGGGACTCACATGACGACCAAACTGCATATCTGCTACATATGTGTAGGAAAAGATGGGTAGAGAGAGCAACCAATAGCATAGGAAATATTTTGAGTTTTGTTGTTGTTTCCTTGTGGTCCCTTTGACCAATAACTTAGATGTGACCCATTTGTAGAAATAAAAATTTCAGTTGGTGTTGAGTGATGTCTAGTTAAAACTCTGTTTGACCCAATATTTCATAACTCTATTTATATTTTTAAAATATATTTATATATTTTAAGCAATTTACTGTAGGAGGTTTTCATATGAACATGCAAATTGCCCTGAGTGTTCATTGTGCCTCCTTGTATCTTCTCCCATGCAGTTTTTTCTCCTTCATCCCAGTTTAATCCACACATTTCATCTACTCCCTGTCTCTCCAAAACTATATATTCAATTTCACTAGTGTATTACTCAGGCTTCTTTAGAGTAACAGAATTTATTGATTAAATTTCTCTCTGTATTTATAGAAGTGGGACTTATTAGAACGACTTAAAGCCTGTATAGTTCAGGTACTACATCAATGACTGCAATTCAGCTAACATAACAATGACGGCTTCTAAGTGGAAAATTGACACATTTCAGCTGATCTTCGGTGTATGCTAGACTTCCAAAGATCTGTGCTCTAATGCTAGTAAAGGAGCAGACCTGCTAGTGATAACAAGAACAAGTACAAACAGAAAGATTCTTTCCCCAATGTCCTTCATAGGCGACCAGCAGAAGCTATGGTCCAGATTAAAGGTGGATCTTCCCTCCATAAAAATCTTTTTTATTTGATATTTTCTTTCTTTACATTTCAATTGTTTTCCTCTTTCCAAGTCTTCCATGCAGAAACCCCCTATCCCATCCTTTCTCCTTCTGCTTCTATGAGAGTTCGCCACTACCCATTCAAACCCTTCTCTCTTTATGCTCTGGCATCCTCCTACACTGCGGCATCAAAACACTCAGACCCAAGGGTAACTCCTCCCACTGATGCCCAACAAGGCCATCTTCTGCTATGTATGTGGCCTGAGCCATGGTTCTGTCCATATGGTCCACAGGATCCCGGGTTGTCTGACCAGTTGACACTGTGGCTCCCTCCATAGTTCTGCAAACCCCCCTCAGCTCCTTCGGTCTCTTCTCCAACTCCTCTATCAGGGACTGTGTGCACAGTCCAATAGATGGCTTCAAGAATCTGCCCCTGTATTTGTTCATCTCTGGCAGAGCATCTCAGGAGACAGCCGTATCAGGGTCCCATCAGTAAGCACTTCCCAGCATCCACAATAGTGTCTGGCTTTGGTGACTGTATATGGAATGTGTCCCCAGGTGGGACAGTCTCTGGGATGGCCTTTCCTTCAGTTTCTGCTCCACACTTTGTGTCCATATTTCCTCCTGTGAGTATTTTGTTCTCACTTCTAAGCAGCACTGAGGCATCCACAGTTATGTCTTTCTTCTTTTGGGGCTTCATATGGTTTGTGAATTGAATCGTGGGTTTTCTGAAATTTTGGGCTAATATACACTTATTCGTGAATGCATACCATGTGTGTTCTTTTGTGACTGAGGTACCTCACTCAGGAGGGTATTTTCAAGTTCTATCCATTTGCCTGCGACTTTCACGAAGTCATTGTTTTTAATAGCTGAGTAGTATTCTATTGTATACATGTACCACATTTTCTGTATGCATTTCTCTGTTGAGGGACATCTGGATTTTTCCCAGCTTCTGGCTATTATAAATATGGCTGCTATGAACACAGTGGAGTGTTTGTCCTTATTACATGTTGGAGTATCTTCTGGGTATATGACCAGGAGTGGTATAGCTGGGTCTTCAGATAGTAGCACTATGTTAAATTTTCTGATGAACTGCCAGACTGATTTTCAGAGTGGTTGTACCAGTTTTCAATCCCACCAGCCAGAAAGAAGAAGTTTTCCTCTTTCTCCACATCCTTACCATCATGTGCTGTCACCTGAGTTTTTGATTTTAGTCACTCTGACTGGTGTGAGGTGGAATCTCAGGGTTGTTTTGATTTTCCTTTCCCTGATGGCTAAGGATGTTGGACATTTCTTTAGGTGCTTCTTGGCCATCTGAGTATCCTCAGTTGAGAATTCTCTTTTTATCACTGTTCCACATTTTAAAATATATACAAAGAACCCAAGAAGTTAGACTCCATAAAAATCTTCACTGAAGATTGATCTTCTATTTTCAAAGTTTTGGGTTAATATAATAATATAAGTACAAAATAGTCCCTGTTAGGTATTCCCAGTCATTTGGGGTTTGCTAATTTCAGATTTAGTCATGTGGAAAGACAAGAAGAGTAATCAGACCTTCATTTGGAGATTTTTTCCATAGTCAATTGCTCTATGTTTACCATCTGAGATTATATGAATTGTAGCATGCCTACCAAATGCTAAAAAGCTAGTATTTACATATGAAATAATATGTAACATATTTGTCTTTTTACCTTTTTTATTCAGTCTTTGTTACCTAATCCAAGATGGTTTAATTTTTTTTTTTTTAGTTCCATCCATTTACCTTCAAATGTCCATGATTGGGCCATATAGGGAAGAATTGAAACAGAATTTTGCTTTGTAGGTCTAGAAATCACTTTTTATAAAACAGGCTGACCTTGAGCTCAGAGATTTTGCTGCCCCTACCTCACAGGTGCTTGGATTAAAGACATATGCCACCACTGCCCAGCTTTTGTTTATTCATTCTTGCCCATTTAGGTTGATGCTGGATTTGGAATACATGTAGGTCCTCTATATTATGCTGAAATATATTCCTTACATCCTTAGTCTCTCTAGGACTTTTATCATAAAGTGTCATTTAATTTTCTTAAAAAACTTTTTTCAATCTAATGAGATAGTCATGTAGATTTATATTTCTGTTGTTTCTTAATGTGGTAGATTACATTTATTTGTTTATATATGTTGAATAACTCCTGCATCTCTGGGCTGAAACCTACTTTATCATGATTGCTTATTGCTTTGATGAATTATTGGATTCAGTTTGCAAGTATTTTCTTCTTTTCCCTTTAATTATTTTAAAGAGTATTTTCACTCTCTGTTTCTATTTTGTGGAATAATTTGAGGAGTATTGGCACTAAATCTTTGAAATAATGATGGAATTCTACACTAAAACAATCTGTATCTGGTCCATTTTTGTTGGGAAACATCTATTGTTGCTTTATATCTCACTAGGTGTTAATAGGTCTGTTTAAATGCCTTATCTGATTTTTATATAAAATTTGCTAAGTGGTATATAACAATAAAATTATCATTTCTTTTAGATTTTACAATTTGAAGGTCAGATTTTCATTACTTTCTGATTAAATGGATTTCCTTGCTATCTGTTTTTATACACCACTTTTTACTTTTAATTTTGTTCACTTACATATTCTCTCTCTCCTTTTAGTTTATTTTCTTAAAGATATGTAAATCATATTTATTTTCTCAAAGAACCAGTTTCTGTTTCATTGGGTTTTCTTTGTTTATTTGTTTGGTTGCTTGGGCATGTATATGTGTGTTAGTGTGTGAGTGTGCGAGTGTGTGTGTGTGTTAGTTTGTTTTGTTTTGTTTTGTTTTGAAACAAGATTTCTCTTTTTAACAGTTCTATCTGTCCTTGAACTTACATTGTAGACTGGGCTGGCCTCAAATTCTCAGAGATTTGTCTGTATCTGTCTCTTGTTGAAGGGATTTAAACGTGGACCAACATCCAAGTTTGTTTTTATTTTGTTCTGTTTTTTTTTTTCTTTTTCTTTTTCCCCATTTCTTGGTTCTTCCTTTCTCCCTTTCTCTCTCTCTTTCTTTCTCTCTCTCTTCCTTTCTTCCTTCCTTTCTCTCTTTCTCTCTCTTTCTTTCTTCTTCTTTTTTTTAGTATTTTAATAGGCCTCCCCACAAATATCTCCTGTTTTGAATAACTTCAGCTTAAATGATACTGATGTTTGAAGTGTCTTTTAACATTATGCATTTGAATAAGCATACCTCCAAGGTGGAAGGTTTCAACTTCAAGGGGAGTTGCTGCAAACCAGTAGGTTTTTTTTTTTTTTTTAACCTACTGTCTATGAGTTTTGTAGCCAAGGGTGAAACATGTCTACAATATCCAGCATGAAGCTTATCCTATGCCCACCTGAATGAATATCTAAGAGAGGTTTTTGGTACCATCATAAGTAGTTTTACCATTACTGCAGCAGTGGGCACTTTGGCTTAGCAAGTCCATGTTATAACATTCAATGTCTAGTATTCAATTATATTACTGTATTTTCTATATCACCTTTAAGTTATATTAAATTTAGCCAGAAGTCAGCCAGTCTGTTCAAGACTGACTTATGCATGTCTAGAAAGAAATGTGTGTTGTGTCTTCATCCAAAGCCTTACCGTCAGATCCTGTGCCACAACACTTCACATCCAAATACCATCCAGAGAGAGCTGGTTTCCCGGAATGCAGAAATACCTGTGAGCACAGGTAAGACCACCATTTCTGCTCTGAGGGATCTACCCAGAGCCCTTAGGGAACTGGAAATGAGAAGAAGCCTGGGACAGGATCCTTACAGTTTCTGTCTGTAACCAGAAATGATTCTATGCCACAGTACCCATTGCTGATCTTGTGCAACAGCACTCTCTACCCAAATACCATCAGGAGAGTGTTAGTCCCCCAGAAGGCTGACACACCTGTGAGCACAGGTAAGACCACCACTTCTACTCAAATTCTTGGCACAAGTGGGACCTTACTCAATTCATCAGGATACAGAAACCAAGGAACAGACAGTGACAGGATACTTCCAGTTTCCATATGAGCCCTGGAGCTGACCCTGTGACACAGCAATCCATAACCAAATCCTCCTGGAGAGAATTGGTTCCCCAGAAGTACTGACACACAGTCTTGCAGGAAAGACAAGCCATAGTCAGAGACAGCAAGACCAGAGAGATAACCAGATGTCAAGAAAAGCAGATGTCAAGCAAGGGAAAGAACATACACAATAGAAACCAAGGCTACTTGGCAACAACAGAACCAAGCACTCCTACCACAGTGAGCCCTGGATATCCAAACCCACCACAAAAGCAAGACTGATTTACAATCATATCTCATGATGATGATTGAGGATTTTAAGTAGGACATAAATAACTCCCTTAAAGAAATACAGGAGAACACAGGTAAACAGCTAGAAGCCTTTAAAGAGGAAACACACACACACACAAATCCCTTAAATAATTGCAAGAAAATACTACCAAACAAGTGAAGGAATTGAACAAAACCATCCAGGATCTAAAACTGGAAATAGAAACAATAAAGGAATCACAAAGGTAAACAACCGGGAGATAGAAAACCTATGAAACTAACCAAGGAAGTTAAAGATCTATATGACAAGATCATCAAGTCGCTGAAGAAAGAAATCAAAGATCTCAGAAGATGGAAAGATCTCCCATGCTAATGGATTGGCAGGATTAATATAATAAAAATGAAACACCCTCATAGAAACAGTGGAAGGGAAGATGGGATAATGAGTTTCTGTATGTGAACGGGAAAGGGGATTACATTTGAAATGTAAATAAAGAAAATATCAAATAAGAACTATTAAAATATGAAAAAATAATAATTTTGAGAAAAAAAGAAAGAAAAAAAAACCTAGAAAGAGATCAGGAGTCATAGATGCAAGCATTACCAACAGAATACAAGCGATAGAAGAGAGAATCTCAGGTGGAGAAGATACCATAGAAAATATTGAGACAACAGTCCAAAAAAAATACAAAACGCAAAAAAGTCCCTAACTCAAAACATAAAGGAAATCCAGGACACAATGAGAGGACCAAACCTAAGGATAATATGTATAGAAGAGAGTGAAGATTCCCAACTTAAAGGGCCAGTAAATATCTTCAACAAAATTATAGAAAAAAAAAAACCAAAAACAAACAAAAAAAAACTTCCCTAACCTAAAGAAAGAGATGCCCATAAACATACAAGAAGTCTACAGGGCTCCAAATGGATTGAACCAGAAGAGAAATTCCCCCTGTCAAATAATAGTCAAAACACAAAATGCCCAAAACAAAGAAAGAATATTCAATGCAGTAAGGAAAGAAGGTCAAGAAACATATAAAGGCAGACCTATCAGAATTATACACTACTTCTCACTAGATACTTTGATCACTAAAACATCCTGGACAGATGTTATACAGACACTAAGAGAACACAAATACCAGCCCATGCTATTATAACCAGAAAACCTCTCAATTACCAAGAAATGGAGAAACCAACATATTCCATGACAAAAATGAATTTACAGAAAATCTTTCCACAATTCAGCCTTACAAAGGATAATAGAAAATGCCAAAAATAGGGGGACAACTACATGCTAGAAAAAACAAGAAAGTAATCTTTCAAAAGAAGATAGCCAACTAAATATAAAAATAACATAAAAAATAACAGAAAGCAACAATCACTATTCCTTAATATCTCTTAACATCAATGGACTCAGTTCCTCAAGAAAAAGACATGCAATAAAAAACTGGGTACATGTAGGACCGTGAAAGGCAGCCTGTTTTCTGATCGAGGTCAGTTTAAACCTCTGAGACTCTGCAGATTAATCTACAAGGGAATGAAGGCCTGTTTGCCATGCTCCCAGACATAGGCTCCTGACTTGAGGACTCAGCTCCATAATTCTGTGGTCATCAGTCATGTAGGCTATGCTTCTCCTCATACTTACCCTGCAACAGCAATGTAGCCAGCCCACTATAAAAGAGGTTGCTTGGCCCCTACTCACTCTCTTAAGCTCTTGCTTTCTTACTCTTACCTCACACTCTCTTTCTCTCCTTCCCTTCTTCTCTCTCTCCACATGGCCATGGCCAGCCTCTACTCCTCTACCTTTTCTTTCTTCCTTTGTTTTCTACAATAAAGCTTGGAAACCATAGACTGCCTAGTTTCATCTAGACTCACCATGGTAGAATGATGGAATAGGCCTTCCCCTATAAAGCTGCTCCCAATCTCCCACTGGATAGCCTTCCAGTATTTCCACCTGCCAGACTGGACCAATGACTCTCACACACGTGAGAACTACCCAACACCTTCCCCTGGCCTCCTTTTTTCCTTTTGGCCTGGGGTCACTGGCACCTCAGGGTCCCCACCCACTCACAGTTCTTCTGTGATATCTACTGATATCATGCCATGCCCAAGAGGTAGAAGCTGTTGTACCTGGACTCTGTGAGATCCAGGGACCCCAGACTGCTCCCTATTCCCCCCCACGAACTGGGAACCTGTGGCTTCCCACTGCTAGAACCCCACCCAGACAGCATAGAGATTGCAGGGCAGTTTCCCTCATCCACACACCCAGAGCCCCTGAGCTTTGGTGGGGCATGGTCATCTCTCTCACCCCTATACTTCCCCACACCAGGCACCCAACAGATACATATACAGGTCTCAACATTTTGCTGCATATACGAAATGCACCTCAGTGTCAAAGACAGACACTACCTCAGAGTAAAAGGCTACAAAACAATTTCCTAAGCAAATGGTCCCAAGAAACAAGTTGGAGTAGCCATTCTAATACCAAATAAAAGCAACTTTCAATCAAAAGCTATCAAAAAGGATAACAAAGGACACCTCACATTCATGACATGAAAAATCTACCAAGATGAGCTTTTAATCTGAACGTCTATTCTCTAAATGCAAGGATACACCCATTCATAAAAGAATCTCTACCAAAGTTCAAATATACATTGTACCTCACACAATAATAGAGGGAGACTTCAACACCCCACTGTCAACAATGGATAGGTCATGGAAACACAAACTAAACAGAGACACAGTGAAACTAACAGAAGTTATGGACCAAACAAATTTAACAGACACCTATAGAACATCTCATGCTAAAACAAAAGAATATACCTTCTTCGTAGAAACTCATGGTAACAAATTGACCATATAACTGGTCACCATACAGGCCTCAACAGACACAAGAAGATTGAACTAATCCCACATATCCTATCAGATCACAACAGACTAAGGCTGGTCTTAAATACCAACAAAAACAATAGAAAGCCCACATACACATGGAAGGTGAACAACACCCTACTCAGGGATAACTTGGTTAAGGAAAAAAATAAAGAAATTAAAGACCTTTTAGAATTTAAGGAAAATGAAGGCACAACATACACAAACTTATGAACTTAGTGCTAAGAGGGAAATCTGAGTGCCTGGTAAAGGTAACTGGAAAGAGCATATACTAGCATCTTGAACCACAACTAGAACAAAAAGAAGCAAACACACTGAAGAGGAGTAGGTGACAAGAAATAATCAAACTCAGGGCTAAAATCAACCAAGTAGAAACAAAATGAACTATACAAAGAATCAACAAAATCAGGAGCTTGTTTTTGAGAAAGTCAACAAGATAGATAAACCCTTAGCCCCACTAACCAGAGGGCACTGAGACAGTATCCAAATTAACAAATTCAAAAGGGAAAACACGTGATATAACAACAGAATCTGAGGAAATTCAAAAAATCTTCAGATCCTACTACCAAAGCCTATATTTAACAAAAGTGGAAAATCTGGATGAAATGGACAATTTTCTATACAGATACAAAATACCAAAATTAAATCAGGACCAGGTAAACCATCTAAACAATCCTCCAAACCCGAAAGAAATAGAAGGAGTCATTAAATATCACAACCAAAAAAAGCCCAGCCCAGATGGGTATAGTGTAAAATTCTATTAGACCTTCAAAGACCTAGTATCAATACTCTAAACTATTCCACAAAATAGAAACAGAAGGAACACTACCTAATTCATTCTATTAAGTCACAGTTACACTGATTATTCTCCTTTGGAGATAGAATGGTTTCTGTGTAATCGGGAACTTGTCACAATTTCCTTTCATAGAGGAGTTCATAAGTGATGGGTTTTTATTTCTACATATATCATGTTAAATGTTCCAAATAGATTTTAAAAATCGGTTGAGTGCATATTACTTTTAGCTTCAGAAGATATCATGTACATATAAGAGGCATTTAACTATTATAAATTATTTTGATGACTTAAAAATGTCAATACTGAGTTGTGTATTTTAAAATAATTTGTATCAGTTTAATAAAAAAAATTAAAAAATAAAAAGCCTTACCATCTAGTAATGGTGGACAACCAAAAGTAATAATCATGGAAGACATGTAAAATATTTCATTATTAATAATTTGGTGTACAAATGGGTTCATTACATTTCTGACCAAGTGTGAATAGAGCGAAAATAATAATTGTGAGGCAAATAGCTCGATCATAAAATATAAAATACTATGGAAATACTCTCAGGAGTAATATTGTTTAATTATATAATAGTTCTATTTCTACTATTTTAAGGAAAGTCTATACATAGAGTAAACTTGGCTGCTCTACCTTCTACTGGCCTTCAACAGTATATGAGTTGCTATTTCCACGCATTCAAACCAACACTTGTGATCATTTGTATTCCTAATGAAAACTGTAGGGTAATATACAATTTTAATGATTTTTAATCTATATATCATCAATAACTAAGGATTGTGAGAATACTCTTCACTCCCTTTTCTTTTTATGAATATTATTTATAAAATATTCATTCATTCACTATGTTAACTCCTCAGATGAGGATCTTCTCCATAATCTTATCACTTTCCACTTGAGTTTGAGATTTATTTTTTCTGTTTTCTTATTGAACCCAATGTATTTGCACAAGTTAGACTGATCGTGGCATCTGCTCTGTCATGTACTTGACATGACAGGGGGTCATGCTGCTAAAAGGAAAACTTATTCTCTCTCTTCTTTGTATGTACACACACATACTTCTACTACTACTTCCACTACTACTACTCCTCTTCCTCCTCTCCTCCTCCTCCTCCACACACACACACACACACACACACACACACACACACACACACATATAAAACACAAGCACATGCACAGGTTTCTAGAGAAATTTTGGGATGAAATTTTGGAAACGTCTAATTTTTAGCATTTATTGTATTGTCCCATTCATATGGGAACTCTTTCACCCGTCAGTCTTCAATTCATTTTTATAAACATTGGAAAACTTTTATATAAAGGAAGGGTATATAAAAATTTGGAATTTGGTTCAAGAAATAATCTTTATGCCAGAGTAGATGAGTATACAAACATGATCATAAGGAGGAACCATTAACAGATCATTGAGTGTTCAAAATACCTTAAGGAATGTATAAATTTGAAGGAATAATTCACATTAACTTGAATCGTTATCCTTGTTTTTGATATTCAAAAATAGATTTTCATTTAAAGACTATTTTAAAAATTAATTAACAGTTTTATTTATTACATTATTTTTATTAAAAATATGATTTTGAAAATACTAATGTCTAGACAAACACACACATATGATCACACACACATATGATCACACACACATATGATCACACACACACATGATCACACACACTTTGTTTTATGTAAATGTAATCATGATATATATCCAAAGGAATAATGAAATTTTAGTTTTGCTATAAAAAATCAGTGTTATTATTTTACCTGTACTCATTTCTCTGGATAATATTCCAATGATTTTACTATTACTTGGTGTATTGTGCTTTTCAATATTATCTTCAGTTTAAACCTTCATCAGTTTTTTTCATTTATTCAATTCTGTTTTCAACTCCTAGACCGTCTATTGAATCCATCAGTCTTATGTTTGTATATCACAAAGGTAAATATTCATTTCACTTCTTTCTTCATAATTTCATTGAGCAGGATCTTTTCATCTGTTTGAAATTCTTTGAATTCTTTGATACATTTTGCAACTATTCTTTTAAATTCTATGTCCTGGGCTTTGTTTATGTAATTATCACTAGCAAACCTTTCTTTTAAAAAAATTACATTTTAGAAAAGAAGCACTAGCTTAATATTTCTTTTTCTTTATATATTTTTCAATAAAATCTTAGCATGTGAACTTAATTGAAGAGAAGATATGTGGGTAGTTTAGGTTTAGAGGCGAAAAGAATTCAAATGAACAGATAAGACACAGCTAATTCGTAGGATTTAGATTCTGAATTATGCCTGAGATGTTGGGATAGATATAGGTGGGTGGAAAGCTTATGTATGTTATAGAAGGGGTCCGGGATTTAGGAGGATAGGCAGAGAGGTTCCTGACAAAAGTCTAGAAGTTGGTTACATAGATGGTATAAGGTGGAAGAATAGGATGGAGCACTGGATGTTGGACCTAAACTAGCTTTGATAGAATGGAGAGAATCTGATGGATTGGAGCAGGGTGACTTGCCTCAAGGAATGTGAAGAAGGATATATAGGGTCTGCCCAAAAGGAGAGGTTGAAAGTATTGAATGGGGATATTTTAATAGCACTGTTCATTCTTATTTTTTTATTTGAGTCAGAACTTTTAAAATATGTTATGAATGAGTATTTCAATAGTATTTGAAAATATTAACACTTCTGTGATGATAATTTTAAAAATATTCAGAATTCTAACTTGACACTGTTCCTAATTTATCTTGGTAGTCACAACTGATAACAAATATAATTTATAATAGTGTACAAAAAAAACAAAACAACGTCACAAAATGATACATAAAATATATACACTAAGCTTTGTACATGCTTATATCGTTATTTTTTTATACTTTTATTACATACTCTACACATAAGAACTATATGGGTATGAAATTTAAGAATGAAAAATTGTTTTGAAAGATTGATTTTTACCAACAAAAACATATTTCAATTCATTAAAAAACAGAAGTATCTTCTGAATGTTAGATTTAAAACAACAACAACAACAAACAAACAATCAAACAAAATAAAAACAAAAACATGTGTGTTAAATTTTGCATACCTGGTCCAGATTAACCATTCTGAACTTGGACTTTCACATCCTTCTTCATTAAGCAAATATACATATGATATCTGAATAATAGTGAAGCAACTTAATGGAGTAATGAGCTTTTTTTCTTTAGCACCCAGGGATATGCACCTATAACTCACCTAAATGCAGTGTTCGATTTAGCAAGCATCATTCACCTATGTTTTCAGAGGTGATTTTTCTTCATTTATCAATATTTCCTTAGTATGAATTAGATATTCCCTATTTATTGTTTAAGTGAGATTTAAGATTAATAAAAAGCTGTTGTTTGATTTTTATCATAAAAATGAGAAAAATACGGATGTAAAATGGAAAAGATGTTGAATATCACATTTCTTGTGCTCTATCATACCTGTCTGTTATTCTTCTCACACAGTATCCTGTTACTTACCTTAGTAATCACACAAATCTCATATACATATAGCTCATATGTAAAAATCACATGTGTATATTGAATTTATATGTGTGTGTGTGTGTGTGTGTGTGTGTGTGTGTTTCATACATATATTTGGAAGCAGTTTTGAAAGTGCACTATGGGTATACTGTATACTATATGTACTGTATACTATGTATACTGTATACTATGTATACTGTATACTATGTATACTATGGGTATACAGGTATACTGACTAAGCAATGAATAGTGAGTGGAATAAAAGTAGAATATTTTTCTTAAGGAGATTACCAGCTAAATATGTTTAGTTAATAGGTATGTTTTTACCAAAGACTCAAGTGATAAGGCTACATAATCTGATTTTAATTGAATTTTACTTTGTATTTTCAGTGCTCTTACTGGAAAGATGCAATTCAGAAACCAAACAGCTTTTTTTAGAATTTCATCTCCTTGGACTTACAAATGATCCTGAACTAGAGCCCCTAATATATGGTATTATTTCGGTGATTATATCTTTTCACAATTCTGGGGAACATAGTAATCCTCCTGGCGATCTTCTCAGATTCCCACCTCCACACCCCTATGTACTTCTTTTTATCCAGACTGTCTATTAATGACGTGTGTTTAAGCATAAGTACTATCCCCAAAATGTTGGTAAATAGTCAAGCACAGGATAACAAAATCAGTTATATACAATGTATTTCTCAAATCTATTTTGTCTGAGTTTTCAGTGGTATGGTGTATCTGCCTGCGGTCACATGGACTGGGTTCCCCTGAAAGGCTGGCTGGGGCTGAAAGAGATCAGATGGCAAGAAAAGAATGAGGGCAAGACAAACCTTTCTGTTCAAAGCCTCTGAAGTTTACTGAGAGCCCTTACTTATAAAGAGGGTAGGCCCATCCCCTGCCAGCCCATTGCTGGTGCCAGGAGCCAGCCCATAGGCAATCTACAAGGTGTGTCTCGAGAATGTCTCAAGGACCTTTCAGCAGGAAGCAGAGTCTTGTAGAAGAGCAAGTAGAGCCAACAAGGTCAGAAGGCTCTACCCTAGGTAATCTCCTTCTTACTGGAAGCAAGGTAAAAGACTGGATCAGCCTGCTTCAAGGCTGAGGAAGGCTACAATTCCTCCCTAAATATATAATAAAAATTAGCTGGACTTGAAAGACTCCGAGAGGAGCCCCTCACTCAGGCCTCAGGACAATAGTGGACACCCAAGAACTCAGGATAGACCGAGCTTGTTGCAAACCACATGAGGCTTTATTCGGGGAAAGCCAGAGCTCTGGGGATGACTCATATCCCATGCAGGGGTAGAGGAGTCGACCTCGAGGGGAAAGAGGTCCCAGTTTTTATAGGCCCTCAGGGGGGAAAGGAGAAGAGGGGAGTAGGGGATTTCCAGATCTAAACAATGTCTATTCTCAAGAAATGGGTATGGGAGGGGTACAAGGAAAGAGTCTAATGAAGGTGCAGCAATGGGCACACACCTGGTTAGAACATTGGCAGACACACAGGTTCAAGGAGTGGCTAGAGCATTGTACACCTCTATTTTTCTAAATCAGTGAAGCTAGTTCTGCTAACACTGACGTCTATCTTGCCAATTTCAGGGCTTCTGTGTCCTTTTGCATTCTGCCAGGATCTTTCATTCCCCACTTCTTCTAGTTACTAGTTCTAATCTTAGAACTAAACTGCAACCTCTTTTTCAAGGTTCTACAGAGACTGGTATTGTTGTCTTAATACTAACAGCTGGACGGCACCAATCCTCTCTCTAACAAAGGTCATTAGTTTATTAAGAATTAGTGGGCCACATGTCAGCAGTAAGAGCAAAATTATTAGAGGGTCTATCAGAGTAGAAATGAGGGTGGTCAACCAAGGGGATTTATTCTTCAGGAGCTCGCTTTACGTGAAAGGCATGAATCTAAGCAGAGATGCCTTTTTCTTTGACAGAAGTGGGGGTGGTCAGTAGCACGATGCAAGGGCCTTTTTAACAAGGTGTCAGATTCTCACCTCAATGTCGTCAGATGAGAACTGCATCTCCCACCTGGAACTGGTGTGGTATCATCAAGTCTCCTGGTTCATAGGCCTCTTTGAGCTGCTCTCAGGCGGTGTTTCTGACCACTTCTAGGGCTTTCATGCATGTAAACAATGAAGGACCAGGGTTAAATTTTAAAGGATCTAGCACTCTCTTTACTTCAGTGAGCGGGGGAGCCCCCCCCCCACCATACAGGATTTCATATGGTGTGAATTTAAATGTTCCCAGTGTGTTCTTAACTCAGAACAAGGCAAAGGGAAGGAGGGCTGTCCAGTAATTCCTGCCGGTCTCTAAGATTAATTTAGTCAAGTTTGTTTGTTTGTTTGTTTGTTTTTTTGTTTTTGTTTTTTTTTTTTTAATCCTTTCTACCTAGCCTGAACTCTGGGGTCTATAAACACAATGTAATCTCTAATCAATCCCCAGTTGGATAGCCAGTCCCTGACTTACCTGGGCAACAAAGGTGGGTCCATTGTCAGACCCTATTACCTTAGGTATTCCAAACCGTGGAAAAATTTCTTCTAGGATTTACTTAACCACAACATTGGCAGTTTCTTTTTTGTTGGGTAGGCCTCTACCCATCCTGAAAAGGTATCTACAAAAACTTCCACTAGGAAACTGCTTCCGTCTGTGTACCAATTTGGAACACCCAGCCACGGCTGGTCACGTAGATCACTTTGCAGGCAGGGTTGAGAATAGCAGGAGGAGCAAACACGACTCGTTCAGTCAGCAGCAGACTCTGGTAGTGAGTCATCTGGGCATTTGTCATCCATCGATCTGGGGGTTGGCGGATAATGCTTTGAAGAGAGTGGGGGGCTACCACGGTTTTTTGCTGTCCCAGAGTTAATTTGTCAGCATCTTTAATGAGTAGGGCTACTGCAGCCTTTAAACATGTGGGCCATCCGCTGGCCACTGGGTCCAGCTTATTAGACAAATATGCCATTGGCCTCTTCCACGGCCCTAGAGCCTGAGTAAGAACTCCTCTGGCCACCCCCACCCTCTCATCAACATAGAGGATGAAGGGCTTGGTTAGATCTGTCAATGCCAAGGCTGGTGCAGTCAGCAGGGCCTCCTTAATATTTTTAAAGGCTTTCTAATGTTCTGATGTCCATCTGAATTCCCCACTTTCCTTGGTCAGGGGATACAGGGGGGCAGCTAGTGTTGCAAACCCAGGTATCCAAAGTCTGCAGAACCCAGAGGTGCCCAAGAATTCTCTCACCTGTCTTGGAGTAGCTGGTGTTGGTATTTTAGTCACAGTCCTTTTTCTAGCCTCTGTCAGCCACCATTTTCCATCCCAGAGGGTATATCCCAAGTAGACTACTTCCATCTGACATAGCTGGGCTTTTTTAGCAGAGGCCAGGTAACCCAACTCACCCAGTTCTGCTAGCAATCTCTTGGTCCCCTGCCAGTGTTCTCTCTCCGTGGTTGCAGCAAGGAGCAAGTCATTAACATATTGAAGCAGAGTTACCTGGGAGTTTTCAGCTCGGAAGGAGGCTAAATCTCGATGTAGAGCCTCATCAAAAAGGGTGGGGGAGTTTTTGAAGCCCTGGGGTAACTGTGTCCAGGTCAATTGTCCCGTTTGTCCAGTGTCAGGATCTCTCCACTCAAAGGCTAATATGGGCTGGCTGGAGGGATGTAACTTCAGGCAAAAGAAAGCATCTTTGAAATCAAGTACTGTGTACCATTTTCGTTCCGGAGGGAGTGAGCTGAGGAGGTTATAGGGATTAGGAACAGTTGGGTGAATATCTTGGACCCTCTTATTGACCTCTCTCAGGTCTTGGACTGGTCGGTAGTCACTCGTGCCAGGTTTCTTTACCAGCAGTAAAGAAGTATTCCAGGATGACTGGCAAGGTACCAAAATACCTAATTGTAATAGTTTCTGAATATGTGGCCTGATTCCATCTCTTGCTTCACGGCTCATTGGGTATTGTTGCACTCCTATAGGGGTTGCATCCGTCTTCAGTCCCACAACCACAGGGGGAACTCTGACAGCCATTCCCATGCCTCCAGTCTCTGCCCATGCTCTAGGGAAAACAGTCAACCAGTCTTTTAGGTCTGGCACCTCTGTTTGCTTTATGCCTTCCTCAAGCTGCAGGGCTAAGACTACGGAGGTGGGAGATTCCCAAGTTACTCTTGGCCCTTCTTGGGTAAATCTGATCTGGACCTTTAATTTAGTCAGAAGATCTCATCCTAGAAGCGGTGTGGGACACTCAGGAATGACCAAGAAGGAATGACTCACTTGGCCTTTCCCCAGATCTACAGTGCATGCAGTGGTCCAGGGGTATTGTTCCTGACCAGTGGTTCCAATCACTATGGTTCTTTTATTTTTTAATTTTCTCAGTGGATGTTTCGACACAGAATGTTATGCCCCTGTGTCAATTAAAAAGTCCATGGGAGTCTCTTTCACCATCAGGGTTACCCTAGGCTCGGGGAGGGGTCTGAGCCCCGTCTCCCCTATTCATCATCTTTCAGAGTCAGGACCTTAGGGGCCCTTCCCTTTTTCTTTGGGCATTCTCGTGCCCAATGTCCCTTTTCCTTGCAATAGGCACATTGGTCCTTCTCTAAAATCTTCTGGACAGATCTTCTTCCTTCAGGTCTGGGTTCCTTGTTGCCCAGGTACCCTGTCTGTCTATTCTCTGGCCTGTTCCTTCCTTCACATTCCCCTACTACTGTGGCCAAAATCCTGCTTAAATTCTTCTCCTGTATTCTCCCTCTGTTTCTCTCTTGTGACACACCTTCTCTGCCTCCTTAACTAAATCTTGTAAAGCCATGGCATGTAATCTTTAAAAGCCATAGCAACCATGGCTTGTTGACCCTCAGAGGTAGGGTTAAAAGAAGTATAGTATCTATAAGCTTCTATCAATCTTTCTAGAAAAACAGACGGGACTCTGTAAGGCCCTGCATCATTTCTCTTACCTTAGCCAAATTGGTGGGGCATCTCATCGCTCCCTTTAGACTAGAGCCTGGCTGGTAAACTGTCAACCTCTCCTTACCTTGAGCCGTGTTATAGTTCTAATCTGGCCAGTCCAGAGGGAACCCAGCGTTCCAATTGTACAGATCAGCCGATGAGAAAGGCCAATATTGGAGGGTCTGCAGAGACTGCCTGTCTGGGCGGGTTGCCCACAGCTCGAAAAGGAAAAGGCAGAAGTGGTGTCAGGAGCTTTATCTGCTGGGGGACTCTGGGCTTGTCGGCTCTGGGTCCCAGCTGTAGGTCCTCGGTCCTCAGACTGTGTCTTTAGCTATCTCAGAGCCAGGTGCAGGGACTGCTTCTTAGGGCAGAAAGTGAGGGCACTGTGCTGACCCACTCGAGTGCATGGGAGCAGCTGGGGGAGGGCTCTGAGAGGTTCGGGGGAATCCATGGCTTGATTTATGGCAGTGAATTCTGAATGAGGTAAGGCTGTTGATCCGGGTGGGACCCAGGTCCACACTGAAAAACAATGGCTTTAACTTTAAAGATAAGAGTAAACCAAAAGTCCCCTCCAGTGACCATTTTACATTAAAAGTCGGCCACTCGGAGGCGCAGAATGTCTGCCAAGGTCCCTTTTTAATTTCTACTGAAAGATTATGGACCCTTGATCTAACTTCAGTCCAGTGGTCTAAAATCAAACTTAGGGGGGTCGTTATAGTCTGCCCCATTGTATACACCACGTAAAACACAAAACAAAAACAGAAAACACACATACACACACTGACAAATACCTGAAAACAGGCACAAAAAACAAATGCACACTGACAAATGCCTGAAAACAGACACAAAAAACAAACACATACTGACAGATGCCTGTTTTCCATCAAACAGACAAAACCAACTCAGAAATGCAGATGGTCGAGGGAGTACACTCCCCACCCCAGACAGACTCCTGGAGTCCTTCCCCTCGCTCAGGGCATCCCCCAGAGCAAGCAGCAGCCAGTGATTCCAGCACGTCTGCTGTTCACACTCAGTGCCTCATCCCGAGGCAAAGGTCTCCGTTTCTCACAAAACGTCGCGGCTGCAAATTTCAGCACAGAACCTAGCTGGCTTACAGAAATATTATTGGACAAAAAAATCTCACCTCCAAGTGGGTCTTCGGAGACGTGGGTGATCACGCCAACCCCGGACGAGCTCCCAAATGAAAGACTCCGAGAGGAGCCCCTCGCTCAGACCTCAGGACAATAGTGGACACCCAAGAACTCATGATAGACCGAGCTCGTTGCAAACCACATGAGGCTTTATTCGGGGAAAGCCAGAGCTCTGGGGATGACTCATATCCCAAGCAGGGGTAGAAGAGGCGACCTCAAGGGGAAAGAGGTCCCAGGTTTTATAGGCCCTCAGGGGGGAAAGGAGAAGGGGGAGAGTAGGGGATTTCCAGATCTAAACAATGTCTATTCTCAAGAAATGGGTATGGGAGGGGTACAAGGAAAGAGTCTAATGAAGGTGCAGCAATGGGCACACACCTGGTCAGAACATTGGCAGACACACAGGTTCAAGGAGTGGCTAGAGCATTGTGCACCTCTATTTTTCTAAATCAGTGAAGCTAGTTCTGCTAACACTGACGTCTATCTTGCCAATTTCAGGGCTTCTGTGTCCTTTTACATTCTGCCAGGATATTTCAGACTGAAGCATAAAATTTATTTATGCTCCATAGTTCTCCCTGGGAGTTATGTTGGCCGGTAGCTGCGCCTGGCTTGGAGACTCAGATTTTCCCAAACTATTCTTGTCAGTCAAGGAGAGTATATGCAGCTTGTTTGTGTTTATTTTGCACAAACATGGCTCTGTGGTGTATTATTAATAAACTGCGGCCTCTTGGCATATACTTCTGTCTTAGATTGATATAGCTCTGAAATCTGGTTGCCCGTCATTGACTTACCGGCTCTCATAGCACACCTTGTTCCCAAATCAGACTAAAGACCCAATATATACTTAAAAGGCTTCTTCATATCGATGAATTTCTGCCACCTACTTTTGCTGGAGGTGAGCTGTATGCTTTCTGAAAACAGGCTGTAAGGTGTTGACTGACCTGCTTGAAAAACAAGGTCAATCAATTGAAAAACAACAGGATAAAAACTTCTTTGAAGATGTTCAGGTACTCTATTTAGTTGCAAATTATCAACAATTAAGCTTGGACTCTGACCTCCCAGTGTAGGAGAGGTGACTTTGAGAATCAACAGAAAGACTGTAAATTCTCTGGAAATGGAGGCTGTACCCCAAATTAACTCTTCCAGCCAAAAAAAAACTTTTAGCCATCATCAAGATTGGAATCATACTTACTAGAAGATTCAAGATCTGTGTCCACTTGACAAAGCAATCTTTCAGGCAGTCATCGTGCTCCATCTTCTTTTTGTGGAAAAAAAAAAAACCACACAAACAGAACCTCTTCCCCAAATTAAAACAGGGTCTGGACCATTCCACATATTAGTTAATGGGTCCTGACATTTAACCATGGCATAAGAACTGGAAGTAACTGGATGCCAATGGAGATCTGCTGGAGACTGACCTTTAAGGTCAGTTTTCAAAAATTTAAAACGAATAAGACAAAAGCAAGGTGTGCTTTGGTGACCTTGGGGGTATAATTACCCCTGTTTTGTTTTTAAAAGCCAATATTTCAGAGTGCCATGAACACGTTAAACAATTCCTTGTCCCGTGGGGTTATAAGGAATTCCAGTTTTATGTCTGATACCAAATTTCTTAAAAAATGAAATAAAATTGTTGCCAGTATAGGATGGCCCATTATCTATCTTAATGACTTTAGGCAATCCCATAGCATTAAAGGCTTGTAAACAATGATCAATTACATTTCTAGAGGCCTCTCCCGTATGTAGAGAAGCAAAAAGAAATCCTGAACAAGTGTCAATACAAACATGTATATATTTTAATTTTTCAAATTCTGCATAATGAGTTACATCCATTTGCCAATATGATTGGGCATAAGACCTCGCGGATTAACTCCTAAATGCGGAACTGGAGATAATGTAATACATTTAGAGCATTGTTTTACAATCATTCTTGCCTGCTCTTTAGTGATCTCATGTCAGAGCCTTAAGGTAATACTAGAGAGATGAAATTTATCATGATCACATCTAGCCAATTCAACAGGATCTGAAATTAAGGCCTCTCCTATTAGAGCTCTGCCAATGCAATCATTGCCTGCAGCAAACGGTCCAGGAAGACCAAATGAGCTCATATATGACCAATATAAAACGGATATTTTCAAGCAAGAATGTTGTTTTGCAATTGTTAAAACAGAGATCCTGCTGGCATATTAAAGTTAAATGTACTACACGTCTCCAATAAGGGAATTGATTGTGCAACATATAAACTATCAGTAAAAATATTAAAAGCATCATTTACAGACTGAAAAACATTCAATAGGGCTGTCAGCTCGGCTAACTGAGTTGAGAGGCCAGGAGTCTCTATAAGTACCTGCTGATTATTCATAAGATATCCAGTTCACCCTTTAGAGGAGCCATCAGTAAAAATCAAAAGAGCATTACATAAAGGCTCTAGAGGTCATATTAGGAAATATCACCTCATTTACATTTAAAAACTTTATCAGCCTGTCTTGAGGATAATGATCATCTATCTATCTATGTATCTATCTATGTATCTATGTATCTATCTATCTATCTATCTATCTATCTATCATCTATCTATCTATCTAATGAAATCCTATTTGAGCAAGTAACCTATCTGTACTGTCCTGCTTCAGCCAAGTATCTTGAGCTACACTGTAAGGCTAAACAATGATATCTGGCTCTTTCCCAAAATAAGATAGTGCCTGCTTTCTTCCAAGTATGATCATCTGAGCTACTGCTTCATAATATGGCAGGACATTACGTTTAGGAGATATCCTCAAATGTATCCACATTAGAGGAGCCCTTTGCCACAACAATTCTGTAGGCATGTGAATCATATTAAAAATTAACAGATGTAAAGACAAAGAATAATCTATATAAGTAACAAAATGTTCTTCAATAACTCTTTCCAATTGTTGTAACTACAGAAATCCTTCTGAGGTTAAAGATTTAGGGGAAGTAGGGTCAGAACTCTCTTTAAGAATATTAAATAAAGGTTTCAATTCTCCTGTAGTAAGCTTTAAATAGGGGTGAAGCCAATTAATATCACCTAACAATTTTTGGAAATCATTTAAAGTTTTTAAGCTGTCCTTGTTAATAACTATCTTCTGGGGGAAAACAGCTTGATTTGTAAGTCTAAAACCCAAATAATTATAAGGATCCTGAGTCTGTACCTTCTCAGGAGCTATCTGTAGTCCTTTATCAGCTATGCCTGTTGTAAATCTCTAACATAAAAGCAAGTCCTGGGGGTCTTTTCCCGCCATTAAGATATCATCTGTGTAATTAATGATGTAGATCAAAGGCCATTGTTGTCTCACAGGCTGAATGGCTTGTGCCACAAACTTTTGACATAAGGTAGGACTATTAGCCATGACCTGTGGAAGAACTCTCCATTGATATCTCTTCATAGATTCTTTAAAATTAATAACAGTTATACTGAAAGCAAATCTTTCACAATCCTCAGGATGTAAAGGAAGCGTAAAGAAACAATCTTTCAAATCTACCACAATTTTATAATATTCTTTAAGAATGGCTATCAGAGATGGAAGCCCAGGTTGTAAAGCTCCCATAGGTACAATCGTTTCATTAACCTTTCTTAGATCTTGTAACAATCTCCATTTACCCGATTTTTTCTTGATAACAAATATTGGAGTATTCCAAGGAGACTGAGAGTCTACTAAATGTCCTGCCTCTAATTGCTCCTGCACTAGGGAAGAGGCAGCTTCTATTTTCTCTTTAGGTAAAGACCACTGATCAACCCACACTGGAATATCATTATACCATTGAATTTTATCAGCATGGGATGCAGGCAAGATAGTGGCCATTACTGAAAATGCCCTAAGCCTCTTGGGTTAGAGTGAGGTTTAGGACTTCCAAAAGTCTTAATACCTTGTCCTTCCTTTCCTAGCCCCTGACCAGGCAAAAACCCTTGTTTTAGCATCTGCTTAGTCACTGCCTCATTAGGATTGCACATTATAATGCCCATCTGTGACAAGAGATCTCTTCCCCATAGGGTAACAGGCAAATTTGACATAACATACGGATGAATTTGTCATGAATTGCCCTCCTCATCTCTAGGTTAGCAATTTAGAGCTTTGTTTTGGGTTATTGGCATAACCAATTCCTTGAAGGTGAGTAAGTGTATCAGACAAAGGCCAAGTTGAAGCCCAATCTTGTCCTCTAATAATTGTTACATCAGCTCCAATATCTATTAATCCTTCAAAATTTTTTCCTTCAATTATCAATTTAAAGCTAGGTCTCTGATAAGTTATAGATTGAACCCAATACACATCAGAGTAATGAAAGCTACTTTGTCCTCTCTTATTCTTAACAAATCTGTACAGTAGCAGATATAAAGGAACTAAAACAAGTTGAGCAATTCTTTGATTAGCAGGTACAGTTATAATACCATGAGGAGAAGCAGCCATGATTTTAATCTCTCCGTCATAATCATTATCTATAACACCTGGATAAATAGAACTGCTTCATCATAAAAGAAATCCACAAGTTTCTGTGGGTAGAAGTCCAAAAACTCCTGTAGGTAGAGTTTGAACTCCCATTTCTGGGGTTAATACTGTGTGGTGGAACAGAGGTCCAGTCCTGCACTTCCTGGGGTTGCCCTGACAAGTTCAAAAACGATTTCTTTGGCTGTGCAGCAGCTTCATGGTCCCATAAGCTGCTTGCTGTGGGTATCTCGGGGCCTGAGGCTGGCCCCCCTCTCATTTCCCAGCAATGAACGGCCTTGAATGTCTGTCTTGGATTTATATTCCCTAGCCCAGTGGTTGCCCTTCCTGCATCGAGGACAAATTCGTGGAGCACAGCCTGCTTGCCCACTCTCGGCACCTCTAATCTTAGGACAATCATTTTTAGAATGACCCAAACTTCCACATTTAAAACATGTGTTATTCCCTTGTTTCTGTGCAAGCACTGGTTGCACAGTGGTTCCCTGCAAAGCAGTGGCCAAGGCCAAACCCTGATTATATGGCAGCCCAATCTCTGCACAAAGCCAGATATATCCTGCTAAATCTGTCTGTCCTTTGTGAGGCCGAATAGCGGAGTGACATGCTGCGTTAGCATTCTCATAAGCCAATTGCATAATGAAAGGAATTCCCATTTGAGAATCTCCAAGAATCCTACTAGCTGCGTTCAATAGCCTATCCACAAAGTCCTGGTAAAGCTCATCAGGACCCTGCCGAATGCTGTCTAAACTTCCATCAAGATCCCCTTTAGTTGGTAACTGATTCCAAGCGTGGCGAGCAGCCAAAGCAACCTCCGTGTACACTCCAATAGGAAACCCAATCTGATTAACATTGCCTTCATATTGACCTTCTCCTAAAAGCATGTTAACATCCCAGTCTGGATTACCTGTCTGAGCATTCAAAGCAGCAGTTCTCTTACTGGCTTCTTCCCATTCCGAATTCCAAAGCAAGTCATCTCCTCCTGACAGAGTAGCCTTATATAGAGTCTTCCAATCTTGGGGGGTTAAATGTGACTCCATGACAGTCAGTATCCAATAATGCTTGTGTGAAAGGAGATGTAGGGCCATATTGTGCAACAGCTGATTTTAACTCCTTTACCACCTTGAACTTCAAAGTCTGGTATTGTCTGACACTATTATCTTGCTGATCAATTATCTCAGCTATAGGAAAGTATCTTGCTCTTTCCCATGAGCCTGACTCACAGCTCTTTCTACCGGAGATTGGTACATTTCAGAATAGCTGTTCTTCCCTGTATTTGACACCTTTTTTAGCTCCTGAAGCTCATTAGTTCAATTTCTGCAACTTGATTTCAAACTCTAATTTACTTAGTTGCATATCCATATGAGTAGCATCTCCTATAGTGGAGGCCATAAGTGGAGCAGGAGGTTCGCAAGGAGGCCAATCCTCACCAAAATATTTGGCGGCTCCTTTTTCTGAATGATCTTCCTTGTCTAATGTTAGCTCATCATCAGAATCTCTATATCTTTCTCTAATTTAGGGTTGAGATGGCCCTCTTCTGAGAAAGTCCTATCTGGCAGGCGTTCTTCCTAAGATTCTTCAAATTCTGCCTCGGTACTATCTGATGCCTTTGAGGTCTCTTTATCAATAGCATCTTTTACAAGTGCCCAGAGGCAGAGGGTGAAATTATCTGCCTGGGTGTTTCTCAGAGCTTCTCCAATTCTCTCCCGGGTTCTCTTAGCTAAAGTTTTTTTTTGTTTTTTTTTTTTTTTGTTTTTTTTCTTTTCTGAACCATGGGCAGCAAGAATCTATCTGATCTGAGAAATCTAACAAATGTTTTTCAAACCATACTCCTCTTGCCTGAAGCAGCTCTTGGAGGCTGCAGACAAATGCCTGTTTAGAATTTTCTGATCCCATTTTCTGCTGACCACACTTAAGTGGAATCAGTGCCGGGTCAACACTGTCCCAACTTAGCCTGTATCCTATCGGCACCTACAGCAACAATTTAAAAAAGATGAAGTTTAAAGCCAGCACTAGCATGAATACCTGTGGCTCACTGTGCTCGATATGACCTTCTTGTTCTTCCCTTCTCGTGGAGCTCCACATAAGACAGCGTTCAGGCCCCACATTCTGGGCGCCACCTATAGCTGCCTTGACCACGTGAACTGGGTTCCCCTGAAAGGCTGGCTGGGGCTGAAAGAGATCGGATGGCGAGAAAAGAATGAGGGCAAGACAAACCTTTCTGTTCAAAGCCTCTGAAGTTTACTGAGAGTCCTTTCTTATAAAGAGGGTAGGCCCATCCCCTGCCAGCCCATTGCTGGTGCCAGGAGCCAGCCTATAGGCAATCTACATGGTGTGTTTCAAGAACGTCTCAAGGACCTTTCAGCAGGAAGCAGTCTTGAAGAAGAGCAAATAGAGCCATCGAGGTCAGAAGGCTCTACCCTAGGTAATCTCCTTCTTAGTGGCAGCAAGGTCAAAATCTGGATCAGCCTGCTTCAAGGTCCACAGTCTGATGGTGTTGCAGCTGTCTTTCGGCACAAACTTGGAAATACATAATTTCTTCTGTGAACTTGCTCAGGTCCTGAATCTTGCCTGTTTTGATACCTTCATTAATAACTTACTTATACTTGTTGCAGTTTTCATATTTATGAGTGGTCAAGTCTGTGGAGTCATCTTTTCATATACTTACATTTTGTTGTCAGTCTTGAGAATGACATCCCAAACAGGAAAGAAAAAAGCCTTTTCCACTTGCACATCTCATTATGTCTGTTATATTCTTGTTCTATGGATCCTGTCTTGGTGTGTATTTCAGCTCCTCAGTAGCTGAATTTACAAGACATTCAGCAGTGGCGTATGATGTACACTGTAGACCCTCAGATGCTGAACCCCTTTATCTACAGTCTAAGGAATAGACATGAAGAAAGCCTTTCAGAAATCCATTGGTTGGACATCTTAGGTTCGCCTCTGTGTTCATTGATATAAATGAGGAACTTTGAGAAAGTAAAAGAATGTGCACTCCCTACATGTAAAAATGAGTGAGCATATTGCTGTTATATGTTTATAAAAGGCATATATCAAATGATCACTAAGTATAATTTAACTTGTTTTCAACATGTTGGCTTTGTTATGTTTCATGAATATTTCAGTCATTTTTCCACATGTTATTTCTTATAAGACATATTTATAGATTGTAGTCACAATTCTAATTTAATAAATATTCTCTGTTCAATTTTCAGATGGATATAAGACTGGCAATGTGGACAGGTGTGGGCAGTACTGAATACGTACTACATGTAGAGAGTAGACTAAAGGTACTTACAGTATGAACAGGACTTGTTGGATTTCTGAAGAGTTAGACAGGGATAGGCGGAAGATTACCTATTCCAATAGTTATTGATAATACTATTTACTTTAAAAGAAGTCTACTCATTATATGCAGTGCATTTAGTCATAAAATTTTCATGCTTAGAAACTCTCAGTGATATTTAGATAACTGTAACTTTCAACTTAACACTGACAATTTAATCAGTCCAATAAGAAATATATTAAGTAATATAGATTAAAAAAACTTTCATGTAATTTCAGTTTATAAATTTTTCTTGTGAGTAGAACTATCTCACCAATTAGTTGTATCCTAAAGTGTTCTCGAAGTCTCTTGTTTGTAGAGTGGCTTAGCTCCCCTTATGCTGTGATAGAAAATTAAAACAATGAAAGAATAGTCCAAGAGTAAAAGTATTGTGACCTTGAGAACAGTTCAAAGATGAATTATTTCCAACACATGATGTAGTCTTTATATCATGGTATAAAAAATGGTCACAATAGGGCAGTGACTCCAGTGGGAGCATATTTATGGAGATAAAACTCAATTGGGCACCTTGTCTGAACATTTTAATTTTTCCAATTGATTTTTGTTAAAAGTCTTCAGCACCCAATTTGATTATGATATCTGTTACTATTTATATTTGGGATCCTCATCCAAAGAGTCATTTTCTCGTTATGTTTCTTTTCTATGAGAAGCTTCATTATACATGACTGCCTTAGTAGATCTTTTACAGTAATTTTTTTTACTGTAATAAAACCTAATATTTTAAAGCCAATTAACTGAACAGAAAAGTCATACATTTAGAGAAAGGTGACACATTTAACCTATACATTTATACAACTTTGCAATTATTGAGAAATCAGAAACATTACAGAATATTTCCTAAACTGTTATGTCCCCAAATATTTATTCTAAAAGAGATCAATTTTCAAAACAATTACATAAGCACAAAAATATAAATGATTACAATAGATGAAAAAAATCTGTTTACCATAATTTCAGATCTACTTCAATTAATATATGTATCTGTATTAATTTAAAAGATAAAAATGATCTTTATGTTAATAAAATGTGCTTTAAGTATACTATACTTAGTATATTCTAAGAAGTGTTCTGTATCCAATACTTCACTTGGGAAGTATAAAAGTGTATCTCTAAAGAATATGAGATTTGCTTTCATAATAATTTGCTGTGTATTAGTTGCTTCTATTGTTATCTTTCTTATTTTTATTAGATATTTTATTTATTTACATTTCAAATGTTATTCCCTTTCCTGTCTGCTCTCCCCTTGCACCTGTAAGGGTGCCCCCCCAACACACACACCCACTCTTTCCTCCCTGCCTACGTATTCACCCACACTGGGGTATTGAGCATTCACTGGACCACTTCTCCCATTGATGGCCAAGAAGACCCTCTTCTGCCACATATGCAGCTGCAGCAATGGGTTGCTCCATGTGTGCACTTTGTTTTGTGGTTTAGACTTTGGGAATTAGGGGTGGTCTTGTTGGTTAATATTGTTGTTCTTCCTATGGGGTTCCAAACCCTTTCAGCTTTGTTAGTCCTTTTTATAACTGCTCCATTGGGGACTCCTTGCTCAGTCCCATGGTTGGCTGCAAGTATCCAACTCTGTATTTGTCAGGCACTGGCAGAGCCTCTCAGGAAACAGCTATATCAGGCTAGAGTCAGCAAGCATTCATTGCTTCTGCCACAGTATCTGGGTTTAGTGTCTATATATGGGATGGATCACAAAGTGAGGAATTCTCTGGATGGCCTTTCCTTCAGTCTCTGACCCATATTTTGTCTTCATATTTGCACTCATGAGCATTTTCCCCCTTCTAAGAAGAACCGAAGAAGCCACACTCTGTTCTTCCCTTTTCTTGAGCTCCATGTGGTCTGTGAATTGTATCTTGGGGATTCCAGGTTTTGGGGCTAATATCCACTTATCAGCGAGTGCATACCATGTGTGTTCTTGTGTAACTGGTTACCTCACTCAGGATGATAATTTCTAGTTTCATCCATTTGCCTAAGAATATCATGAATTCATTGTTTTTAGTGGCTGAGTAGTACTACATTGTATAAATGTACCACATTTTCTGTATCTATTCTTCTATCAAAGGACAACTGAGTCATTTCCAGCTTCTGGCTATTATAAACAAAGCTGCTATGAATGAGGTAGCGCATGTGTCCTTGTTCTTTGTTGAAACATCTTTTAGGTATATTCCCAAGAGTGGTATAACCGGGTCCTAAGGTTAAACTTTGTTCAAGTTTTTAAGGAACCTCCAGACTGATATCCAGACTGGTTGTACCAGCTTGTAATCCCACCAAACATGTAGGAGTATTCCTTTTTCTTTCCCGTTTTTTAATTACATATCTTCTTTATTTACATTTCAAATGCTATCCACTTTCCTAGTTTCCTCTCCAAAACTCCCCTATACTTTCCACCCTCCCCCTGCTCACAGACTTACCCACACCTGCTTCCTGGCTCTGGCATTTCCCTATATTAGGGCATATATCACACACCAAGGGCCTCTCCTCTCATTGATGGCCGACTAGGCCATCCTCTACTACAAATGCAGCTAGAAACACAAGCTCTGTGAGTACTGGTTAGTGCATATTGTTGTTCCTCCTATAGGGTTGCAGACACCTTCAGATCCTTGGGTACTTTCTCTAGCTCCATCACTGGGGACCCTGTGTTCCATTCAATAGATAACTGTGAGCATCTACTTCTTATATTTGTGAGGTACTGGCATAGCCTCACAGGAGACAGCTATATCAGAGTCCTACAACAAAACTTTTTGGCATATACAACAGTGTTTGGGTTTGGTGGTTGTTTACACGATGGAACCTGGGTTAGGCAGTCTCTGGATTGCCTTCCTTCAGTCTGAGCTTTAAAATTTGTCTCTGTAACTCCTTCCATAGGTATTTTGTTTCTCCTTTTAAGAAGGAACTTATAGAGTATCCACATTTTGGTCTTCCTTATTGAGTTTCATGTGTTTTGCAAATTGTATCTTGGGTATTCTAAGTTTCTGTGTTAATATCCATTTATCAGTGAGCACATATGTGTGATCTATTGTGTTTGGGTTACCTCACTGAGGATGCTATCCTCCAGATCCATCCATTTGCCTAAGAATTTCATCAATACCTTATTTTTAATTGTTGAGTAGTACTCCACTGTGTAAATGTTAACATTTTCTATATCAATTTCTCAGTTGAGGGACATCTGGGTTCTTTCCAGACCTTGGCTATTATAAGAAACATTTTAAAAAAGATGCTATGAATATATTGGAGCATGTTTCCTTATTACAGTTTGGAACATTTTCTGGATATATTTCCAGAAGTGGTATTGCATGATCTTCCGGTACTACTAATTTTCTGAGGAACTGTCAAACTGTTTTCTGTTGGGAGCCGCCCCCACATTCGCCGTCACAAGATGGCGCTGACATCCTGTGTTCTAAGTGGTAAACAAATAATCTGCGCATGTGCCAAGGGTATTTCTCTACCCCATGTACTCTGCCTTCCCCGTGGCAACAACTCGGCCATGGGCTGCAGCCAATCAGGGAGTGATACGTCCTAGGCGAAGGATAATTCTCCTTAAAGGGGACGGGGTTTCCGCCATTCTCTCTCTTGCTTGCGCTCTTGCGCTTTTGCTCTCTGGCTCTGGCTCTTGCTCGCTTGCTCCTAAAGATGTAAACAATAGAGCTCTTGCTCTGCGCTCTGGCGCTCTGGCGCTCTGGCTCCTAAAGATGTAAGCGGGGGGCCTTTCGTTTTTGGGGCTTGGGGCTTGCGCTCCTGCTCCTGAAGATGTAAGCAATAAAGTTTTGCCGCAGAAGATTCTGGTTTGTTGTGTTCTTCCTGGCCGGTCGTGAGAACGCGTTTAAGAGTTTTCCAGAGTGGTTGTACCAGCTTACAATCACACCAGCAATGGAGAAGTGTTCCTCGTTCTCCAGATCCAAGTCAGCATCTGCTGTCACCTGAATTTTTTATCCTAGCCATTCTGACTGGTGTGAGGTGGAATCTCAGGGTTGTTTTGATTTGCATTTCCCTGATAATTAAAGATTATTAAACATTTTTTCAGGTGCTTCTCAGCCATTTGGTATTCCTCAATTGAGAACTCTTTGTTCATCTCTGCACACCAATTTTTTTATAGGGTTATTTGGTTTTCTGGAGTCCAACATTTTGATTTCTTTATATATATTGGATAATAGTCCTGTATCATATTTCGAATTGGTAAAGATGTTTTTCCCAATCAATTTGTGGCCTTTTTGTCTTATTGACAGTGTTCTTTGCAATTTTATGAGGTCCTGTTTGTGAAATCTTGATCTTACAGCACAAGACATTGCTGTTCTGTTCAGGAATTTTTCCCCGTGCCCATATGTTCAAGGCTATTCCCCTGTATAAGTTTCAGTGTCTCTGGTTTAATGGGGAGTTCCTTGATCTACTTAGACTTTAGATTTGTAAAAGGAGATAAGAATGGATCAATTCACATTCTTCTACATGCTTACTGCAGGTTGATTCAGAACCATTTGTTGATAATGCTGTCTTTTTTCCACTGGATGGTTTTAACACAAATGCCAGTCCAGGCTACCCTACCCAGCAAAACTCTCAATTACCTTATAGGGTAAAACCAGATTATTCCATGACAAAACAAAATTCACACAATATTTTCCCATGAATCCAGCCTTTCAAAGGATAATAAACGGAAAACACCAACACAAAGATGGAAACTACACCCTAGAAAAAGCAAGAACGTAATCCTTCAACAATACTAAAAGAAGACAGCCACAAGAACAGAATCCCAACTTTAACAACAAAAATAATAGGAAGCAACAATTACTTTTCTTTGATTTCTCTTAACATCAATAGACTCAATTCCCCAATAAAAAGACATAGACTAATAGACTGGCTATACAATCAGGACCCAACATTTTGCTGCTTACAGGAAACCCACCTCAGGGACAAAGACAGAAACTACCTCAGATTGAAAGGCTAGAAAACAATTTTCCAAGCAAATGATCCAAAGAAACAATCTGGAGTAGCCATTCTAATATCGAATAAAATTGACTTCCAACCCAAAGTTATCAAAAAGAAAAGGAGGGGCACTTCATACCATACTCATCAAAGGTAAAATCTATGAAGATGAACTCTCAATTCTAAATATCTATGCTAAATATGCAAGGGCAGCCACATTCACCAAAGAAACTTTAGGAAAGCTCAAAGAACACATTGCTCCTCATACAATAATAGTGGGAGACTTCAACACGCCACTCTCACCAATGGACAGATCTTGGAAACAGAAACTAAACAGAGACACAGTGAAACTATGAGAAGTTATGAAATAAATGGATTTAACAGATATCTACAAAACATCTTATCCTGCAACAAAAGGATATACCTTCTTCTCAGTACCTCATGGTACCTTCTCCAAAATTGACCATATAATCAGTCACAAAACAGGCCTTAACAGATACAAAAATATTGAAATTATCCCATGCATCCTATCAGATCACCACGGACTAAGACTGATCTTCAATAACAGAATAAATAATAGAAAGCCAACATTCACATGGAAATGGAACAATACTCTACTCAATGATACCTTGGTCAAGAAGAAATAAAGAAAGAAATTAAAGACTTTTTGAGTTTAATGAAAATGAAGCCACAACATACCCAAACTTATGGGACACAATGAAGAGAGTCCTAAGAGGAAAACTCATAGACCTGAGTGCCTCCAAAAAAAAATTAGAGAGATCATACCCTAGCAGCCTGACAGCACACCTAGAATCTCTAGAAAAAAAGGAAACAAATTCACCCAAGAGGAGTAGACCTCAGGAAATTATCAAACTTAGGCCTGAAATCAACCAAGTGGAAACAAAAAGAACTATTCAAAGAATCAACCAAATGAGAAGCTGTTGCTTGGAGAAAGTCAACAAGATAGATGAACCCTTATTCAGACTAACTAGAGGGCACATGGACAGTATTCTAATTAACCAAATCAGAAATGAAAAAGGAGACATAACAACAGAACATGAGGAAATCCAAAACATCATCAGATCCTACTACAAAAGTCTATACTCAACAAAACTGGAAAACCTGCATGAAATGTACAACTTCCTAGACAGATACCAGGTACCAAAGTTAAATCAGGATTAACTTTTTTTTTAGTGACCTAACCAGTCCCATCTCCCCTAAAGAAATAGAAGCAGTCATTAATAGTCTCCCAACCAAAAAAAGCCCAGGATCAGGTGGGTTTAGTGCAGAGTTCTATCAGACCTTAACGAAGACCTAATTCCAACTCTCCTCAAACTATTCCACAAAATAGAAAGAGAAGGTACTCTACCCAATTCATTCTATGAACTCACAATTAATCTGATACCTAAACCACACAAAGATCCAACAAAGAAAGAGAACTTCAGACCAATTTCCCTTATGAATATCGACGCAAAATACTCATTAAAATCCTCGCAAACCAAATCCAAGAACATATCAAAACGATTATCCATGATGACAAGTAGGCTTCATCCCAGGGATGACATTACTCTTCATGAAAACACAGAGTTTGTAAGTACTTAACTAATATATTAGCATAAATATGGATACTTTATACAATTGTTAAAAAAAACAGTAAATAAAACTGGGAAACAGGTGCCAATAAATCTCCTGCTCTACACATTCTCACATACCACACTGCCACCAATATCAAACATGCTACCATTCTTAAGCTCTCTAGGCATCCAGGAGAATTTTCTTCTTAAATATTAACTTGCCTCTTCTCAAATTTAATGATTCAGTGAACACATTGGATAGGAGTTCTCTCCATCTGCACAATTTAACTGCATAAAAATGCAGAATATTCTAAAGGAGAAACACAGACCAGGTCAAAATGAGATCAATTCAGATAAAATTAAAGCAAAATGTTAAATTTTAAAGCTGAGATGTCCTAAAAATATTTTAAATCTTTCTCATGTGTGTCTTATCAGAATTTGTTCTAGAAAGTTTCCTAAGGTTCAGGAATCTGGCCTGTTGTGTCCGGCCAGCAGACCACAACCTGGGTTCTAGCCTGGAAAGGCATTTTGGAAACCTGGAAGAGAAGAGGGGCTAGGTGGCGAGAGAAAAGAATGTAGCCAAGACAGTTACTCTGATCAAGGCTCAAATTTTATTGTTGCGACACTAGTTATGAAGGAAGGGGGAGGGGACCCGATTCCCGCCGAATAATCTCTGGTCCAGTAGAAAGGTGCACGTGTGTGGCTCCTCAGGTTCCAGCAGTGGGCGTGGCAGAACGAATGAGCAGGAAGCTCCACCCCTGAGCAAGCAGGTTTCAGGCTGGGGGAGGGGAGACTACATCTCCTCCCTTTTATTAACAAAATTTAAAAAAAGAAAAAGCTGGCCTGAGGGGGGGGGGGGAATTATCTATGCTCAATAGTTCTGCCTGGAATCTAGGGCTAAAGAAAAAACTTGCTTTCCTGGGATTCCTTAACTTTTCTTATGGTAAACTGTATCTGGCTAAGAGTGACCTTTCTTATCTTAGTAAACAACTAACTGAAAAGCCTGGAGCTGTAGGCTCTGACTTTATAATGCTAATTAGTACTTGGTAGGTAACTTTCTAGTTGAATTTTAAGTAGGGCGTTGGAACTCTGGCTAAGTTTGACTGAACAAATGTGAAATACACTATAATAAGAATAACACTAAGTTGATATTCCTCCGCATTTTTGGATGATAGGTGGGAAACAGGGAGAAGGAGTTCGACTGGCTCTTGTAGTACAAGGCTAATTGGCTTTTTTATTTGGGTGGGAGGCAGTGAAGGGCTTGCCCTTTCAATAGTACGTCTCCAATCTCTCTCCCCCCTATTAATTAAGTTAAATAAGGCAACGCTTAACTGAGGTGATCAAATGATTTTCTCATCTGTAGATGAGTGGGCTTTTAACCTTGGCTTGGGTGGACATGGACCCGATTCCTCTCGTGGGTACTGATAAGACCCACACCTGTGGCTCTCGGTACCTTTTGGGGAGGTGAGGCAGAGCCGAAAAATATTTTTCATTTTTAGCCAAAATTTGGTACCAACCTCTTTCAAACCGGGTTTATCTCACAGGAAACTCAGAAATGGTCAAGCTGGACCTTCCCCTGCAGTGCCTCTGCACCAAGCGATGCCCATACTGAATTTGTACAATGACAAACCAGTATGCACAGTTCTGAGTGCTGTGCAGCTCCTAAAGGAGAATTATCAACCTCAGATTTAGCAAGACCTAGGCAAGAATTATGTCATTAGTAACACCACGACTTGTGGCTAAAATAGGAGCTGGAAGTCGTTCCTCCTCATCCCCGTTTTTTCCACAGCCTAAGGACACCTTGCAGTAACAGCAAGGGTGAAAAGGCAGAGGTCAGCTAAGGGACTAAGCCTGTCTATCAAAATAAAAACCAATCTTTATTAATATAGAAATATCTACTATTCTAGCCCTCTTGGTAAACCTAATTTTTAACTCAGACTGAAAGCCACCTGCTGGAAATGTCCTTGGAAAGGAGATAACAGCAGCCACCTGTGTGCTCTAGGGGGGCGGGGATGCACATCCGCTGGTCCGCCTCCAGAATGTTGATTTACCTGCTTGAAAGACAAAATCTCGACAGTGAGAAAGTAGGAAAGCAGAACTTCTTTCGAGGAAGTCTAGGTACTTTATTCAAATGCAAATTGTAAAGCTGAGGCTAGTCTCCGGCCTCCTGTCGGGAGCTGGCTCAGAGAGTAGCTTTTTTCAGAGCCTGAGTCCTCAAGCTGACTTTTAAGCAAAAGAGGAATTTTAGTCCTCAAGGTGATACTTTAGAAGATTTAGAATCTGTGTTCATCTGACATCTGGCAGTCACCGCGCTCTATCTTCATCTCGTGAAAAAACACAAACTGAGCCCCTACCCCAAATTAGAACTGGATCTGGACCCTTCCATTTGTTAGCCAGGGGGTCTTTCTATTTTACCAATGTATTAAGTGACCAATTGCTCTTTAATAGCTTTTTCTACTAGCTGTAAGGCCAGCAATCCTTCTGAGGTTAGGGATCTAGGGGAAGTGGGGGATGTGCTCTGAATTAACTTTGCTAGGTAATTTAGAATATAGGAATCTCTAACATTGGACTGAATATTAGACTAGTCTAAGATTGAGTTAGAATAGCTGGTCACACTGAAGAAAAGAGAAAAATCATTATGACTCTATTAAATGACTAATTTTACTAAGCCTGAATATACAGTCTCTGATGTACTATTGCCATAAAGTTAAAAGGCTAGAAGCTAGTCTAAACTGAAAAAATGACAGGTAAGAATGGATCTAAAACATGAATTTAATTTAGTTTTTTAGTCAATTTAATCAGGACATGAGTCAACTTACCTACTAGCTCGTCACACGAATTTACTAATATGCTTCTGCAGCGTTCTGTGGAGAAAACCTGTTTTTCCCTTTTCTAATAAGGTAGCTGTTTTAGGATCAATCTATAAGCCAATAAGTAGATCCCTTTAAGATACTATAAAGCATTTATTAAACTCTTTGACATTAAAATATTAGATTTTGAAAATAAAGGTAAGACTTTAATAGTGTGCATGGGAATGCACTAAATAGTATGTACAGGGATACAATTTCTCTTTTTTGTCTTTTAAGAAGTTAAGGTTTTAAAATTTCACAATATCTAATTTTTTGAATTAATAACTTGTTGACAAAATATTTTAAATACTTGGCTGTAAAGGGGCAGTGACTAATTGCACTTTTAATCAATTTTCTTAAGGAGCAGTTGTAACTAGAAGGCTTGCAAAGTTATTAAGAGTCACATGTGCATAATTTATTTACTTATTAACTAGAAATATGCATAAGCAATTGTAAATTTGAGAATTAATAGTATCTGAGGAATGAACAATTTAAGCAATTGCGAGCTCAGAGATATGGCATTGACTATTAATATACAAATTAAGGTTTGATTGTTCAGCATTTTAAAACACATCTACAGCACACAACTAGATCATCTGTGCTGGAACAGGGGAAACTGTGTCTTAAGACTCCGCCCCACAGAAGCTAGTTGGGCCCACGTGGGCCAACGATTGGCTGGGAGGATGAGAAAAATGACTTTACTATAATGTTTTCTTTTTGGCCAAAGAATTGTTTTGGGCACAACCAATTTTTAATTACCAATTAATAACAATTATAAAAGCTTTATTTTTTGTAGAAACTTTTGTAGTAAACTAAAACCCTAAGTAATAAAAGGATATTGTCTCTGAATCTTTTGGGTGAGAGCAAGGATTTAAGGTAAACTTCAAGAAGCATTAGCTAATAAAATACTTTTTACTTAGGAAACAATATACACTGAAAGATTAAAACTCTTGGCTTCTTGTATAGAAGCAGAAACAATAAAAATGTTTCTTACATAATGTAAAGTTACATTAGCCATACCTAGAGGCAAAATTTTCTAGTGATTACAGTTCACTAGAAGCAAAACTCTTTGAATTTAAGCATTATTTTAAACATCTGAATAGATCTGCAACACTGTTAAAAAGAATTTCTCTTGAACACAGGGAAAAATCTTTCTCAGGCACTGTTTGCAAAACAAAAGAAAGGCCACAAGCAGCTCTGGGGCTGCCCAGAGCCCTGCATTGACTCAAACGTAAAATACTTTTTAATCTGAGCATCTTGGCCCTCCTGGAATAAGGACCGATTCTAGAGAAACAATATAACTGTCTACGCCTCTAAATTTTGATACTCTTTCTTAAGATGACTTACAGTTAAAACATTCTTCACAACTTTAGTGTTGTGAAAAAATTGCCTGTACTACAGTTTCCTGCCAGGCAGCAACTATAACCAAACTGTTTGTCTAATCTATTTACAAAGACAAACATAACTAGATAACTTTGTCACAGTTTTGTATGAAGTGAGCTGTATGAGCGCTCTCATAAGATGATTACTCTTGTAATTATCTTAATTACAGTATACAGGTGAATTAAAGATCTTAAATTTGAAATAAAACTGCAAGCTGCAGTCAATGAACAATAGCAGTTTTAACCATAATTTTTAAGTTTTTTGTGCAAGGTTAGGATAATACCTATAACCTTGGGAAAGCAAAACCCAAGTTTAAAACAATTTATTATCTTTAAAATCAATATTAGAAGCATTACTATCATATTACGAAGTTTGGATGTCAATTAATACCTATGAATACCTATTAAAGCAAGCTTTAATGCTTTAATAAAGAGACATTGCTTTGAATCTTATTTTAAATTTTACTATTTAGGATACGAACCACATTAATTATTACCTAAACTAGAAATATCTTTAGAGACCCAGCCTCTTGGCCTGCTTTATGCCACGTGTCGGAAGGACTCTAAACTTGAGTTATCAAATTTAACACTAACCATCTGTAGCAATGTAACAATTATTAATCTTAACCAACAACTTATGAGCTGAATGTGAAGACACTCAGAGCACATTACCAATAAAAAAGAACCAAATGAAGCAGTTACATTTAGACCAATCAGAGAATAATAATTTTTGTAGCTACAATCATAAAATAAAAAACTCTTTACCATTGTCAAACACATTAATCATGAACCATTTATTAGCTTTTTTACTCCGAAACTTAGAGGCTGTGCACTCACCTTTATTTCCTAAAACAAACAGTTTTTCCAGCAGGGGCCCTCCCGCCACGTGTCTGATTCCTGGATGAAACACGTGGCAGCTCTCGGCTTTGCAGATAAAGTTTTTTATACCATTTTTATTATCCAACACAAAACATAGAACATTCATTCATACAGACTGGACACGAACATACATGAATTGAACACAAGAACAGATTGGTGCACCGGACATTAGACAAGACACAAAAGGGAACAGAGTACTCCTGCTATAAGGCCCAGAGAGAAATTTCTCTCTGCTTTTTGGGACATTTTCCTCCCTTATGATGCATTTTTTATTAACTGGGGCAATCCGCCTATTCCTTTTAATAAACCCTTTCTTTTCTCACACCTCATGTAGCTTCGGAGAGCTACGGCCTACCGCCTGATACCCAGCTCCTCACTGCTGAACCTAAGTGAACCAGCGCTCGGGTTTAACGCTGTCTCAGCTTAGCCCATACCTTCTCCGGTATGAATTTCCTTTATCCTTTATTTTATGGAGCTCCGAACCAGCAGCGTCTCTTCCAAAAATCCTTTGTCGTTTCTCAGTCCCGCGTTGGTTCGCCAATTGTTGTGTCCGGCCAGCAGACCACAACCTGGGTTCTAGCCTGGAAAGGCATTTTGGAAACCTGGAAGAGAAGAGGGGCTAGGTGGTGAGAGAAAAGAATGTTGCCAAGACAGTTACTCTGATCAAGGCTCAAATTTTATTGTTGCGACACTAGTTATGAAGGAAGGGGGAGGGGACCCGATTCCCGCCGAATAATCTCTGGTCCAGTAGAAAGGTGCATGTGTGTGGCTCCTCAGGTTCCAGCAGTGGGCGTGGCAGAACGAATGAGCAGGAAGCTCCACCCCTGAGCAAGCAGGTTTCAGGCTGGGGAAGGGGAGACTACACTGGCCTTTAATTATTTTTAAAATTCAAGCAATGTTCTTGGTGTCCATGAGGTGGTCTCTGTGCTTCTGAATGTGAGGGCATAAAGTATCTTATATCTCATCCCAGGTACTCTTCAAATAATTAATTTCCAGGATGACAAAATTCATATGTTTTACCTAGAATTTAAGTGCAAGTGTTTCTATCTCACGGTAGATTTTTGAAAGCATAGATTAATTATGAAAGGATGTGACATATTCCATAAGATTTATTGATTCAGCAGTTTGTAAAATTTTGTAGTATGACAAAATAAATGGCATTGGCAAGCAGAAAATGGAAGTGAGTATAAATCATTAGTCAGCAAATAAAACTTTCAAGCTATGTATTAAAAGACAGTTTGTTTTCTTTTTCCCTTCTAGATGTTTAGTTTCACACTTTATAAATATTTCTGAACCAATTTTACAGGGCCATATACCTTGAAGCTATCAGTAAGAATAAAGCATTCCCAGAATTGTCATTTCCATCAAGAGCAATCTAGCAAAGAATCTTTTTACTTTCCTGTCTCATTTCCAGAAGAATTATCAGTCTAATGCAATCCAGAAATGATTCAACTATTTCAGAATTTCTTCTTCTTGGACTGACTGGTGATGCTCAGCTCCAGTCCCTTATCTTCAGCTTGTTTCTGTGCATATACTTGGTTACTATATTAGGAAACCTGATCATTATCTTGGCTGTCAGATCTGACCAACACCTACAAACCCCAATGTATTTTTTTTCTTTCTAGTCTTTCCATTAATGATAACTTTTTAAGCACAAACAAGGTACCAAATATGCTCATAAACATGATAACCCAGAATCAAAGTATAACTTACACAGGCTGCCTCACACAAGTTTCGTTTGTGTTGGTTTTCCCTGGAATGGAAAACTGTCTTCTTGCTGTGATGGCCTATGTTGGCTATTTGTCACCCTCTGAGGTACTCTACAATAATGAATCTTTCTTGTTGTGTCCTGATGGTTCTACTTTCTCTTCTCTTTAGCCTTGTGTTTGGACTTTTGCACACTCTGATGCTTCTTGTCGTTCTGCAGAGATGTGGAAATTCCTCAGTTCTTCTGTGAACTTGCTCAGCACATCAAGCTTGCATGTTCTGATACTCTAGTTGATAACATCCGGGTATGTATTACACCTTGTATATTTGCTGAAATTCCTCTCTGGGATAATTTTCTCTTACACTCATGTTTTATCAGCAGTTCTAAGAATGGCATCATCTGGGCAAAGATAAAAAATATTTTCTACTTGTGGAGCTCATCTACGCATTGTCTCCTTGTTTTATGGCACAAATTTGGGTGTGTCTATTAGCTCTTCAGTGACTGACTCTCCTTTTTTTTATCAACAATTATTTTTTATTAGGTATTGATTTCATTTACATTTCCAATGCTATCCCAAAAGTCCCCCACATGCTCCCCCATCTGCTCCCTCATCCACCCACTCCCACTTCTTGGCCCTGGTGTTCCCCTGTAGTGAGGCATATAAAATTTGCACGACCAATGGGCCTCTCTTTCCACTGATGGCTAACTAGGCCATCTTCTGGTTCATATGCAACTAGAGACACGAGCTCCAGGGGGTACTGGTTAGTTCATATTGTTGTTCCACCTATAGGGTTTCAGATCCCCCCCAGCTCCATGGGTACTTTCTCTAGATCCTCCATTGGGGGCCCTGTGATCCATCCAATAGCTGACTGTAAGCATCCACTTCTGTGTTTGCTAGGTCCCAGCATAGTCTCACAAGAGACAGCTATATCAGGGTCCTTTCAGCAAAATCTTGCTAGTGTATGCAATGGTGTCAGCATTTGGAGGCTGATTACGGGATGGATCCCCGGATATGGCAGTCTCTAGATGGTCCATCCTTTCGTCTCAGCTCCAAACTTTGTCTCTGTAACTCCTTCCATGGGTGTTTTGTTCCCAATTCTAAGAAGGGGCAAAGTATCCACACTTTGGTAGACGTTCTTCTTGAGTTTCAAGTGTTTCACGAAGTGTATCTTATATCTTGGGTATTCTAAGTTTCTGGGCTAATATCCACCTATCAGTGAGTACATATTGTGTGAGTTCTTTTGTTATTGGGTTACCTCACTCAGGATGATGCCCTCCAGGTCCATCCATTTGCCTAGGAATTTCATAAATTCATTATTTTTAATAGCTGAGTAGTACTCCATTGTATAAATGTACCACACTTTCTGCATCCATTCCTCTGTTGAGGGGCATCTGGGTTCTTTCCAGCTTCTGGCTATTATAAATAAGGCTGCTATGAACATAGTGGAGCATGTGTCCTTCTTAGCGGTTGGATATATGCCCAGGAGAGGTATTGTGGGATTCTCCGGTAGTTCTATGTCAAATTTTCTGAGGAACCGCCAGACTGATTTCCAGAGTGGTTGTACAAGATTGCAATTCCAGCAACAATGCAGGAGTGTTCCTCTTTCTCCACATCCTCGACAGCATCTGCTGTCACATGAATTTTTGATCTTAGCTATTCTGACTGGTGTGAGGTGGAATCTCAGGGTTGTTTTGATTTGGATTTCCCTGATGATTAAGGATGTTGAACATTTTTTCAGGTGCTTCTCAGCCATTCGCTGTTCCTCAGGTGAGAATTCTTTGTTTAGCTCTGAGCCCCATTTTCTAATGGGGTTTTGGCTTCAGTTATGTATTCTGTAGTTCTTTATATGTTGAATCCATTTATTTACAGCCTGAGGAATAAGGACGTGAAACAAGGCCTGAGGAAACTCATCACAAGAGTTGGGGATCTTTTCTCATGATATTTGAATTCCACAGAAGAATAACTTAAATTTTCAATTTTTTTTAAAACTTTGTAAAACATTCCCTGGAGATTGCAAGAAAATGCAATTTGGAGAAGGCATACAGAGAAAGAACTGATGAACAATTTCTGCCTGATTGCTTGGTTAGTAATGCAATGTTTGAAAAGTAGAATTACTACATATTTAAAGCAAACACTTAGATTTTACAATGTGTTAGAAGATTACTATGAAATACTCTTGATTAAGAAACATTTTGGAGCAGATATATCTTTAATGTTCTTCATGGTAAGCAATCATGAATGTGTAGTAGTGACATTATAACAGTGCTCAGATATGTTTGATAATACAAGTCAATGAAGAAACACTCAATAAGTAAATTAAACTTATATTAATATGAATGTTTAGGGTGGTTACTTTTATCGTAATGGTCGATAAAATGTTAAGAAATTTAACTTTTTTGATCTTTTAAATTCTACAATATTAGTAAGTTCTTTTTCTTTTATTGAGTGCAGTTTTTTTTTTTTTTTCAATACAGGTAATCCTGATTAGTTCCTCATCCCTCAACTCCTCATATTCCTTTTCAACTCCATTTCAGTACAGATCCACACATTTCCTGTCTCTCATTATCAAATGAACTAGCAGTAAATGAGATGAAAAACCATGAGGAAAGCATATAAAGATCACACCCACACTCTGTCCACTCACACCCATACACAAAATTGTGAGTTCAAATGGTTTGCCAGACTCATTAATTAAATACTTCATTTATGGTGTCTAATTTATGAGTCAATATTTTTATAATTATTTTTTCCTGAACAATGGTACTACTCTATATTCTCTCATGTTAACATTGTATACTTTAATCCATGCTGAACTGCAGGAATGAGTGTCTTGAATTCCATTGAGTTATGGGGGGATTTGGGCTGTAAATAAAACAAAAGGAATAGCCCAAAGTTCTTACATAAGATGATGACTTATGTCAAGCAAGCGAAAAGAAAGCATATAATATTTATAGTGGGAATTAGCTAAGATTAGCAGAATACTAAATGAGAAAATGTTGGCAGTATATCTAAAACACAGCTGCTTCATAATTAATAAGGAAAGCCCAGAGTAAGGAATTGGGCCTTCACTAACCACATCTTTGAATATTGAGGCATTGACTCCTGCCTCAAAATGACTTTGCCAAGTCAGCTCCTAAACATTTCATTTTTTTTTAATTTTTATTAGGGTCTGTGTGAAAATCCTAGGTCATTATGGCTTCCCATACATGTAGAAACAAATTTGTTATGAAAACTTAAATAATATATGTCACAATATTTATGTAATCTCTATAATTATAGTCAATATTAATAAGGAAGACACATTTAAATCTAAGAATGGTAATATTCATGTGTTTACACATGGAATATATACAAACAAAAAAAATACAGACACACACACAATTTTAATATACTATTACTATGAATGAAAACGAGGGTATTTGACTTCCAAGAATGAAAACTGTTCGTTTTACAGCCACGTTGTTCCCTTTCTACATTGTTTCATTCTCACATATCTATCGAGTTTGCCTGTGAGAATGCACAGTTGCGCAGACACCCTGGTTCTCTTGGCTGCAATCCCCACCTGACACTGTCTTTATTCCCCTATCGTTATCTGATTGATGCTGCCTATTCACAGCTCCTGGCAAGACAAGACTGTTCTCTCTCTCTCTCTCTCTCTCTCTCTCTCTCTCTCTCTCTCTCTCTCTCTCTCTCTCTCTCTCCCTCCCTCCCCCCTCCCTCTCTCTCTCTCTCTTTCTTTCTTCCTTTCTTTCTTTCCTTTTTTCTTTTTTCATTTTTTTATTAGATATTTTCTTCATTTATATTTCAAGTGCTATCCTGAAAGTCACCTATACCCTCCTCCCACCCTGATCCCCTACCCACCCACTCACACTTCTTGGCCCTGGCATTCCCTTGTACTGGAGCACATGAAGTTTGCAAGACCAAGGGGACTCTCTTCCCAATGATGGCCAACTAGGCCATCTTCTGCTACTTATACAGCTAGAGACTTGAGCTCTGGGGGTACTGGTTAGTTCATATTGTTGTTCTACCTATAGGGTTGCAGACCCCTTCAGCTCCTTGGGTACTTTCTCTAGCTTCTCCATTGGGGGACCTGTGTTCCATCCAATAGCTGACTGTGAGCATCCACTTCTGTATTTGCCAGGCAGTGGCATAGCATCACATGAGACATCTACATCATGATCCTATCAGCAAAATCTTGCAGGAATATGCAGTAGTGTCTGCATTTGGTGGCTGATTATGGGATGGATCCCCAGGTGGGGTAGTCTCTGGATGGTCCATCCTTTCATCTTAGCTCCAAACTTTGTCTCTGCAACTCCTTCCATGGGTAATTTGTTCCCTATTCTAATGAGGAATGAACTATTTGGACATAGTGCTACTGGAAGATCCAGCAATACCTCTTGGGCATATACCCAGAAGATGTTCCAACTGGTAATAAGGGCACATGCTCCACTATGTTCATAGCAGCCTTATTTATAATAGCCAGAAGCTGGTAAGAACACAGGTGTCCCTCAACAGGAATGGATAGAGAAAATGTGGTACATTTACACAATGGAGTACTACTCAGCTATTAAAAACAATGAATTTATGAAATTCTTGGGCAAATGGATGTATCTGGAAGATATCATCCTGAGTGAGGTAACCCAATCACAAAAGAAATCACTTGATATGCACTCACTGATAAGTGGATATTAGCCCAGAAACTTAGAATACCCAAGTTACAATTTGCAAAACACAAGAAAATCAAAAAGAAGGAGACTGAGTTTTCTAAGAAGCCCCATGAAAACTTCTAGCTGGAGACCCGTGTCATCAACTCCATGACTACAGCATTGAACACTTCTCCAATTAATGATGTGAAAAGTGGTTGTCTTTAGCCAGGAAGCAGATCTGAGATCCAGACATCTACCCTCCTTCCCCAACAGTGGAGGGGTGGCCACCAGGGAGGGCTCTGGCCAACAGAGTGGGTGGGAGAGCCATGTGTATCCCAGATCCCTCAGAGACCAGTCTGCACAGGAGAACCTGCACACTGGTGAGGCAGCATAGCTTCTGGGACAGGCTCCGTTTCTGGTCTTTATCTTCAATCAGGGAGCAGATCTGAGCTCTGGACATCTACCCTCCTTTTCCAACAGAGGAGGTGTGGCTGCCAAGGAGATCTATAACCTCCAATGCAGGTGAGAGAGCCATCTTGTATCCCGGATCCCTCAAAGAGCAGTCTGAGCAGGAGAGCCTGAAGATTGCAGAAACAATATAGCTTCTAGGACAGGCCCCATTTTGGGCCTTCATCTTCAGCCAGGAGACAGATCTGAGCTCCAGACATCTGCACTCCTTCCCCTTCAAAGGAAAGGTGGCCTGCAGAGAGTACTCTGACCACTGAGAATCAGGAAAGAGTAAGACTCCCAGGAGTGCTGCCAGAGGCTAACAGAATCACAGGAGGAACAAGCTCCAGCCAGAGACCGCTATAACAACTAACACCAGAGATTACAAGATGGCAAAAGGCAAACATAAGAATCTTACTAACAGAAAATAAGACTGCTCACAATCATCAGAACCCATCACTCCCACCTCAGAGAGTCCTAGATACACCAACACACTTAAAAAGCAAGATTGAGATTTAAAATCGTATCTCATTATGGTGGTAGAGGATTTTAAAAAGGAAATTAATAACTCACTTAAAGAAATACAGGAGAACACAGTTCATCAGTTAGAAGGTCTTTAAGAGGAAGCACAAAAATCCCTTAAAGAATTAAAGGAAAACACAACCAATCAGGGGATGTAATTGAATCAAACCATCCAAGATCTAAAAATGGAAGTAGAAACAATAAAGAAAACCTAAAGGGAGACAACTCTGGAGACAGAAACCCTAGGAAAGAAATCAGGAACCATAGATTCAAGCATAAGCAACAGAATACAAGAGATGGAAGAGAGAATCTCAGATGCAAAAAGTTCTATAGAGAACATGGACACAACAATCAAAGAAAATGCAAAATCCAAAAAGATTCTAACTCAAAACACCCAGAAAATCCAGGACACAATGAGAAGACCAAACCTACGGATAATAGAAGTAGATGAGAATGAAGATATTCAGCTTAAAGGGTCAGTAAACATCATCAACAAAATTATAGAAGAAAACTTCTCATACCTAAAGAAAGAGATGCCCATGAACATATGAGAAGCCTACAGAACTCCAAATAGACTGGACCTGAAAAAAAATTCCTCCCAACACATATTAATCAGAATAACAAATGCACTAAATAAAGATAGAATATTAAAAGCAGTAAGGGAAAAAGATCAAGTAACATATAAAGGCAGGCCACTTAGAATTACAACAGACTTCTCACCAGAGACTATGAGCCAGAAGATACTGGACAGATGTGATATAGACAACTAAGAGAACACAAATGCCATCCCAGTATACTATACCCAGCAAAACTCTCAATTACCATAGATGGAGAAACCAAGGTAGTCCATGACAAAAACAAATTCACAAAACATCCTTCCATGAATCCAGCCCTTCAAAGGATAATAAAGGAAAAACACCAACACAAGGCCAGAAACTGCACCCTAGAAAAAGCAAGAAAGTAATCCTTCAATAAGCCTAAAAGAAGATAGCAGCAAGAACAGAATCCCAACTTTAACAACAAAAATAACAGGAAGCAACAATTACTTTTCTTTAATATCTCTTAATATCAATGGACTCAATTCCCCAATAAAAAGACATAGAATAACAGACTGGCTATACAAACAGGACCAAACATTTTACTACTTATAGGAAACCCACCTAACAGAAAAAGACATAAAATACCTCAGAGTGAAAGGATGGAAAACAATTTTCCAAGCAAATGGTCTGAAGAAACAAGCTGGAGTAGCCATTTTAATTTCAAATAAAATTGATTTTCAACTCAAAGTCATGAAAAAGGACAAGCAGGGGCACTTCATATTCATCACAGGTAAAATCTACCAGGATAAATTCTCAATTCTGAATATCTATGCTCCAAATGTAAGGGTAGCCACAGTCATTAAAGAAACTTTAGAAAAGCTCAAAGCACACATTACAGCTCACACAATAATAGTGGGAGACTTAAACACCACACTCTCATCAATAGACTGATCTTGGAAACAGAAACTAAACAGAGACACATGGAAACTAACAGAAGATATGAAACAAATGTTTTTATTTTTCACTTTTTACCATTACATTTTTATTCAACCATAATTTACTGTCATTCTTTAAATACAAACAAAACAAGTCAGTCTGTTTCTTAATGCCATTTTTGCTTTTTCATGCAATATGGTTCATTAGCAGATAGCTCTGAGATGATCCAAATAAAGCAACTTTCTGCATTTTAATATATCTCTTTTGCTTTTTTTATTCTTTATTTTTTTGCTATTTGTCTATATTTTTTATTATATTTATTTTTATTATATTATATTTTTTATATTTATTATGTAATTTTCCTCAATTACATTTCCAATGCTATCCCAAAAGTCCCCCACACCCTTCCCCCCACCACTCCCCTACTCACACACTTCTTGGCCCTGGTGTTGCCCTATACGGAGGCATATAAAGTTTGCCCCAGACTAAGGGGCCTCTCTTCCCAATGATGGCCGACTAGGCCATCTTCTGCTACATATGCAGCTAGAGACACGAGCTCTAGGGGTATAGGTTAGTTCATATTGTTGTTCCACCTATAGGGTTACAGACCCTTTTAGCTAATTGATACTTTCTCAAGCTCCTCCATTGTGGGCCCTCTGTTCCATCCAATTGGTGACTGTGAGCATCCTCTTCTGAGTTTGCCAGCCACCACCATAGCCTCACAAGAGACAGGTATATTTGGGTCCTTTCAGCAAAATCTTGCTGGCTTATACAATGATGTTTGCATTTGGAATCTGATTATGGGATGGAACCCCAGAGCAGTAGTCTCTAGATGGTCCATCCTTTCGTCTCCGCTCCAAACTTTCTCTCTGTAACTCCTTCCATGGGTGTTTTAGAATTTGTTACTAATTCTAACAAGGAGCTAACTGTCCACACTTTAGTCTTCATTCATCTTGAGTTTCGTGTGTTTTGCAAATTGTATCTTGGGTATTCTAAGTTTCTTGGCTAATGTGCACTTATCAGTGATTACATATCATGTGAGTTCTTTTGTGATTGGGTTACCTCATTCAGGATGATACGCTCCAGGTTCATCCATTTGCCTAGGAATTTCATAAATTCATTCTTTATAATAGATGTGCAGTACTACATTTTCTGTATCCATTCCTCTGTTGAAGGACATCTGGATTCTTTCCAGCATCTGGGTATTATAAATAAGGCTGCTATGAACATAGTGGAGCACGTGTACTAATTACCAGTTGGAACATCTTCTGGATATATGCGCAGGAGAGGTATTGCAGGATCCTCCAGTAGTTTTATGCCCAATTTTCTGAGAAAATGCCAGATTGATTTCCAGAGTGGTTGTACAAGCTTGACATCCCACTAACAATAGAGGAGTGTTCCTTTTTCTCCACATCCTCACCAGTGTTGGCTGTCACCTGAATTTTTCATCTTAGCCATTCTGACTGGTGTGAGGTGGAAACACAGTGTTGTTTTGATTTGCATTTCCCGGATGATTAAGGATGCTGAACATTTTTTCAGGTGCTTCTCAGCCATTCAGTATTCCTCAGGTGGGAATTCTTTTTTTTTTTTTAGCTCTGAGCCCCATTTTTTAATGGGGTTTTTTGTTTTTCTGGAGTCCACCTTCTTGAGTTCTTTTTATATATTGGATATTAGTCCCTTACTTGATTTAGGATTGGTAAAGATCCTTTCCCAATCTGTTGGTGGCCTTTTTGTCTTATTGACAATATCTTTTGCCTTACAGAAGCTTTGCAGTTTAATGAGGTCCCATTCATAGATTCTAAATCTTACAGCACAAGCCATTGGTATTCTATTCAAGAATTTTTTCCCCTGTGCCCACATCTTTGAGGTTTTTCCCTACTTTCTCCTCTATAAGTTTCAGTCTCTAGTTTTATGTGGAGTTCTTTGATCCACTTAGATTTGACCTTAGTAAAGGAGATAGGTATGGATCAATTCACATTCTTGTACATGATAACCACCAGTTGTGCCAGCACCATTTGTTGAAAATGCTGTCTTTTTCCACTGGATGGTTTTAGCTCCCTTGTCAAAGATCAATTGACTGTAGGTGTGTGGGTTCATTTCTGGGTCTTCAATTCTATTCCATTGGTCTGTCGCTATACCAGTACCATGCAGTTTTTAATCACAATTGCTCTGTAGTACAGCTTTAGGTCAGGCATGTTGATTCCACCAGAGGTTCTTTTAACATTGAGAAGAGTGTTTGCTATCCTAGGTTTTTTGTTATTCCAGATGAATATGCAAATTGCCCTTTCTAATTCATTGAAGAATTGAGTTGGAATTTTGATGGGAATTACATTGAATCTGTAGATTGCTTTAAACAAGATACCCATTTTTACTATATTGATCCTGCAGATCCATGAGCATGGGAGATCTTTCCATGTTCTGAGATCTTCATTGATTTCTTTCTTCAGAGACTTGAACTTCTTATCATACAGTTCTTTCACTTCCTTAGTTTATATTATTTGTGACTATTGTGAAGGGTGTTGTTTCCCTAATTTCTTTCTCAGCCTGTTTATCCTTTATGTAGAGAAAGGCCATTGACTATTTTGAGTTAATTTTATATCCAGCTACTGCTCTGAAGTTATTTATCAGGTTTAGGAGTTCTGTGGTGGAACTTTTAGGGTCACTTATATATATTATCATATCATCAGCAAATACTGATTTTGACTTCTTCCTTTCCAATTTGTATCCTCTTGATCTCCTTTTATTGTCGAATTGCTCTGGTTAGGACTTCAAGTACTATATTGAATAGGTAGGGAGAAAGTGGACAGCCTTGTCTAGTGCCTAATTTTAGTGGGATTGCTTCCAGCTTTTCACCATTTACTTTGATGTTGTCTATGAAATAAATGGTTTTAACAGATATCTATACAACATTGTATCCTGAAACAAAAGGATATACCTTCTTCTCAGTACCTCATGGTACCTCCTCCAAAACTTGACCTTATAATCGGTCCAAAACAGACCTCAACAGATACAAAAATAATGACATTGCCCCACGCATCTTATCAGATCATCGTGGACTAAGGCTGATCTTCAATAATAGCATAAATAATAGAAAGCCAACATTCACATGGAAACAGAACAATACTCTACTCAATGATACCTTGGTTAAGGAAGAAGTAAAGAAAGAAATTAAAGACTTTTTAGACTTTAATGAAAATGAAGCCACAACATCCCCAAACTTATGGGACACAATGATGAGAGTCCTAAGAGGAAAACTCATAGACCTGAGTGCCTCACAAAAAAAAAAAAACAAAAACAAAAACAAAAACAAAAACAAAAACTAGAGAGAACATACACTAGCAACCTGACAGCACACTTAGAATCTCTAGAATGAAAGGAAGCAAATTCACTCAAGAGGAGTAGACTGCAGGAAGTAATCAAACTTAGGCCTGAAATCAACTAAGTGGAAACAAAAAGAACTATCCAAAGTATCAACCTAACCAGGAGCTGGTTCTTGGAGAAAATCAACAAGATAGATAAACCCTTAGCCAGACTCACTAGAGGGCACAGGGACAGCATCCTAATTAACAAAATCAGAAATGAAAAAGGAGACATAACAACAGAACCTAAGGAAATCCAAAACATCATCACATCCTACTACAAAAAGCTATACTCAACAAAACTGGAAAGCCTGGATGAAATGTACAACTTCCTAGACTGATACCAGGTACCAAAGTTAAATCAGGATCAGATTAATGACCTAAACAGTCCCATTTTCCGTAAAGAAATAGAAGCAGTCGTTTATATTCTCCCAACAAACAAAATCCCAAGACCAGAAGGGTTTAGTGCAGAATTCTATCAGACCTTAAAGAAGACCTAATTCCAATTCTCCTCAAAATATTCCACAAAATAAAAACAGAAGTTCCTCTACCCAATTCATACTATGAACCCAAAATTACTCTGATACATAAACTACACAAAGATCCAACAAAAAAGAAAACTTCAGACCAATTTCCCTTATGAATATCGATGCAAAAATACTCAATAAAATTCTCACAACCCGAATCCAACAACACATCAAAATGATCATTCATTATGACCATGTAGGCTTTATCCCAGGGATTCAGGGATGGTTTAATATATGGCAATCAATCAAAGTAATCTACTATATAAACAATCTCAAAGAGAAAAACCACATGATCATCTTGTTAGATGCTGAGTAAGCATTTGACAAATCTAACACCCCTTCATGATAAAAGTCATGGAATGATCAGAAATTCAAGGCCCATACCTAAACATAATAAAAGCAATATACAGCAACCCAGTAGCCAACATTAAATTAAATGGAGAGAAGCTGGAAGCAATCCCACTAAAATCAGGGACTAGACAAGGCTGACAATTTCTCCCTACCTATTCAATATAGTAATAAATTCCTAGCAAGAGCAATTCGACAACAAAAGGAGATCAAGGGGATACAAATTGGAAAGGAAGAAGTCAAAATATCACTTTTTGCAGATGATATAATAGTATAAATAAGTGACCCTAAAAATTCCACCAGAGAACTCCTAAACCCGATGAACAGCTTCAGTGAAGTAGCTGGATATAAAATTAACTCAAGCAAATCAGTGGTCTTTCTCTACACAAAAGGATAAACATGATAAGAAAGAAATTAGGAAAACAACACCCTTTACATTAGTCACAAATAATATAAAATATTTTGGTGTGACTCTAACTAAGGAAGTGAAAGACCTGTATGATAAGAACTTCAAGTCTCTGAAGAAAGAAATTGAAGAAGATCTCAAAAGTTGGAAAGATCTCCCATGCTCATGGATTGGCAGGGTCAATATAGACAAAATGGCTATCTTGCCAAAAGCAATCTATAGATTCAATGGAATGCACATCAAAATTCCAACTCAAATCATCAGTGAGTTAGAAAGGGCAATTTGAAAATTCATCTGGAATAAATGAAAAAACCTAGAATATCAAAAACTATTATCAACAATAAAAGAACTTCTGGTTGAATCACCATTCCTGACCTCAAGTTGTACTACAGAGCAATTGTGATACAACCTGCATGGTACTGGTATAGTGACAGACAGGTAGACCCATGGAATAGAATTGAAGATTCAAAAATGAACCCACACACCTATGGTCACTTGATCTTTGACAAGGGAGCTAAAACCATCCAGTGGAAAAAAGACAGCATTTTCAACAAATGGTGCTGGCACAACTGGTGGTTACCATATATAGAATGCGAATTGATCCATTCTTATCCCCTTGTACAATGCTCAAGTCTCAGTGGATCAAAGAACTCCACATAAAACCAGAGACACTGAAATTCATAAAGGAGAAAATGAGGAAAAGACTCAAAGATATGGGAACAGGGGGAAAATTCCTCAACAGAACAGCAATGTCTTGTGCTGTAAGATCAAGAATCTACAAATGGGACATCATTAAATTGCAAAGTTTCTGTAAGGCAAAAAATACTGTCAATAAGACAAAAAGGCCAACAACAGATTTGGAAAGGATTTTTACCAATCCTAAGACCGATAGGGCACTAATATCCAATATATATATATAAAGAGCTCAAGAAGCTGGACTCCAGAATTTCAAATTCTGTAACCCATTAAAAATGGGGTACAGAGCTAAACAAAGAATTCTCAGCTGAGGAATACCAAAGGGCTGAGAAGCATGTGAAAAAATGTTTAACGTCCTTAATCATCAGGGAAATGCAAATCAAAACAACACTGAGTTTCCACCTCACACCAGTCAGAATGGCTAAGATCAAAAATTCATGTGACGGCCGTTGCTGGCAAGGATGTGGAGAAAGAGGAACACTCTTTGATTGCTGGTGGCATTGCAAGTTTGTACAACCACTCTCGAAATTATTCTGTTTGTTCCTCAGAAAATTTGACATATTACTCCTGGAAGATCCAGCAGTACCTCTCTTGGGGATATACCCAGAAGATGTTCCAACTAGTAATAAGGACACATGCTCCACTATGTTCATAGCAGCCTTGTTTATAATAGCCAGAAGCTAGAAAGAATGCAGATGTGCCTCAACAGAGGAATGGATACAGAAAATGTGGCACATTTACACAATGGAGCAATTAAAAACAATGAATTTATGAACTTCTTGGGCAAATGGTTGTATCTGGAGGCTATCATCCTGAGTGAGGTAACCCAATCAGAAAAGAACTCACTTGATATGCACTCACTGATAAGTGAATATTAGCCCAGAAACTTAGAATACTCAAGATACAATTTGCAAAACACAAGAAAATCAAGAAGAAAGAAGACCAATGCATGGATACTTCATTCCTCCTTAGAATAGGGAACAAAATACTCATGGAAGGAGTTACAGAGACCAAGTTTGGAGCTGAGAGCAAAGGATGGACCATCTAAAACTGTCCCAACCCAGGATCCATCACATAATCAGCCACCAAACCCAGATACTTTTGTACAATGCCAGAAAGATTTTGCTGAAGGGACCCTGGTGTAGCTGTCTCGTATGAGGCTATGCCAGTGACTGCCAAATACAGAAGTGGATGCTCACAGTCATTTATTGGATAGAACATAGGACCCCAATAGAGTAGCTAGAGAAAGTATCCAAGGAGCTGAAGGGGTCTGCAACCCTATAGGTTGAACAACAATATGAACTAACCAGTACCGCCAGAGCTCATGTCTCTAGTTGCATATGTAGCAGAAGATAGCCTAGTAGGCCATCATTGGGAAGATAGGCCCCTTGGTCTTGCAAACTTTATATGCCCCATTATAGGGGAACGCCAGGGCCAAGAAGTGGGAGTGGGTGGGTAGGGGAGCAGGGCATGGGGAGGATATAGCAGACCTTAGGGATAATATTGGAAATGTAAATGAAGAAAATATCTAAGAAAAAAATGAATATCCCTCTCCCTCTCCCTCTCCCTCTCCCTCTCCCTCTCCCTCTCCCTCTCCCTCTCCCTCTCCCTCTCCCTCTCCCTCTCCCTCTCCCTCTCCCTCTCCCTCTCCCTCTCCCTCTCCCCCTCCCTCTCTCTCTTTCTCTCTCTCTCTCTCCCCCTACCTATCTACTGTTTCTCTTAAAGATTTATTAGACTGGCATAGAAACTGCATTCCAGCTATTCTAACAATGACTTCCAATGAATAGAATGGCAAGCAATCCTATATAGTACTTTAGTCCCTGAGGATGGATATCTCAGCTTGTGTCTATATTATGGACTCCTAAATGGGTGGAGTTTAATGCCAGTGAAGAACTGACATTTTCATGAGGGAAATAAAAGGTAAAGTCAAAGATTACCTCCTTCCATGCCATTTATAGAGTTTTCCAACAAAAAATGTGCCCAGGTTAGATGTGGACCTTTACAGTTCAAACAGTTAAGCAAAAAAACCCTTATGTATTTACTCATCAATTTGTGGGGACTAGTTAACTGTTTTTAAATTCATAACCAAGAATAGCCATCAACAGTCTACCCCTGGTTAATCTGACAAACAATTGTATCTCATTATGGCAGGCAGGGTTAGTTTCCATATGAAAGCAGTAATCATCTCATAATTATGCCTAGAATAATAAAACTGTCTCCTGTACAACAGCAAGTACATTATACATTCATAATATTGGGCAATATCCCTTGAAATTGATTCTTTAAATAACCCAAGTTTAAATATGATAAATATTGATACTCTTTTAATAGATACTGCAAGACATAATAAAATATTAAGGAAAAGAAACTCATAAATCGCTACAAATACACTCATATCAAAATATAACAGAAACTCATATGTCTATTATAATTTTTGCCTCTTACTGGTAACTGGGCTTTGAATATATTACTACCTATTCTTCCACTGTCAGTAAGCACAGTAAGCAGACTTTGGCACCTTTTTTAGAGGCGTGACCCATAAATTCTTTACTGGTGTGTATATGCCCTTTGTACTATTGCATGAATTTTGTTGCTATAGTTTCACATTGAATTAAATCACAAAAAGTAGGAGCACCAAGAGATGCCATAAAAGATTTCCTGTACTCCAGCTATCGTTTTTCTATCTCCAGTATAGATAATTAATCTGATTTCTGCTTGGTTATTAAGATCAACCACATGTTCTAACACTTATAACCCTTTCTTAGCCCTTTTAAAAGAACATAAGAAGCCCAAAGTGTACAGATGGAAATCTGTAGCTCCAGTTCAATGGAATAGATGATGTGTCTCCTGGCAAGAGCACCCAACTTCTCTGTAAACAAACATAAACATATTATCAAAGAAAAGTTAATGTCATAGAAACAAGAGACAAAGAATTTTCTAATGGGTCATTAGGAGTGATAATGATTTCAACAATTCTTTTTTACCCCTTTATTCCTAGACCCATGCATGCATATTGGCAATAGGAGAAGACATAATACATATGTGATACTAATTCAAAGCATAAACTGACTTCTGGAAAACTCTTCTCCTACCCTTCAGGATGTTTCCCCATAATTTGCACTGAAGGTGTGTCTTCAAATGCCATTCCATATTTCTTTCAGACTAACTGCCTCAGGATTGTACTTGATCATGTCAAGAGCAGTGATTTCCATGATCAAGGGCCTAAAGTTACAGTTTTCTGGTTGTGAAATGAGGTTCTAAGATAAAAGCAATACTCTATGAAATCAAAATTATATAGAAAAAAATCATTCTTTATGTCCATTTATGGTGGTTTTTATAGAAACATTATATTCAGGAAAGAAAAATCCAAAGCCAAAATAAATATCTACTCCAATTAGTACATATGGCTCTTTTTATTAGAAGTCATCCAATACAATCAGCCATCCATCAGATCATAGGTTGATCACTCTGGAGAATCGTGGCACTTCAGGGACTTGATGTTCATTTCCACAGTTGGCAGATATGGCATTCAGCAGCTAGAATAGCCTTAGTGAGTATCAGATCATTTTGAAAAGCCTAAACATAATATCCAACTCTACCACCATAGCCACTTTGTTCATTGGCCTGTTTGGCAATGACAGGAATGAATAAGGAAAGAAGCTGCCTGTCTACTGAATGAGTCATCCTATCTACATGATCACTGAGTTCCTTCTGCACTAACGTCATCTTTTGATGAGAATTTATGTAGTACATGGCTACCTTTACATCCTTCAGCAATTTGGAGAAATATATCAACCTACTACTCCAAATGACTTCCTCATCAATTTTCCAATCATGGATCTTTCCAAAGCCCCCAGCATTCAGTTAATCCATTGGCTAAAGTGAAGAATCATACATCATGTCATTTCTCCCTCAAACAATGATTGACCACATGTATTGCCCAGAGTTTTGCCCACTGTGAAGATTTTCTTTTGCTTCTATCTTTCAATGTTTCCCAGAAATGGATTGTCAAGCTGCTGCTGTTCAATTATTGGTGATGCCTGCATTTAAGATCATAATTAAACCAGTTGTTACTCTTACCTTCTTAAGTCAACACACCCGTGAAACAATAGGTACATTCTTAGCAATCGATAGCATTATAACAGGAATGAAAATGATAGGCAATTAGGCACATCCTCATGTACCTTGCTTGTTTCCTCAGTCCTATAATGTATATGCCATTGATAATGGAATTTTGGTGTTCACATCCTGCTTTATATTTAGTCATACAGATAATATCCAGATCATGATGACCATCTCAGGTCACATCTTTAACTTGGTGGCCTATTGTCAAAATTCCCTTTCCTCTATGACACAATAGTGAACCAATAAAATTTTGCAAAGAGAGAATAGTTGTCTGTAGACAATGATAGATATATACTTCAAAATATCAAAGTATCTTCTGTGATTTACCTCTAGAAGCTTACCAATGGCTCCAAGCAATAAGCATTTCTACCACTAACACCCCAAGTATCATTGGTATCATTGGATCAGTTTGAACATATGTTCCAAGAAGTAGAGCAGCCTACACACAGTATGGTTCTGAAGACAACTCACTTCCTTTTCATGGTTCCACTCCATGCTAACAGCTTTCTGAGTTTCTAGGTATATGTGCTGGATTAACACACTGGAGTAAGAAATGTAACATCTCCAGAATACAAATCATCCAACTAAATATTGTGTTATATTTTTGTGATGGGTGCAACCAGGTGCAGTATCTTATTGTTCTCCTGAAAATGCCTATTGCCTAGATGTCCCACATCACTGGTCTCCTAAAAACTCCACTGAGATAGAAGGCCCTTGAATTTTTGTTAGATTTATTTTTCATCCTCTGATGTACTCATGAGTCCAAAATGGTTACTACTTTCTATTTACTTGGTCCAATCAGTATAATGTAGTTAATATAGTACAGCACTGTGATATCTTGTGGAAGAGTCAAGCAATTAAGATCCCTTCTAAGTACATTATGATACAGGCCTGGAGAGTTAATACATCCTTAAAGAAAAATGTATATGTATACTACTGAATTTGCCAACTTAAAAAAAAATGCTTCTGTGATCCTTATGGCTAGGTACAAAGAAAAAGGCATTTGTTAGATCAATAGTTGCATTCCATCTACCAGGAGATATGTAAATCTACTCAAGTAAGGACACCTTTCCTAGTATAACAGCTGTCTTCTACACTGGCCAAATATGAGAGTTAATGGGAAATTCAGTGAGATCCACCAGTCTTGCATCGTTCAATTCATTGATAGTGGTGCTAACTTCTAAAATTCTTTAGGAAATACTATACTGTAATAGATTCACTGTTTTTACTGGCAACGGCAACACTGAACCCTTCCAGTTTCTTTTCCAACCATACTACCCCTCATTCTACAGTTAAAAGCAGGGAACCAATGCAAAAATTCTGAAAATTTCTATGTACATGTATGCCAATTGTATGTTCTGGGACTAGGTAAATAAATCATCACAGAATGAGTTTCATGGCCTACTGGACACTCTGTTAATAGAATTTCAGCCAAAACAACATTAAACATCTGACTTGTATAAGAACCTATCTTAACTGGAGGTCCACAATGTTTCTTGGAGTTTCCCTTTGTCAATTTCAAACTCTTTAGTGTTTTATAAAGGTTCTTTCCCAGGAAAACCTGTCTAGAACAGTTAAAGACTTTCTGGGACTTCAAACTAGTTAACATCTTGAAATTGGTTTACTATCTAAGATTCTCTTTTGGTACCATCCAATGTAGTCTTTCATTCATTTGTTTTAGAAAACTTCCATATATATATAATGAAAGCTGTGGACTTCTTATTCATTCTATGCCTAGAATCATCAATTGGTAGTCTGGTACCAAAGCTCCATAAAAATCATGCTAGCATAAAACTTTCTTTGTGCTGAATATTATGGTTAGCCCATTATTGATAATATTTGGCCTGTGTAGTCCATTAGGATAACAATGATCACCTTGTATTTGGTGATTCAGGGCTGTAACGTAGCCATTGCGATTTCAGAGCCCAGATAACCCCATTGCACTTAACTCTTTTAAGTGAGAGACAGCATGTCTAATGCTAAGGCCTGCAGTAAGGACAAAGATGGGAACAAATCTCTTAAAATATGGTTTTGTTCCCCACACCATTTTGAATCTTATAAGAATTAGTGAAGGCTATGTCCTCTGGCCCACTTCCACTCCACTGTGGAGTATAAGTTGTAAACAGCATATTCACTCTACCATTGCAAATTACTTAAGTCAGAAAAAAATCTCTCCATCCATAGTAAGTCATGGGACATTAGGCATCTCTAATTCCTCTTCAGAAGGCTATATTTGGCAAATACCTCAACCAATCAGTCAAACGTTTTGGCACTATTTTTAATTAAGTTTCCATTTAAAACTGGAATCTCTACTCAGTTGACTCACATCTGTTAGTTCAGCCTGATCCAGGAATGTGTCCTTTCTACCATTATACCACACCATTAATATCTATTCACAAACTTGTTTTTCAGTCTGTAGTTTGAGTGAATTAGCTAACTCATTAAGCCTTTCTTTTAGTTTAGCACATCTACTCAAGGACACCACTTTCTACCTTGCTTCTAAGAGCCAGCTTAGCCTTAATTCTAGTTATAAGTCTAAAGGCTACTATTGGTGAGCCAAAAAGTACACTAATATTGTCTTGTCTGGCTTTTTCATCAGCAAAGTTCACTGCTGGCTTAAAACATGAAAAAGAGAGCACGAATCATTAATTTCCTCATTTAAAATTCATAAGCCAAGGCTTACAGTTAGGCTCACCTCCAGTTGAGGCTGAGGAGATTTATTTCTTGGGGGAGATATCCTTGAGACCCAGAGGTTTCAGTGTTCTTAGCATTAGTAGCTTCCTCACTTACATCCACATCCCACTTTCACCAGTTAATGCCCTTACTTTGATGGCTAACACCCTTCAAGTTCAGGACTGGAATTTTTGCTGTAATTCATCCAACATTATAATGATGACTTCTGTTTGATTTTCTACAACTTGGGCTCTGAGGCAGTTGGAAATAAGATTCTCTTCCAAAGCAACATAGGATAACTTTAGACAATTAATATGCATCAGGATATCATCAATTTTATCATTGAATTAAAATTTATCCTTTACTATATTTTGAGATGCTAGTGTTTGGTGAAATTTATTATGGGGTTCATTCTTTTGCTTTGTCTACTTATCCAACATGCTAAGAACAACAAATCAACATCCATAAGTTTCTTAATTTTCCACAAATTGATAAATGTTGTATATTAAGATTCACTTTATCTATTTTCTTTCACAATTGGTGAAACAGGATAGTCTAATTAATTTCTCTCCTTAAGGTTGTAAAATAATTCACACTGTGGGCTTTCTCCTAGAAACTCCACATTTCTAGTAGAAGATTCCATAATAGACAGGCTTTTGTTAAGTTTTGACAAATTGGAAAGTCTAATCCTAGATACTAGAAAGATTCATATTCATACTTTTGTTGCTCTATAACAATCTATGGTACCAAACTCTGAATTATTCATGGTTCTTTAGAGGAACAAAACTTACAAAATTAATATCATTTTCTCCTCTTTGTCTCTCTGTATGTCTCTGTCTGTCTGTCTGTTTGTCTGTCTGTATCTCTCTCCCTAACTGTCTCTGCCTGTCTGTCTGTGTCTCTCTCTGTCTGTCTCTGTCTATCTCTCTGTGTGTGTTTGTGTGTGTGTGTGTGTGTTTAAGGAGAGAGGTACATCTAGAATTTAGGTAACTTTAGATAAGAATATGCCATTACAAAGTTGGAAAAGTCACATTAATGCTTCATTCCTTCAATTATACTAATCATGTAACATAATTTCATCATGGCATACATATGTTATTTCCTAATCAAACTATAAATAATTATGAGATATTTAGTGGTCCTCAGCTATGCTAGATGTTACATACTCTATTTGTTATTGTCTAAGTATACAGGTTCTCTAATTGTAGTGTCTCTGTTCTTATCCATTTTAAGGCAGGCTGGAACTGCTGTTAAGAGAAGGGACTGAAATTTTAATGCCTTTAGGAAACACACAAATTTTTTAACAGTTTATTTATTGTTTTTTTATAAACATCACATATGAGTCACCAATCTTCCAATGGTGTTTTTGGTTTTGATGAAAAAAGTAAAAAGATGTATAAATTTTCCTAGGAAATAATACCCATATCCATGAATGTGGATAACATTACATCTAGAAGTTTTGCAAAAACTGAAGATTGTGACTGTGAACCACAAATTCATGTTGTCACTTTTTAAGTATGTAAATTTATTCAGTAATTAATAGATATTTATAACAAAGGCAAAAACTTGTAATTTTATGATAGCAACAGTTTCAAACACTCTAAGATATAATCACATTGAATTGTTAGAATGCCTAATCCAGTCATGTGATATTAGATGCCTGAAAATAGTCAGATCTGAAGCCCAGCCTCCTGGCTGCACATTCTTTATCAGACTGGCACATAGCAAAGTGTCATGTTTTAGAACACTATCTTCAAATAAGTTAGGCACTTTCCCTTTACATTTACAATATAATTTCAGTAAAATTATATTTTCAGGTATTAAAGCCAATGCTAATTTTGAAATAATAAAAAATATTTGTATCAGCAATACAATAAGAATGATTACTAGAGTATTATTAATGTAAGCACAGCATAAAAACTAGAAAAGGAGGTAAATTCAAAATAATGGACCAGTGAAAGTTGTGCTTTCTCTATGAATACAATAATTTTTCCATGGGCTACTATTGTTCTTAAGACACTGCAAAATTATTGTTTGCTTTGTGCATGAAACTTGTTCATAACATATGTTAACTAGGTAAACATCTGGGTTTCTGTAGTAGGAGAAAATGTGAAAATGATTCCTAGGTAATTTTCAAATATTAACGTGGCTTCAGCAGAAATGTTAACTGATTTAAAGCATGTGTATTACAAACTGTAGCTGAGATATTTGTCAGTACCAGAATACCCTTCTGAATCCCCTCTACTCAGCTCCTTGTTTGCCTTAAACTATGAAATTTTATGGTCTTATTATCACAAGATATAGAGTTACTCAGCACATTTTCCCTTGTGACATATTTTTGCTCTTGCTGTGGTTACTTCTACATGACAGCATGTGTCAAGAATCCTCTGAGAAAAGCAAAAGTAGGTTCTATCAGAAGACCAGGAAGTTCCTTTGTGTTAATTTCATTAAACAAGGAGGGTTCATAAGTATTTGTATCACTGATGTAGATTCCCTTACTTTTCTACATACATAAGATTTCCTGAAGTGCATAGAGTATACCAACTTTTCTCTGAAATTTACTTTTATTGTACTAGGGGAATGCTCATTCTTTCTAATACTGTTCCATTAATTTATTATTCATAAGGGTTAATAAAGTCAAGGTAATGTCAGTCAAACACACACATATACAGAGAGAGAGACAGAGACAAAGAGAGAGAGACAGAGAGAGAGAGAGAGAGAGAGAGAGAGAGAGAGAGAGAGGGAGAGAGAGAAGAGACAAAATGGAAAAGGATGGGCACATTACAGATGAGATCGTGAGAATCAAATCATACGAGTTTCTTTTTCCACTCTATTTATGAAATTTGGAAAAGTGTGTACTTTTCAAAGTGATTACTACCTTGGCCTTAGGAAATATATCTAGCAATTCCCATGAGAACACATGTCACCTCATCCAATTTAATAGGTTTCCTTGCTCTAAAATAAAGTAAGATACTGTAATAATTTTCAAGTGTGTGGAACTAACACTGTAAGAAATAATTATCACTGCCAAACTACTTTCATGTTTGCTGGGAGCTAAATACTATTGCTCTCTAAGGAGATGTCTATTAAAAACTCGATTATTTAGATCTATTATATGGTGAATCACTGTTGCTGGAAGATTGCCTTCTGTTCTGTTTTCATAGATTTTGTGTTTGCTTTCCTCATTTAGCTATTTTTGGTGTATGTTTATATTGTATAATGACTTGCTATTACTCTCATGAGAATAGGGTCCATTAGGATGAGACAGAGACTCAAACAATTATATTCACATAAATGTAGAAGTAATTACTATAACATAATATTTTCATTGACAGAAAAAATAGCTAAGTGGATTCTGTTGAGATGCAATGTTTTTTAACTATTGTGAAAAATCTCCTGGAGGCTTTCCACCTGCCACAGGTGATTTAATAAGTATAAGTAAGCACACCTACCAGTAAAATCAAGAAAAAAATGTGCTATTTTTATCAAGTAATTTGAACAAATTTTATCATTAAGTTTGCAATACAGTTCAGTGGGCAAAATTTTTTCATACAAGCATGAGGCCCTGAGTTTGAATTCTAAACATGAATATGTTTTATGTTTAATTTTATTTATTTATTTATTTTATTTATTTTTTAATTAGGTATTTTCTTCATTTACATTTCCAATGCTATCCCAAAAGTCCCCCCATACCCTCCCCCCACTCCCCTACCTTCCCCACTTCCACTTCTTGGCCCTGGCATTCCCCTGTACTGAGGCATATAAAGTTTGCAAGACCGATGGGCCTCTCTTTCTCGTGTTTCTAGTTTAATTTTATTTTTAATTTATATTTACACTCCATATTCCATTCTCTGCCCCCAATCCATACTTTGGCTGTTCCATATCCCACACCTCCTCCTCAACCCACCCTGTCTCCCTGTGGATACCCCAGTTCCCACCTCACCTGACCTCTAAACTCCCTGGGGCCTTGTCACTTGAGTGTTAGGTGCATCATCTCTGAATGAACACAGACCCACAAGCCCTCTACTGTATGTGTGTTGGGGGCTACATATCAAGTGGTGTATACCCTCTGTTGGTGATCCAGTGTTTGAGAGATCTCAGGGGTCCATATTGATTGAGACTGCTGGTCCTCCTACAGGATCACCCATCTCCTCAGCTTCTTTCAGATTTCCCTAATTCAACAACAGTGGTCAGATGCTTCTGTCCATTGGTTGGGTACAAATACCTGCATTTGACTCTTTCAGCTACTTGTTGGGTCTTTCAGAGCAATCATGATAGATCCCTTTTTGTAAGCACTCCATAACCTCAGTAGTAACAGAATGCCAATGGCTCAGGCTCTAAGATTAAAAATTAATAAATGGGACCTCATGAAACTGGGAAGCTTCTGTAAGGCAGAGGACATAGTTGAAAAGACAAATCAGCAACCTACAGATTGGGGAAAAAAGTATTCACTAACTCCACATCCAATAGATGGCTAATATCCAATACATGTAAAGAACTCAAGAAGTTAATCACCACAAAAGCAAACAACCCAATCAAAAAATGGGGTATAAAACTAAACTGAGAATGCAAAACTGGGGAATCTCAAATGGTTGTGAACACCTAAAGAATTGTTCAGAATCATTAGTGATCAGAAAAGTGCAAAGCAAAACAACCCTGAGATTCCACCTTACACCAATAAGAATGGCTAAGATCAAAACCTCAAGTGAAAACACATGTTGGAGAGGATGTGGAGAAACCAGAACACTCCTCCACTGCTGTTGGGATTACAAACTGGTACAACAACTCTGGAAATTATCTGGAGGTTCCTCAGAAAATTGGAAATAGGTCTACCTGAAGATCCAGCTATACCACTATTGGGAATATACCCAAAAAATGCCACCATGCCACAGGAGCACATGTTCCACTATGTTCATAGTAGCCTTATTTGTGATAGCTAGAAACTGGAAACAACCCAGATGTCCCAGGACAGAAGAATGGATACAGAAATTGTGGTTCATTTACACATTTGAATACTACTCAGCTATTAAGACTGAGGACATCCTGAGTTTTGCAGGCAAATGGATGGAACTAGAAAATATCATCCTGAGTGAGGTAACTCAGACACAAAAGGACATGCATGGTATGTACTCACTAAGGAAAGATATTAGCCCACTCCCTAAAGTACAAATTATGCAAGATACAGTCCACAGAGCTCAAAAAGCTCAACAAGCTGAAGTGCCCGAGTGAGGATGTTTCAGTCCCACTTGGGAGGGAAAACAAACAAAAGGGGAGGGAAGGAGTGACCTGGGTAGAAAGTGGATAGGGTGGGGGGGATGGGGGAAGAGGGGAACCTGATCTGGTATTGGTTGAGAGAAAAGGACTAAAGCCCTGAGGGCTAGCAGGAAGAATATAAACAGGCAACCTCAGAAAATAATGAACATATAAAGAACAACTTTTATGAAATTACCTGAAGTAATATTTATAGTAGTATTTTATTTTCTTTTTAAAACATTCTTGTCATATATAATGCATCCTGATTGCAGTTTCACCGCCATCTACTGCTACCTGAAACACCTCTCTAAAACTCCCCTATACCACCACTGCTACCTCCACTCTTCTGCATATCCACTCCTTCGGTTTAGAAAAGAGCAGGGCTTACAGGGATATCATGGAAACATGGCATAAGAAGACATAATAAAAGTACATACAATTCCTCACATCCAGGATGGCTAAGGCAATTCAGTAGGAGGAAAGGGCTCCTAAATTCAAGCGAAAGAGTCAGAGACAGAGACACCCCCCTATTCCCACTGAATAATCCCACAAAAAGTGTAAGATAACAATAATAACATATATGCCAAGTACCTAGTCAAAGTCCATGAAGGCTCCATGGTTATTGTTTCAGACTCTGTGAACCCCTATAAGCCCTGCTGGGTCTGTGAGATTTGTTGCCTTGTTGTTATTTACCCCTCTTGCTTCTAAAATGATTCCACCCACTTTTTCTTGAGATTCCCTGAGCTCTGAAGTGAAGGACCAGATTGAGAGTTTCAATTTGGGCTCTCTCTTTCTCCATAATGTCTGGCTGTGAGTCTTGGCTGTCATTAGCAGCTGGAGGAAGCCTATCTGGTTATGAGTAATATTATTTCTTTTCCTTTTTAATATTTTTAGTAGTATTATTTCTTAAGTGTAATTTTCTGAAGTGCAAAGACGATCTTGCACAATTATATATATATATATATATAAATATAATATAATATACATATAATCAACTAGCAGTTCAAAGAAAGTGCCTTATAGAAACTCTATTCATAAATTTCTATTTTACAGGGGTCTAATGTCTTGAGTACAAATAATCATCAAGCCACTTATTTTTAAAAATAAAGCATTAGACAAGTACAGGGGAGTTGGAAGAATGGATGAATTCCTCCAGAACAAATGACCACCACTACAAGAGAACATGTGTAATGGACAGTTGGGGAAAATGGAAGAGCAAAGCAGTGCAAATACTGTGAAAATAGATGAAACTGGAAATGTGGAGAGGATGACTGTTGTGAAAGAAGACTGAAGTCCATTTAAGAACATGATACTTTCTACTGAGTTTGGCAGGGTGGTGCTCAGAACATGCAACTCAGCCACTGAATCATCCTGGCTCTGGGCAGTGGTGAGGCCTGAGATGAAGAATGGTTTACTTCCTGGATTGGACCTGGTCAAAGGAACATTGTGGCCCAAGATTTGGCTAATGGCCATTTGTAAGCCAGTGTTTCTGATGTAGATGGAGACCTGGATGATGTACATTGCCAATGTTGCAACCTAATGCCATGTGGATATCTTTGGTCTATGCTTTGCCCTGAAACAATTTTGCTGTTTGTTGGCTATGATGCTGAAGGCCATTTGATGTGGGTAGACTTTGCTGCCACCTAAGTTCATTGTGATGCCCAGATCTTTGATGCCAGATCTGTGATGCAATTGGAGACCATTCTAGGGCCTGTGTTGATATCCATAGTCTGTGCTGTAATCTGGAACCATGCCATCAGTAGGTTGCACTTTTCTGGAACCCATGTTGATATGAGTGGCCTGTGCTTCAAAATGTTGCCATGTTTGTGTTTTGGTTCCTGCTGAAGCTGAGTTATGTCTGGGTCTAGGTCCTATTGCAGCTGGGAGATCTGTGTTGATATTCCTTTCCCAAGTGGTAAACAAAGGCTGCGCACATGTCTATCACTTTTGCTGCAGCATAATATTGTGTTGATATGTGTGATCCCTTCCTGTCACCAGTGGCAATAGTAATACAATTGTTTGTGCCTGTCACTTGGGGCTATGGAGATGGTCAGGTCTATTCTGCTACCTAAGGCCTTGACTAGATCAAAAGTTCTGCTGTAGCTGAAGTTTGTGTTGGTATCCATGGCTGATGCTACTAAAAAGCCATGAAGAACTTCATGGACTGTCTGGCCGTTGGGATGCATATTGTTCTGAGTAGCCCATGTTCACCCCTGAGGGTACACTGATATTTGTGATCCAGGCTGCCAATAAGGGCCCTGTCTTGGTTCTAATGCAGCTGTGGCTTGAACTTGTGGTCGGTGCTTTTGGTAAACCATGTGGAAGTCCATGACCCATGTTGTTACTAACTGTAAAGAGTTAAGAAGCTACTTTGGCAGGGATAGTAATGACATCAGACACAATATTGAAAAAAAGACAGGGAGGGTTTCTGTGACAGCTCATTCCTATACATCTATACCCACTCAAAACAAAAACAAACAAACAAACAAACAAAACAAAACAACACAAATAAGGGTGTGTATGGGAAAGAACCCATTAAGAGCCAAGTCACTGAGAGTATGACCGTGCTTTAGTGAAAGAAAAGATAATAGAAATTAGACTTGTTTTCTTCTTGTCTTTGTTGGGGGGGGGGTGGGGCTCAGAAGAGTTGAGAGGGAATACGTAGGAGGACTGGAAAGTGAGTGTGTTTGGAGAGTATACTGTGAAATTCCCAAATAATCAATAAAAATATTATGTTGGAAAAGGTAAAATCAATCAATCAATCAGTAAAATACAATACTATTTCCCCAAGGAAACTCTGAAATGGAGAATAACACCTTAAAAATAAATCATAGGGAGAACAACAATATCAACCAACCAGACCCCCACAGCTTCCATGGACTAAACCATCAACCAAAGAGCATACATTGGGGTACTCATGCTTCAGCTGTATATGTAGCAGAAGATTGCCTTATCCTGCATCACTGGGAGGGAAGCCCCTTGGTCCTGTGGAGACTATAACCCAGGGCAGGGGAATGTTAGTGCTTAGTCTGAGTGGGAAAGTGGGTGGAGGAGCACCCTCATAGAGGCAGGGGAGGGGGCAGTGGATGGCAGTTTTCTGTAGGATAAACTGGGAAGGGGGAAAACATTTAAAATGTTACATTAAATAAATAAAATAACAAATAAAATAAAATAAATCATTAATATATTCTAAACATCTACCTATTCATTTGTCTTCCTATTATCTACCTAATTAAGAAGACAATATGTGAATTGATGATAGATATGTGAAAAGGTGCTCAGTGTATGTTTAAGTTATTTATCTTAGCACTGAAGATACTTGAGGAAAACACTGAAAGAATACAAATTTTAGTTTTTATCATAGTTTCTGAGAGTTCAGTCTATAACTTCCTGACACTATATGCTTAGGGAGAACATTATAGTTGCAGGATTATGTGCACGAGAATAATTTCACACCTGACTTTTGGGCACAGCTGTCAAATAAGGGTGATGCAATAAATAGAAACAAAAGATGCACAGCTTGGTCTTCATGTTAATCCCTTAAAATTAGAATGAGAGTTGTCTCTGACTCTCTGGCCTACCATTGGAGCTCCTTCCCATATTTGAATTGCCTTGTATAAGATCAGTAGAGAGGAATAGACCTAGTTCTGCTAGAATTTGATGTCCTAGGGTAAGCAGGAACTCATAAAAGCTTCCCATTTATTGCTGAGAAAGAAGGGATAATGGGTAGGGGTTTGTGAGGGTGTGACTAGAAGAATGGGGGGTGCAATAGGGATGTAAAGTGAATAAATAAGTGAAACAAATTAAAGGCTGCACTTATGTGCTCTCCAGAGTCAGAGAACAAGCCACTTGAAATCCTACTTGCTTAGCACAGTAGGCATTGTGATGATTACAACTGTGAAGAAGATAAATGGACTAATGAGGAGCTTTGCTATTTATCACCCATGAGATAAGAAGCTATGTAATTTGGTGTATGGTATAAGTTTAAAGCATAGTACTTATACTCTCAGTACCAGAAACCCTTGGACCTTTTAAGACATCAGTTCCTGAGGATATATACTCAATTTCCAATATTCAGGTGAGTTTTAAAAATTATGACAATGACAGTAGGACAGATAAGAGATAGAAACTCTCCTTCTCACCACCATATCATCCTTTACCATCTGGGACAGAAGGTACAGCTGGTTGCAGGGTTTTGAGAGTGAGATAACTGCCTAAGTCACTCTCTGACTGCTGCACTGTGGTAAGCAAGCCCTAAACATTGCCTGGACTGCAGGTTAAAGATGGCCCTGGTTGCAGAGCTTTTATGTGAGCTAGAACAGAGTACATGGCTCAGGACAATGAATTGGCCCAAGCCAACATCTACACCATTGGTGAAATACTGAAGTGCACAAAGTGACCAGATTTGCAGATACAAAATTCAAGAATCTCTAAGACACAGGGAAACAACAAGATATCTAGACAAGTCAAAGTGAGGCTCAAGTATTGGTAGAGTAGCAGAACCCAGAAGTCTCATAACACCAGACCAATGCATTCATTACAATTAACATTAGCAAACAAAGAGGTTTGGAGAAGCACTGTGTATCACACTGTGATACACTATAGATTCCATGATGTGATATTTTTTTCTCAGTTGGTGATTGTGGTAGAGAGATTGCAGACTAAGAGAACTGATGAGAGGAGAGAGAGACATGAACACCTTTTGGTGCATAATTGGTAATTCACAAAGAACAAAGAAAAAATTAAAGCAAATATCTGAAATATCTTATGAAAATTTTATTTGAAAAAAAACCAGGATATATATAAAAGTAAATAAGCAAACGTGAACTATGAAAAGAGATTCTGATGAATTGTCTCCTCTCCATCAAACAATAACATGAATTTAACCAAATATTAACCAAGGTTTTATTTACATGTTTCAAATTCTAGACAATGACAGGTCTTATTCTATTCCATTGAAAAATATATCTCTTATCAATAAATATTTCTCTTTAAAATACTAAAGAATTTTCCTGATTTTTCACACAATGGAGAGAAGTTTTTGGAGTACTTTAAGTACTGTTACCAACTATTATACATACACTGTGTTTAAAATATGATACAGGTTTTTATCAGTAGAATTATTTTAGGCAATGCTATTCTAATGCCATTCTAAGAGGTAACTTAGTGATTCTGACAAAGGTGTTCATGGATTCAATTTTGTTTTTACTTTCTCCCTTCGAAAGTTTATACCAAAACCATGGAACTGAAAAACCAAACAGCAGTTTCAGAATTCCATCTGCTTGGACTGACAGACAATCACAGAATGCTGCCCCTCGTCTTCATCATGTTCCTCTTCATGTATCTGATTACAGTTTTTGGAAACCTGATTATCATCATGGCTATCAGCTCTGGCTCCCAACTGCACACTCCCATGTACCTCTTCCTCTCTATTCTTTCAATTAACGACATCTGTTATAGTACAGTCACAATCCCCAAAATGCTGGTGAACATTCAAGCCCATGATGACAGCATAAGTTATATAGAATGTCTCTCTCAAATCTGCTTTGTTTCAATTTTTGGTGGCATGGAGAATTTTCTCCTGGCAGTAATGGCCTATGATCGTTATGTGGCCATTTGCAAACCCCTGAGGTACACAGTCATCATGAACCCTATTTGCTGTGTCCTGATGGTTCTATTCTCCCTTTTCTTTAGCATTATGGATGCCCTACTTCACAGTCTAATGGTCTTGAGGCTTTCCTTCTGCACAGACCTAGAAATCCCACACTTTTTCTGTGAGCTGGCTCAGATTATCAAACTTGCCTGTTCTGATACGTTTCTCAATAATTTTTTAATATTTGTTGCAGCATTTGTCTTTGGGGGTGGTCCTGTCTGTGGAATCATTTTTTCATATATTTATATTGTGTCATCAGTCTTGAGAATGCCATCTTCTGGAGGGAAGCACAGGGCTTTTTCTACCTGTGCATCACATCTGTCTGTGGTTTCCTTGTTCTATGGGACAGGCTTTGGGGTTTACATCAGTTCTGCTGTGACAGATTCTCTTAGAAACACAGCAATGGCTTCCATGATGTACAGTGTAGTTCCTCCACTGCTCAACCCATTTATCTATAGTCTAAGAAATAGAGAAATGAAGGAAGCCTTGAGGAAACTTGTTGGTAGACTCATTTATCTTATATGATGCATTATGTGCTATTGATATGTCATTTTAGAGAAAGTCAAATTAAGAATAATCTTAATGAGAAAAAAATTCTCCACTTTCCTGTACTCACATAAATGACTCCAATGTGTACTAGTGTACTTCAATTCATGTTAAGATTTACTTTAAGATATTTTCTGGACTAATCCCCCTCCCTTACTTTAGTTCTTATAACGTTTGCTCTATCCACCCTTTACAAAGAGGCACACTAAAATTACAGATGACATGGTGTCATATTTTCTCTGCTTTTTCCTTAAAATTAGTTATTGTTGGTAGTCTATACATAGTAGGGGTAACACTGAGCCAAACTTCATCCATGTGATAGTATTATGGGTTATCAGAGGATTGAAAATTTGTGTCTTAGATTCTAAGCAACTTGGTGAATATGTAGTTTGGGGTATATATCACCTGTGCCTTGAGAGGTTCCATCAGAAACAATTCAATTATTTCCATGATGGATAGTGTTCCTCCATTGTAGAACTTCATTGATTATAGAATCCTTTATCTTGTGTGATGTATCCTGCAGCATGAATGTGTCATTTTAGAGAAATTCAAATTATGAGGAATTATAATGAGCTGAAGTTATCTAGTTTCCTGTAGTCTTTAAATTTACTAAAACATGTGATCACTTAGCTACATCATTTGATAAAGCTATATTGTCAGAGTTAATATTCATCAATTAAATTTAGATTTTAAAGCACATACTTTATTCACAGTACACAGAAAGCAACCCTGAAATTACAGCTGTCATCTTGTCATATGTTCTTTATTGACTTCTCAAAAGTAGGTACTATTGATAAATTGTACACTGGATTGATACTACTGAAACACAAGTGCTTCTATGTGATAGAGTTTTTAGTACTGGAGAACTGACACTTCTGTTTTAGATTCTGATCAACAAAACAGTTATTATTGAGAATTATTCTTTTTACTGTAATCATAATATTTATTATATTAAGTATTATTTTGGGGATTATCTATTTGTGATAATCGGTGTAAAGATTGTTTTGTATTATTCAAATGTTGATTTCTGTTCCAGGAGAATACTGACTATTGTGTGGACTTAGGTATTGGGATTTTTATGTCCCTGTCTCAGTGTTTCATAAACATTCTTTGTCATCAAGTGCTAAATGGTTTAATAAACGTCTGAATGCCTATAGCAGAGCAGGGAAAGAAATCAGGACATCAAGGCAGGGATAAGAGCTCAAAGAAAAAATCAGGTAAGGTAGATTTTGCCAGCCAGTCATGGTTGAAAGAAAAGGTATTGGAACTAAAGGAGTGGTAAAGGGCCTCTTGACAAAATTTAGATTAGAATGAATGATATTATTAATTTGTATGAGTAACTTGTGAAATAGTCTAAGCTAAAGCCTGAGGTATAATAAAATAATAACTCTCTCTGTGACATAATTGGGCTGTTGACAGTTGAGATAGTCTGGCTTTAATTATCATTGATAAAATTTACTTCATTTAAAAATACAGTTTAGATACGTTGATACATCATACTTGAAACTAAACAGTGAAAGTGACAACCTTTGTAAAATATGAATCATCTTTTTAATTCTGAAATAATATTGAACATGTTCTTTTCTTTTCAAATACACAGAAAGTAAGGCAGATGGCAGGTTATAGTTAATAGTGATTCAAATATACTCAAAACTGCTGTGAGTTTCTGGAAAGTTCAGATGTCAAGTTAAATATAATACAAAAAGTCATATCCCTTTAGCTCTTTTTTGCAACAATAATGTTTACCTTTTATGCAAAAGCTACATTAACTCTTTGTAATGTATGAAGTGGTAGCTTAAAATACATTTCTAGGTTTTCTGTCATTTAGATGGGGTTATATGATGTGCTAAACATTGAGTATTATATTACGCAGAACTAGTAAAAGAAGAGAGGAGTTTCCTCAGTTTTGTGTAACTGGCAGAACTATTTTAACATCATTCCAGGTATTAAGGCCAAAAATCAGTAGACAGGAAGAAAATCATAATTTATATTAGTCATGGAAATGAATTTCATGTTGGGCAGTCAGCATTTTATTTCAAGTATTGACTACATTCATCCTGTCATGATTGTTTTAAGTGTAATCCAATTTTATCACCCACAAGTAATAAGCATATAATGTATTTAATAAATGTACTTTTTAAAAGTTCTTACATAGAATATTCTTCACTATGTTTATGATTCAATCACATTTTGTTTTTTCAGTATTCATATGGACACTTTGTTTGAAAATGGATGTGAGGTAACATTTAAGATACTGAGCACATAATTACAGTTGCAATGGAGTTATAACTCTGTTAATTTTGCAAATTAATTACAGTTGGTAATGGGATGGATACCAGTGGCACAAAATTGCACTTATGTGATATTATTTTTTTAATTTTTAAAATATTTTTATTACATATTTTCCTCAATTACATTTCCAATGCTATCCCAAAAGTCCCCCATACCCTCCCCCCACTTCCCTACCCACCCATTCCCATTTTTTTGTCCCTGGCGTTCCCCTGTACTGGGTCATGTACAGTTTGTGTGTCCAATGGGCCTCTCTTTCCAGTGATGGCCGACTAGGCCATCTTTTGATACATATGCGGCTAGAGTCAAGAGCTCTGGGGTACTGGTTAGTTCATAATGTTGTTCCACCTATAGGGTTGCAGATCCCTTTAGCTCCTTGGGTACTTTCTCTAGCTCCTCCATTGGGAGCCCTGTGATCCATCCAATAGCTGACTGTGAGCATCCACTTCTGTGTTTGCTAGTCCCCGGCATAGTCTCACAAGAGACAGCTACATCTGGGTCCTTTAGATAAAATCTTGCTAGTGTATGCAATGGTGTCAGCGTTTGGAAGCTGATTATGGGGTGGATCCCTGGATATGGCAGTCTCTAGATGGTCCATCCTTTCATCTCAGCTCCAAACTTTGTCTCTGTAACTCCTTCCATGGGTGGTTTGTTCCCAATTCTAAGGAGGGGCATAGTGTCCACACTTCAGTCTTCATTCTTCTTGAGTTTCATGTGTTTAGCAAATTGTATCTTATATCTTGGGTATCCTAGGTTTTTGGCTAATATCCACTTATCAGTGAGTACATATTGTGTGAGTTCCTTTGAGAATGTGTTACCTCACTCAGGATGATGCCCTCCAGGTCCATCCATTTGCCTAGGAATTTCATAAATTCATTCTTTTTAATAGCTGAGTAGAATTCCATTGTGTAAATGTACCATATTTTCTGTATCCATTCCTCTGTTGAGGGGCATCTGGGTTCTTTCCAGCTTCTGGCTATTATAAACAAGGCTGCTATGAACATAGTGGAGCATGTGTCCTTCTTACCAGTTGGGACATCTTCTGGATATATGCCCAGGAGAGGTATTGCTGGATCCTCCGGTAGTAGTATGTCCAATTTTCTGAGGAACTGCCAGACTGATTTCCAGAGTGGTTGTACAAGTCTGCAATCCCACCAACAATGGAGGAGTGTTCCTCTTTCTCCACATCCTCGTCAACATCTGCTGGCACCTGAATTTTTGATCTTAGCCGTTCTGACTGGTGTGAGGTGGAATCTCAGGGTTTTTTGGATTTGCATTTCCCTGATGATTAAGGATATTGGACATTTTTTCAGGTGCTTCTCTGCCATTCGGTATTCCTCAGGTGAGAATTCTTTGTTCAGTTCTGAGCCCCATTTTTAAATAGGGTTATTTGATTTTCTAAAGTCCACCTTCTTGATTTCTTTATATATGTTGGGTATTAGTCCCCTATCTGATTTAGGATAGGTAAAGATACTTTCCCAATCTGTTGGTGGTCTTTTTGTCTTATTGACGGTGTCTTTCACCTTGCAGAAGCTTTGCAGTTTCATGAGGTCCCATTTGTCAATTCTCGATCTTACAGCACAAGCCATTGCTGTTCTGTTCAGGAATTTTTCCCCTGTGCCCATATCTTCAAGGCTTTTCCCCACTTTCTCCTCTATAAGTTTCAGTGTCTCTGGTTTTATGTGAAGTTCCTGATCCACTTAGATTTGACCTTAGTACAAGGAGATAGGCATGGATCGATTCGCATTCTTCTACATAACAACCAGTTGTGCCACCACCATTTATTGAAAATGCTGTCTTTCTTCCACTGGATGGTTTTAGCTCCCTTGTCGAAGATCAAGTGACCATAGGTGTGTGGGTTCATTTCTGGGTCTTCAATTCTATTCCATTGGTCTACTTGTCTGTCACTATACCAGTACCATGCAGTTTTTACCACAATTGCTCTGTAGTAAAGCTTTAGGTCAGGCATGGTGATTTCACCAGAGGTTCTTTTATCCTTGAGAAGAGCTTTTGCTATCCTAGGTTTTTTTTTTGTTATTCCAGATGAATTTGCAGATTGCTCTTTCTAATTTGTTGAAGAATTGAGTTGGAATTTTGATGGGGATTGCATTGAATCTGTAGATTGCTTTTGGCAAGATAGCCATTTTTACAATGTTGATCCTGCCAATCCATGAGCATGGGAGATATTTCCATCCTCTGAGATCTTCTTTAATTTCTTTCTTCAGAGGCTTGAAGTTTTTATCATACAGATCTTTCACTTCCTTAGTTAGAGTCACACCAAGATATTTTATATTATTTGTGACTATTGAGAAGGGTGTTGTTTCCCTAATTTCTTTCTCAGCCTGTTTATTCTTTGTGTAGCGAAAGGCCATTGACTTGTTTGAGTTAATTTTATATCCAGCTACTTCACCGAAGCTGTTTATCAGGTTTAGGAGTTCTCTGGTGGAATATTTAGGGTCACTTATATATACTATCATATCATCTGCAAAACGTGATATTTTGACTTCCTCTTTTCCAATTTGTATCCCCTTGATTTCCTTTTGTTGTTGAATTGCTCTGGCTAATACTTCAAGTACTATGTTGAAGAGGTAGGGAGAAAGTAGGCAGCCTTGTCTAGTCCCTGATTTTAGTGGGATTGCTTCCAGCTTCTCTCCATTTACTTTGATGCTGGCTACTGGTTTGCTGTAGATTGCTTTTATCATGTTTAGGTATGGGCCTTGAATTCCTGATCTTTCCAAGGCTTTTGTCATGAATGGGTGTTGGATCTTGTCAAATGTTTTTTCTGCATCTAACGAGATGATCATGTGGTTTTTGTCTTTGAGGTTGCTTATATAATGGATTACATTGATGGATTTTCGTATATTAAACCATCCCTGTATCCCTGGAATAAAACCTACTTGGTCAGGATGGATGATTGCTTTAATGTGTTCTTGGATTCGGTTAGTGAGAATTTTATTGAGTATTTTTGCATCGATATTCATAAGAGAAATTGGTCTGAAGTTCTCTATCTTTGTTGGATCTTTCTGTGGTTTAGGTATCAGAGTAATTGTGGCTTCATAAAATGAGTTGGGTAGAGTACCTTCTACTTCTATTTTGTGAAATAGTTTGTGCAGAACTGGAATTAGATCTTCTTTGAAGGTCTGATAGAACTCTGCACTAAACCCGTCTGGTCCTGGGCTTTTTTTGGCTGGGAGACTATCAATAACTGATTTTTTTAAGGTTGTTTTGTTTTGTTTTGTTTTGTTTTGTTTTTAAGAGAGATTACATGCTTTAGGCATGAGAAAGTGGTGGAGTCATAAGGGGAGAAAAGGACTGAAATTAATCTGGGTGAATTTAATTAAAGCATATAAACTCCACAATCAAAAATAAAGTATTTATTTCAATCTAATTATAGAATGTATTATAAGCAGGTTTTATAATATACCATGTCCTGATAAGTTTCACTAGGCATCTATAGGTAATTTTTAAATTAATCACATATTTATGGTTTCTTCTTACATTTTACTAATTATATGCACCTTATATACTGAAACACATGCTTATTTTAATTTGTGATTAAACTGTATACAATGATAGGTATAACCACGAGTATATGTTTCTAGGAGAGATGGAATAACGAAATGTGCAAGAGTATCCTTCTGTGAAAAACCATTGACTAGAAATAGGGGTCCTGGTAATCATGACAAGCTTGTGGAATACTAGGATGCCCAATTGAATATACAAAATGAGACAGATGTAGCTCAAATTAATGTCAATATAAAGGCACTCTCACTAGCCCACAATGAAAATTAACTTCCAGTGTGATAGAACTGAGAAGACTAAACACCAAGAAAGGAGAAGAAAAGTGTTACAAGTCTCGGATACAGAAGTATATATAAAGATTTCTTTAAAGAAGAAATTTATAACATAACAAAGTGGGAAAATGTTTAGGGAGGGAAGAATTGATGTGATTATAATACATTTTTTCAAACATAATACTTTTTTAAATTATTTCGGACTTTAATAAAATGCATCCCAATTACACTTGTTTCTTATTCTTCTCAAATGGAAGCTCCTAATTTTGTGGCCACCCACCAAAAAGAATATTAATATACTAAGTTCAAATTGTGTTCCTCTTATACTCATTAACAGAGTTTTCCCCTACTCATAGCCAGAAGCCATCAACTATGAAGAGCTCGACTTCAGCATCCTTATCACATTTTTAAAGAACTCTCATTAATGGTTTCTTATCTGGGCTGTTTCTGTTTTTGTGTCTGGGGAAAATAACAATAATAACAACAACAACAACAATAGTAATGGAATTGCCATGTGTGAATGGACATTTTTGCCCTAAGAAGAGATACATTACTAAACCAAAGTTTAAAAAAAAAGGCATGTGATATTTTACCACTTTACAAGTTATGTAGGCATCAATAAAACCACAATAGGATGCAGGTATCATAGAATCTAGGCCTAAACTGGCTGTTGTTACTGGCTGATTGCCTATTACATTTTTGTGATTCTTTTCTTAGATTAGGGGTGATTTAATTCATGGTCAGACACGTTTCTTTCAGATGCAGGCTAGACAATGGAGAAATTCATAACTGGGCAAGGTGCTGAGGTGAAGAGATTGAGCTCTAATTTCCAGGAGAGACACCTATATTTAGGACACCATTAACATCTATTAGGGTTAGGGTTAGTAAACATGGCTGAAAACAGGGAACAAAGAACATGTTTATGAGGAGTGCTATGAAATATTGTCTCTATGAATGACATGGTATTTGATCTCATAAACTCACAATGGTTACCTCCACAATAACTGCACAAGATTAAGGCAGACAAAAATCTTGCATCGATCAAGTCCACAAGTCCCAGGCCCAAATCATTCCTCAAAAGCTATTTGCAATTAAGGAATTGTTGGAAGACTATGAATCACTCATTTTTGAGAATGCAGCCATTAGCCAGTGTCTCATGCTCCTGTGTATATCCTCACCACCGTTCATGTAGGGGCAGCAAAGACTTGATTCAGTACATTTTCTGGAAAATGTACATTGAATTGAAAAGGGTATGGGAAGACAGATGTAAGGAGACTTGGAGAAGAAAATGGAAGTCAATATGATAGTAAAATTTCTTAATCATTAATGAAATTTATGAAAAAAAATTCTGTGAAAGAGACATATGACCAAGATTCCTCAGAACTAATTTATAACACAGGGAAGAGGAGCTGTATATCATTGTGGTAACAATGTAAATTTATACTGATGGACTAGTAAAGTTAAAGCAAATTCATTCTTGTGGCCCTTAAGGAAAACGGCTTTTGCTGGATCAATAGTTACATGCTATGTATTGTCGTTTAAATGACAATGTCATGTACAGGTGAGAACTTAAATGTTTGATTCCCAGTTGCTAGACTGCTGGGAATTATTAGGATTTGTGCCCTTTTTGGAGAATATATATATATCCCTGAGATGTACTTTGAGGCTTCAAAGTCCTACACAATCTTCAGTGTCTTGATGTCTGTTGTCATAGGATTATAATATAAAGCTAAACAGTTAACAGTTAAACAGACATGTTTGGTAACTACCACACCTACATTTTTTTTTCAAGTTCTCAATGGTGGAACTAATTTCTGCAATACCACTGAGGATTCAATAGTTTCTCTCATAATTTTCCATGACAGAGGCAACTCCAAATGTTTTAGTTTGACCTTTTAAGCATAATATCTCTCATCCACAGGTCATGGAAACAGCATTCATTTCCTGCCATCTTCCAAGTATATTTATACCAATTAGAGATTTAGGCCTAGCAAACACAGAAGTGGAAGGTGGCCGGATGTCTCAAATTCATTGTTTTTAATAGCTGAGTAGTACTCCATTGTGTAAACGTACCACATTTTCTTTCTTTTTTTTTTTTTTAGGTATTTCGCTCATTTACATTTGCAATGCTATACCAAAAGTCCCCCATAGCCACCCACCCCCTCTCCCCTACCCACCCACTCCCCTTTTATGGCCCTGGCGTTCCCCTGTACTGGGGCATATAAAGTTTGCGTGTCCAATGGGCCTCTCTTTCCAGTGATGGCCGACTAGGCCATCTTTTGATGCATATGCAGCTAGAGTCAAGAGCTCCGGGGTACTGTTAGTTCATAATGTTGTTCCACCTATAGGGTTGCAGATCCCTTTAGCTTCTTTGGTACTTTCTCAAGCTCCTTCATTGGGGGCCATGTGATCCATCCAATAGCCGACTGTGAGCATCCACTTCTATATTTGCTAGGCCCAGGCATACTCTGACAAGAGACAGCTATATCAGGGTCCTTTCAGCATAATATTGCTAGTGTATGCAATGGTGTCAGCATTTGGAAGCTGATTATGGGATGGATCCCCGGATATGGTAGTGTCTACATGGTCCATCCTTTTATCTCAGCTCCAAACTTTGTCTCTGTAACTCCTTCCAAGGGTGTTTTGTTCCCACTTCTAAGGAGGGGCATAGTGTTCACACTTCAGTCTTCATTTTTCTTGAGTTTCATGTGTTTAGGAAATTGTATCTTATATCTTGGGTATCTTAGGTTTTGGGCTAATATCCACTTATCAGTGAGTACATATTGTGTAAGTTCCTTTGTGAATGTGTTACCTCACTCAGGATGATGCCCTCCAGGTCCATCCATTTGGCTAGGAATTTCATAAATTCATTCTTTTTAATAGCTGAGTAGTATTCCATTGTGTAGATGTACCACATTTTCTGTATCCATTCCTCTGTTGAGGGGCATCTGGGTTCCTTCCAGCTTCTGGCTATTATAAATAAGGCTGCTATGAACATAGTGGAGCATGTGTCCTTCTTACCAGTTGGGGCATCTTCTGGATATATGCCCAGGAGAGGTATTGCTGGATCCTCCGGTAGTACAATATCCAGCTTTCTGAGGAACCGCCAGACTGATTTCCATAGTGGTTGTACAAGCCTGCAATCCCACCAACAATGGAGGAGTGTTCCTCTTTCTCCACATCCACGCCAGCATCTGCTGTCACCTGAATTTTTGATCTTAGCCATTCTGACTGGTGTGAGGTGGAATCTCAGGGTTGTTTTGATTTGCATTTCCCTGATGATTAAGGATGTTGAGCATTTTTTCAGGTGCTTCTCTGCCATTCGGTATTCCTCAGGTGAGAATTCTTTGTTCAGTTCTGAGCCCCATTTTTTAATGGGGTTATTTGATTTTCTGAAGTCCACCTTCTTGAGTTCTTTATATATGTTGGATATTAGTCCCCTATCTGATTTAGGATAGGTAAAGATCCTTTCCCAATCTGTTGGTGGTCTTTTTGTCTTATTGACGGTGTCTTTTGCCTTGCAGAAACTTTGGAGTTTCATTAGGTCCCATTTGTCAATTCTCGATCTTACAGAGCAAGCCATTGCTGTTCTGTTCAGGAATTTTTCCCCTGTACCCATATCTTCAAGGCTTTTCCCCACTTTCTCCTCTATAAGTTTCAGTGTCTCTGGTTTTATGTGAAGTTCCTTGATCCACTTAGATTTGACCTTAGTACAAGGAGATAAGTATGGATCGATTCGCATTCTTCTACATGATAACAACCAGTTGTGCCAGCACCAATTGTTGAAAATGCTGTCTTTCTTCCACTGGATGGTTTTAGCTCCCTTGTCGAAGATCAAGTGACCATAGGTGTGTGGGTTCATTTCTGGGTCTTCAATTCTATTCCATTGGTCTACTTGTCTGTCTCTATACCAGTACCATAAAGTTTTTATCACAATTGCCCTGTAGTAAAACTTTAGGTCAGGCATGGTGATTCCACCAGAGGTTCTTTTATCCTTAAGAAGAGTTTTTGCTATCCTAGGTTTTTTGTTATTCCAGATGAATTTGCAAATTGCTCCTTCTAATTCGTTGAAGAATTGAGTTGGAATTTTGATGGGGATTGCATTGAATCTGTAGATTGCTTTTGGCAAGATAGCCATTTTTACAATGTTGATCCTGCCAATCCATGAGCATGGGAGATCTTTCCATCTTCTGAGATCTTTAATTTCTTTCTTCAGAGACTTGAAGTTTTTATCATACAGATCTTTCACTTCCTTAGTTAGAGTCACGCCTAGATATTTTATATTATTTGTGACTATTGAGAAGGGTGTTGTTTCCCTAATTTCTTTCTCAGCCTGTTTATTCTTTGTGTAGAGAAAGGCCATTGACTTGTTTGAGTTAATTTTATATCCAGCTACTTCACCAAAGCCGTTTATCAGGTTTAGGAGTTCTCTGGTGGAATTTTTAGGGTCACTTATATATACTATCATATCATCTGCAAAAAGTGATATTTTGACTTCCTCTTTTCCAATTTGTATCCCCTTGATCTCCTTTTGTTGTCGAATTGCTCTGGCTAATACTTCAAGTACTATGTTGAAAAGGTAGGGAGAAAGTGGGCAACCTTGTCTAGTCCCTGATTTTAGTGGGATTGCTTCCAGCTTCTCTCCATTTACTTTGATGTTGGCTACTGGTTTGCTGTAGATTGCTTTTATTATGTTTAGGTATGGGCCTTGAATTCCTGATCTTTCCAAAACTTTTATCATGAATGGGTGTTGGATCTTGTCAAATGCTTTTTCTGCATCTAACGAGATGATCATGTGGTTTTTGTCTTTGAGTTTGTTTATATAATGGATTACATTGATGGATTTTCGTATATTAAACCATCCCTGCATCCCTGGAATAAAACCTACTTGGTCAGGATGGATGATTTCTTTAATGTGTTCTTGGATTCGGTTAGCGAGAATTTTATTAAGGATTTTTGCATCGATATTCATAAGAGAAATTGGTCTGAAGTTCTCTATCTTTGTTGGATCTTTCTGTGGTTTAGGTATCAGAGTAATAGTGGCTTCATAAAATGAGTTGGGTAGAGTACCTTCTACTTCTATCCTGTGAAATAGTTTGTGCAGAACTGGAATTAGATCTTCTTTGAAGGTCTGATAGAACTCTGCACTAAACCCATCTGGTCCTGGGCTTTTTTTGGCTGGGAGACTATTAATAACTGCTTCTATTTCTTTAGGGGATATGGGACTGTTTAGAAGGTCAACTTGATCCTGATTCAACTTTGGTACCTGGTATCTGTCCAGAAATTTGTCCATTTCGTCCAGGTTTTCCAGTTTTGTTGAGTATAAGCTTTTGTAGAAGGATCTGATGGTGTTTTGGATTTCTTCAGGATCTGTTGTTATGTCTCCCTTTTCATTTCTGATTTTGTTGATTAGGATTTTGTCCCTTTGCCCTCTAGTGAGTCTAGCTAAGGGTTTATCTATCTTGTTGATTTTCTCAAAGAACCAACTCCTCGTTTGGTTAATTCTTTGAATAGTTCTTCTTGTTTCCACTTGGTTAATTTCACCCCTGAGTTTGATTATTTCCTGCCGTCTACTCCTCTTGGGTGAATTTGCTTCCTTTTTTTCTAGAGCTTTTAGATGTGTTGTCAAGCTGCTAGTATGTGCTCTCTCCCGTTTCTTCTTGGAGGTACTCAAAGCTATGAGTTTCCCTCTTAGAAATGCTTTCATTGTGTCCCAAAGGTTTGGGTACGTTGTGGCTTCATTTTCATTAAACTCTAAAAAGTCTTTAATTTCTTTCTTTATTCCTTCCTTGACCAAGGTATCATTGAGAAGAGTGTTGTTCAGTTTCCACGTGAATGTTGGCTTTCCATTCTTAATGTTGTTATTGAAGATCAGTCTTAGGCCATGGTGGTCTGATAGGATACATGGGACAATTTCAATATTTTTGTATCTGTTGAGGCCTGTTTTGTGACCAATTATATGGTCAATTTTGGAGAAGGTCCTGTGAGGTGCTGAGAAGAAGGTATATCCTTTTGTTTTAGGATTAAATATTCTGTAGATATCTGTCAGGTCCATTTGTTTCATAACTTCTGTTAGTTTCACTGTGTCCCTGTTTAGTTTCTGTTTCCACGATCTGTCCATTGATGAAAGTGGTGTGTTGAGGTCTCCTACTATTATTGTGTGAGGTGCAATGTGTGCTTTGAGCTTAACTAAAGTGTCTTTAATGAATGTGGCTTCCCTTGCATTTGGTGCGTAGATATTCAGAATTGAGAGTTCCTCTTGGAGGATTTTACCTTTGATGAGTATGAAGTGTCCCTCCTTGTCTTTTTTGATAACTTTGGGTTGGAAGTCGATTTTATCCGATATTAGAATGGCTACTCCAGCCTGTTTCTTCAGACCATTTGCTTGGAAAATTGTTTTCCAGCCTTTCACTCTGAGGTAGTGTCTGTCTTTTTCCCTGAGATGGGTTTCCTGTAAGCAGCAGAATGTTGGGTCCTGTTTGTGTAGCCAGTCTGTTAGTCTATGTCTTTTTATTGGGGAATTGAGTCCATTGATATTAAGAGATATTAAGGAAAGGTAATTGTTGCTTCCTGTTATTTTTGTTGTTAAAGTTGGCATTCTGTTCTTGTGGCTGTCTTCTTTTAGGTTTGTTGAGGGATTATCTTCTTGTTTTTTCTAGGGCGTGGTTCCCGTCCTTGTATTGTTTTTTTTCTGTTATTATCCTTTGAAGGGCTGGATTCGTGGAGAGATAATGGGTGAATTTAGTTTTGTCGTGGAATACTTTGGTTTCTCCATCTATGGTAATTGAGAGTTTGGCTGGGTATAGTAGCCTGGGCTGGCATTTGTGTTCTCTTAGTGTCTGTATAACATCTGTCCAGGCTCTTCTGGCTTTCATAGTCTCTGGTGAAAAATCTGGTGTAATTCTGATAGGCTTGCCTTTATATGTTACTTGACCTTTTTCCCTTACTGCTTTTAGTATTCTATCTTTATTTAGTGCATTTGGTGTTCTGATTATTATGTGTCGGGAGGAATTTCTTTTCTGGTCCAGTCTATTTGGAGTTCTGTAGGCTTCTTGTATGTTCATGGGCATCTCTTTCTTTAGATTTGGGAAGTTTTCTTCAATAATTTTGTTGAAGATGTTTGCTGGTCCTTTGAGTTGAAAATCTTCATTCTCATCCACTCCTATTATCCGTAGGTTTGGTCTTCTCATTGTGTCCTGGATTTCCTGGATGTTTTGAGTTAGGATCTTTTTGCATTTTCCATTTTCTTTGATTGTTGTGCCGATGTTCTCTATGGAGTCTTCTGCACCTGAGATTCTCTCTTCCATCTCTTGTATTCTGTTGCTGATACTGGCATCTATGGTTCCAGATTTCTTTCCTAGGGTTTCTATCTCCAGCGTCGCCTCACTTTGGGTTTTCTTTATTGTGTCTACTTCCCTTTTTAGGTCTAGTATGGTTTTGTTCATTTCCATCACCTGTTTGGATGTGTTTTCCTGTTTTTCTATAAGGACTTCTACCTGTTTGGTTGTGTTTTCCTGTTTTTCTTTAAGGACTTGTAACTCTTTAGCAGTGTTTTCCTGTTTTTCTTTAAGGACTTGTAACTCTTTAGCAGCGTTCTCCTGTATTTCTTTAAGTGAGTTATTGAATTCCTTCTTTATGTCCTCTACCATCATCATGAGATATGCTTTTAAATCCAGGTCTACCTTTTCAGGTGTGTTAGGGTGTCCTGGATTGGGCGAAGTGGGCGTTCTGGGTTCTGATGATGGTGAGTGGTCCTGGTTTCTGTTAGTAGGATTCTTACGTTTACCTTTCGCCATCTGGCAATCTCTGGAGTTAGTTGTTATATTTGTCTTTGTTAAAAGATTGTTTCTCTGTTGATTTTGTTACCCTCTATCAGCAGGCGTGGGAGACAAGCTCTCTTCTCTGAGTTTCAGTGGTCAGAGCAGTCTCTGTAGGCGAGCTCTCCTCTTTCAGGGAAGGTGTACAGTTATCTGGTGTTTGGACCTCCTCCTGGCTGAAGGTGAAGGCCCAAAACAGGATCTTTCCCAGAAACTGTGTTGCTTTGGCCAGGAAGGTGGCCAGTTGTCTGGAGTCGAAGATGTCGCCGCCTCAGAAGCTCTGTGGCTCTTGTCCGGAAGGAGGCCGGCCGTCTGGAGCTGAGGATGGCGCCGCCTCAGAAGCTCTGTGGCTCTTGCCAGGAAGGTGGCTGGTTGTCTGGAGCTGAAGATGGCGCCGCCCAGAAGCTCTGCGACTCTCGCCCGTCCCAGAAACGGCTGGCACTCTGTATTCCACACGGTCACCCGTGCAGCCTGCCCTCCGCGGAGTCCCGGAGCCAAGAAGGCTCCCGCCGGCGCCTGTGCCACAAACCTCTCAGGCCGGGCAGACCCCCGTGCTCTCACCAGGAAGGTGGCCGGCTATCTGGAGCTGAAGATGGCGCCGCCCAGAAGCTCTGCGACTCTCGCCCGTCCCAGAAACGGCTGGCACTCTGTATTCCACACGGTCACCCGTGCAGCCTGCCCTCCGCGGAGTCCCGGAGCCAAGAAGGCTCCCGCCGGCGCCTGTGCCACAAACCTCTCAGGCCGGGCAGACCCCCGTGCTCTCACCAGGAAGGTGGCCGGCTGTCTGGAGCTGAAGATGGCGCCGCCCAGAAGCTCTGCGACTCTCGCCCGTCCCAGAAATGGCTGGCACTCTGTATTCCACACGGTCACCCGTGCAGCCTGCCCTCCGTGGAGTCCCGGAGCCAAGAAGGCTCCCGCCGGCGCCTGTGCCACAAACCTCTCAGGCCGGGCAGACCCCCGTGCTCTCACCAGGAAGGTGGCCGGCTATCTGGAGCTGAAGATGGCGCCGCCCAGAACCGTACCACATTTTCTGTATCCATTCGTTTGTTGAGGGACATCTGGGTTCTTTCCAGCTTCTGGCTATTATAAATAAGGCTGCTATGAACATAGTGGTGCATGTTTTGTCATTACCAGTTGGAACTTGGCATAGACCAGCTCTTTAACAAGGTCACAGAAGAAAATCTCATTAAACTAAGGAAAAAAAATACACTCATACAAATATGAGATAAAGACAAAAGTCAAACACAAAATAACCAAATAACAAAATCCCAAGGCATACCATATATAGCATAGTAAATGTACAGAACAATGAACATGAATTGATGTGCAGTACATCTCCAACCTAAGTGTGCCAGGGCAATGAAAACATAACTCAATTAATATGAATACATGTTATGCTCCTAGATTGGGCAGATCTACCACTACACTACCATCTTCCACATCTATGAGACCCCTTATAACTTGAGGTTTCTCCAGGCCATCTGCTTCTGCTTTGCTTTTCTTCTTCCTCCTCCTCTATGACCTCTCACATTTTCACCTTCTCTCTCTCAACCTTCTGCTCCAGCTTCCCTTTATCTGCCCAATCATTAGCTCTCCTGTATTTTATAAATTAAATAGGGAGGAAACTATACAGGAAATCACCTTAGTGCTGACTCATTCCTTGTTCACAACCCTTCACAGGAGAACAGAATTAACATCAAATATAATTAGAACCCTGAGCTATCCACAACAAATTGATATCCTCAATAGAAAAAATAAATGTTAGTAACATACAGGGAAAATCCTATCATAATAGTAACTAACTTCTTTATAGAAAATTTGAAAACCAGAGAAACATTCAGTGATGAATTACAAGTTGAAAGGACTATGATGTCTAGACTAATACACCAAATAAAATTTTCTGTCAGAATTAAAAGAAGATATTTCACTCTAAAATCTGCCTAAAAATTTTTTATGTCCAATATAGAAAATCAAAACAAAATCCAGGAAGCAATATTTAAATCTAAAGTGAGGAATCAGTGTTTAGCCAAGAGACTATGGAAAGAAGAAAAGAAGCTATAAATATTAAAAGTCAAAGTAACACTGAAATTACAAATAACTTCAAAATAAAAACCATTATAAATACAGTTATCCCACATATTTCAGCAACAAATTAAAATATTCATGGCATTGATTCTCAATTCAAATAACTTTAACTGACTGTATGTATAAAGATTAAAAAAAATGGTGTCTTTAAAAATACCTGTTTGGCTTAAAGAATTGCGTTTAGAATAAGATGATGGACAAAAGTACTCCTAACAGAGAGGCCCAAGAAGAAAGTAGTTTTCACTATCCTAATTTCTTAAAACAACTCAACTTAAAACTAAAATTGAACAGTAGACATAAATAGTGATACTTTTTTCTAATAAAGTGAACAGTTAACAAACAAGACATTATTAAAGTAAACATACATGTTCCAAACTCTTGTGTACCTAATTTTATAAAAATAAGTAAATAAATAAATACACAAATAATTTTTGTATGTTATACTACTGATTTTAAGAAATAATTTGAAGTCAACCTACTAAGATTAGATATTTTAGTGCTTTCCATTAGAGAAGCAGTCTGGACAAAAAAGAAAAAAAAGATAAAATAAAATAATCACCACCTACTCCACCTATATCCAGAAACAGCCCCAGAAACAGTGTTATTCCCAGGAGCTCTGCCAAACCCAGGACCTCGGCTGAGGTCCCCACCTTCCACCCCAATACCTTGCATATCTTCGAACCTGAGGCACGTGTTCCTTCTCATTTGTACCTTGGGCTCTGACTCTTTGCGAACTCTGTCCTCACCTAGAGGGAGCTTGGCTCCCAGGACCTCTGGCAAACCCAGGACATGAGGTGAGGCCCCAACTTCTGCCCCAATACACAGCATAACTTGGGTTCCCCAGGACGCAAAGGATGAAAGAACTCCTGAAGCACCAGATGTACATGTTCCTTTCAGTTTGCGTCTGTTACCAGAGCAGACCCTTGGCTCTGGCTCTCCACACACTCAATCCACACTCAGAAGCAGCATGACTTCCAGAACCTCTGACAGACCCAGGATCACAGAATCACAGGATCACAGGATCAGAGAATCACAGAGACAGCTAGACTCCCGGGAAATAGCCAGGATCATAGGCTCACAGGCTCACAGGCTCACAAGAGGGACAGACTCCTGTCAGAGACAGCAAGACCAATTATCACTAGAGATTACAAGACAACAAGAGTCAAGCACAACAGTATTAACAATAGAAACCAATGCTACTTGACAACTTCAGAACCCAGTTCTCCCATCACAGCAAGCCGTGGATACCCCAACACTAGAAAAGCAAGGTTCAGAAATAAAATCGCATCTCATGAAGGTGATAAAGAACCTTAAGAAGGATATAAATAACTCCCTTAAAGAAATTCAGGAGGAAATTTAAGGTAGAAAATTTAAGTTTGACCCCCTAGACCAAGTTGGAGCCAAGAAAGGAAAATAGTTGGGCACTGAAGCAGCCAGTTCCAGGAGCCTGGCTGAAGAAAGAACAGATAATTACACAAGCCAGTTCAGTGACCTTGTTCCAGGACCTGGCTGACCCCAAAAGTTAGACTAAAATCTTGAAAACAATCTTGAGAATCAAATCAGGGAGTTTTTCCTTGTGATTTTTCACTGGTATTTTTAGTATTTTCCAATAACGCCCTCCCTACCCTCTTGGGTTATGTTCTTTTCCTTTAAATACTCCCTTTCCCAGCTACTCAGGGTCGAAGTCCTCTACCCTTGAATGGGATATGAGTCAGCAGCAGCACTCTGGTTCCTGTCAATAAACCTCATGCGACTGCAGCAAGGATGGTCTCTCGTGAGTTCTTGGGATTGCGTCATCCTGAGACTTGACTGAGGGTCTTTCCTCTTCCCTCTTCCAGGGTCTTTCTGAAACAGTCAAACAAGCAGAAACTCTTAAAAAGGAAACACATAAATATCTTAAAGAAATACAGGAAAATGCAATCATACTCGTGAAGGAATTGAAGAAAACTGTCCAGGATTTAGCAATCGAAATAGAAACATTAAAGAAAACACAAAGGGAGACAACCCTGGAGATGGAAAACATAGGAAAGAGATCAGGAATCACAGATGCAAACATCACCAACAGAATACAAGAGATAGAAGAGAACATCTCAGGCATAGAATGCATTTTTAAAGACATTGAAAAAATAGTCAATGGAAATACAGAAAACAAAAAGTTCCTAACTTGAAACATTCAAGAAATCCAGGACAAAATGAAAAAAATCAAACCTAAGAATACTAGGTATATAAGAGAGCAAAGATTTCCAACTCAAAGGACAACTAAACATCTTCAACAAAATTATAGAAGATAACTTTCCTAACCTAAAGAAAGAGGTACCTATAAACATACAAGAACATGAAACAGACTGGACCAGAAAAGAAATTCCTCCCCTCACATAATAATCAAATCACCCAATGCATAGAAAAAAAAAGAATATTAAAAGCTGTAAGGGGAAAAGGCCAAGTAACACAAAGGCAGAACTGTCAGAATTATACCAAAATTATCAACAAATACTCTAAAAGCCAGAAGATCTTGTGCAGATATCATACAGACAGGCCTTAAAAGAACAAAATTGCCATCTGAGGCTACTATTCCCATCAAAACTCGCAATTACCATACATGGAGAAAAAAGATATTCCATGACAAAACCAAATTTGAACAATATCTTTCCACTAATCCAGCCTTACAGAGAATAGTAGATAGAAAACTTCAAAAAAGTAGGGAAAGTACACCCAAGAAAAAGCAAGAAATTACTCGTGAACCCTAGAGAATAGAACCACACAAATATAATTCCATCTTTACCAACAAAAATAACAGGAAGCAGCAATCATAGGTTCTTAATATCTCTCAACATCAATGGACTCAATTCCCCAATAAAAAAGACATACACTAATATGACCCGTCCAGCAGGTCTAGTTATTCGAGGGTCTCGAGGGGACCTTCTCCTAAGAACCAAATTGGGGGGTAGAGAGAGACGAGGGTCTTGTGCGAATGATGACATGGAAACGTTCTGAATTGCATCAAGACCCCAATGTATTAGCCAAGCCCAAGGTTTAAATGCACAAGCAAAAGGGGAAGTACTTCTCAACAGGAGGAATGGGCCAGCGGAAATGCACCTCAGCAGGAGGGATGGGGCAGCAGAAATTTTTCTTTTGGCGACTACACAAGAAAGCAGGAACTTGGCGGTATCAGGGTACATCTTGAGGTCAGGACATCTGGCGCTGACTTAGGGCTGGAACAATCCGTGGTTGTTCTCAGAGCAGTGCGTTGGTGGCCCGCTTTTGACCCCCTTTTCTTCTCGGGGGGAGAGGCCCAATTCAGAGATCAAGAGTTGTCTTAATAGCTCCCAACACTAATAGACTAAATATGTAAAGAGGACTCAGCATTTTGCTGCATATAGGAAATACATCTCAGTCATAAAGACAGACACAACTACAAATAAAATTCTGGAAAAAAAGCTTCCAGCAAATGGTCCCAAGAAACAAGCTGGTGTAGCAATTCTTATATCCAATAAAATAAACTTTCAACTACAAGTTATCAAAAAACATGTGGAAGGACACTATATACGAATCAGACAAAAAATATCTTCCAAAATAAACTCTCAATTCTGAATATTTATGCTCCAATACAAGGACACCCACATTTGTAACATAACATTACTAAAGCTCAAAGCACACATTGGACCTCCACAATAATAGTGGGAGATTTCAACACCTCATTCTTACCAATGGACAAATTATGGAAATGGAAATGGAAACTAAACAAAGACACAGTTAAACTAACAGAATTATGAGCTAACAGATATCTACAAAACATTTTTACCCTAAAACAAAAGAATATACTTCTCAGTACCTCGTGGTACCTTCTTCGAAATTGACCATATAATCAGACACAAAACAAGACACAACCTATACAAAAAGATTGACATTATCCCACTCTAGGGAGTCTTATTACAGGAAATCTGAGTCTACCATACATTGCCTGGCATTAATGTTGTTTTGTTTTGTTTGGTTTGGTTTGGTTTGGTTTGGTTTGGTTTGGTTTGGTTTGGTTTGGTTTGGTTTGGTTTGGTTTGGTTTGGTTTGCCTTGCCTTGCCTTGCCTTGCCTTGCCTTGCCTTGCCTTGCCTTGCCTTGCCTTGCCTTGCCTTGCCTTGCCTTGCCTTGCCTTGTCTTGTCTTGTCTTGTCTTGTTTTAAATACGTGAACCTTAAGTTTCAAAACTGTAGATTATGGATTGTTTCTATCAATACTAACAAATGATGCAAAACTTTAGACCATCATTATCAGTTTCCATGTGCATATACTTGATCACATTGTGGGGAAATATTCTAGTAATCTTGGCCTTTAGCTCTGAGTTTCACTGCTCATCCTTTGGTACTACATTGTCACCCATCTTTCTTTTACTCACATTTGTTAATGCACCAACTCTGTCCAAAAGATGCTTCTGAACATATAAACTTAAAATCAATTGTATCAGTTACACAAGCTGTCTCAGCCAATCTTCTTTGGTGACATTTTGGTAATGATAAAAGGTTTTTTCCCTTGGAGTCATGACATATGATCACAATATGGCAATTTGTCACATTGTAAGGTACACAGTCATGGATCTCTTCTCCACTATTATTCTGGTATCACTAGTTCTTTGCACTAGGGTTGCTAATGGTAATATACTCTGTTAGTGCTTTAGTTGTACTTTTGGAGAGCCTGGAAAACACCCATTTCTTTTTTGAACTTGTTCAGGGCCTCAAGCTGGACTGTTCTGACATCTTCATTGATAGAATCCTGGCAATAATTCCATTATCAATTTTGTTTGTGGTGCTCTTCCTTAAATTGTTTTCTCTTTTATATTGCAATGTGGTTACAGTGTTGGTAGAACCACCATCTGAAAGAGACTATGAGGACTTTTTCACAGCTAGGTCTCATTTTTTTAGTAGTTTACTTGTGCTATGTGATTGGTTACAGTATATATATTAACTCAGAAACAGTTGATCACCAAGGACAGATGCAGTTGCTTTGGTGATATATTCTATGTTTCTTGCAATGATAAACTACTTTATTTACAATTTTATGAACACAAATACACAGAAGTCACTGAGGAAAGTTATTAGTAAGTGAGCTTAATTTCCATACTGGCTAATTTCCTGTCAACTTTTGTTTTTATACTAAGTGGAAAGGGGACATTTGATTGATCCTATATGCTTGATACTTCTAATACGTGTTTTGTTTAATGTAGTGACCCAATGAATTTCATTTGAAATTCTACCTATCTTTGATTTATTTCTCTCTACTTGATTTAGGCACATGATTTTTAATTCTGCAAAGACAGTTTCTTTATTCCAATATAAAGTAAAGAGCTCTAAAGGAGAGACTATAATTTTACCTATTATTTTGGTCCCTCTAAAATAACTAGTTAAAGGAGGTAATCGGAGCAGGAAAAGTTAAGCTCTGACTACAGCTAGAAAACATTTTTATCCTAACAACCTACCCTAGACTATGTAAATTTCATCCTAGATTTAGGTCTAATGTGATGGCAAGAAGTAGATATTGACAATATGTGAGGCATCACTGGAGCAAATTATTGGAATAACTTTCTTTTTCCATAATAATAAAACACAAGCATAAAGTATACTCTCCTTTATCATAGTATCATTCATTCATTGTCACTAATAAAAATATGTATTGAAACAACATTGAAATTAATCATTTTGTTTGTTTTATGTTTTAAATAAAAAGAGAAACATTAGTGTATTGAAAGAACAAAGAAAGGTAACACTCAGTTTAATCATGTCTCTGTTGGAGAACATATGAGATTTGAGAATACAATTTCAATTGTATACCTACGCTGATTTTACCCATGGAATAATAGTCAAAAAAATTCTTGGGATGTAATCATATCTTTTTTTGTCCTTTTCTTTTCCAGAGCTAAGGACCGAACCCAGGGTCTTGCGCTTGCTAGGCAAGCACTCTACCACTGAGTTAAATCCACAACCCCAATCGTATCCTGATATAATGTCAGATATATAAACTGAAAGACATTCAATTGATATAATAACATTTTACTTTGTACTAGATAATCCAGACTTCATTTATGTAGGGGCTTGAGGGAATAGCTTTCAATATGTCAAAGGTTTGTGTTCCTAAATTTTCAAACCCCTATAAGCCTGTATAAAAAGCCCATGATCCAGTTATTATAATTTTAAGCTATATGCCTAGATTGGGCAAATATAGCACTATACTAACATATTCCCTAGCCATGAGACCTTATAGTACTTATGGTTTCCCCTGGCCATGAGGTTCTGCTCTGTTATGACTTCTTCCTCCCCTTCTTCAATTCTATCCCTTCCCTTCTTGTTCTGATCTCTCTCTACCTTCCTTCCTCTTCAATATCTCTTATCCCACGTTTTCTTTCTACTGTCCAATCCCAGTCTCTAGTGTTTATTAACCAGTTAAAATGGGGAGAAGGTACTCATGAGATCACCTGAGTACATGACTGAATTCACATCAGGGAGAACCTGTCTTGAGGAAGCAAAATTAACATCAGAATACAAACAGCATCAGGGCAAGACATATTTGTCCCAATTAATATCTTCTTAGTTAATTAGAAAAATATATGCTTGTTACTTACATGATGGATGAGAAAAATGTCTACCAAGAAAGAAAAATCTTTTCCAGGAACATCTAATTGACCCATAAATATAATTACATGTTTTATGGCAAGATATGAGTCAGGAAAACACCAAGAAAAGTAGGAGACACCATAAGCAATATACCAAAAACTTTATCTTATTAGTTTGTGTTTTAGTTAGGGTTTTCATTTCTGAAAAGAGACACCAACACTGTGACCATGGAAACTCTTCTAAAGGACTACATTTAATTGGGGCTGGCTTACACATTCAGAGATTCAGTACATTATTATCACAGTGGGAACTTGGAAAAGTTTATAAAACGTGGGGCTGGGCCAAAAATTCTACATCTTGAACTAAAGGTAAACAGGAGAAGACTGTTTCACCCATGGTGGGGGAAGTTCTAAAAACCAATCCCCACAGTAATGCACTACCTAAAAAAGACCACACCTACTCCAACAAGGCCACACTCTGTAAAGTGTCACTCCCTGGGACAAACATATTCAAACCACCACAGTTGGTGTATATCATTATCTTTGTTTCTATTTGTTTGATTTCTGTCTGAGTTTGACTATTTCCTGCTGTCAATTCCTCTTGAGTGTGTTTGCTTATTTTTGTTTTAGTGCTCTCAGGAATGCAGTTAAGCTGCTAGTATAGGATCTCTCCAATTTCTTTATTAGGGCACTTAGAGCTGAGAATGTTCTCTTAGAACCTCTTTCACTGTGACTCGTAAGTATTGGCATGCTGTGCCAGCATTTTCATTGAATCTCAGGAAGTCTTTAATTTCTTTCTTTATTTCTTTTTTTGACAAAGTTATCAATGAGTAGAGAGTTTTTTAGTGTCCATGGATATGTGTGTTTTCTGTTTTTGTTTTGTTTAGTTTTTTTGTTCTTTTTTTTTTTTTTGTCATTGAAATCTAGCTTTAGTCTGTGGTGATCTGATAGGATACATGGAATTATTTCAATATTCTTGTATTGGTTGAAGGTTGTGACTGATTTGAAGAATGTATAATATGCTAAGAATTTTAGGGTAAAATATGCTGAAGATATCTCTTAAAACAATTTGGTTCATCACTTCTATTTGTTTCACTGTGTCTCTATTACTTTCTTTTTCAATGATCTGCCAATTGAGGAGAATGGGGTTTTGAAGTCTCCAACTATTGTGTGGGGTTTAATGTGTTTTTGAATTTTAAAGAAGTTTATTGTATGAATGGCAGTGCCCTTAGAATTGGGGCATAGAAGTTCAGAATTGAGACTATATTCAGTGGATTTTTCCTTTGATTAACATGAAGTGTTTCCCCCATCTCACTTTTATTTTATTGAATATTATAATGGCAACTCCAGCTTGTTTCTTTGAGACCATTTGCTTGCAAGACTTTTTCCGGCCTTTTACCTTGAGGTAGTGTCTGTCTTTGTTATAGAGTTCTGTTTCTTGAATGCAGCAAAATCCTGTTTGCAAAGCCAGTCTGTTCACTTGTTTTGTTTTGTTTGTTTGTTTGTTTTTTATATTTTCTTTATTTACATTTCAAATGTTATCCCCTTTCCTGGTTTTCCATTGGAAAGCCCCCTATTATGTCCCCCCTGCCCCCTCCCCACCCCCTGCTCACCAACCCACCCACTCCCGAATCCCTTTTCTGGCATTTTCCTACACTGGGGAATCGAGGTTTCAAATGACCAAGAGTCTCCCTTCCCATTGATGTCTCACAAGGCCATCCTCCGCTACATAATCAGCTGGAGCCATGGGTCCTTCTTTCCTCTTTGGTTGGTTGTTTAGTCCCTGGGAGCTCTGGGGGTACTAGTTGGTTCATATTGTTGTTCCTCCTATGGGGGAACCCCTTTAGTTCCTTTGGTCCTTTCTCTAGCTCCTACATTGGGAACCCTGTGCTCAATCTAATGTTTGGCTGAAAGCAACCACCTCTAAATTTTCCAGGCACAGACAGAACCTCTCATGAGATAGCTATATCAAGTTCCTATAAGCAAGCACTTGTTGGCATCCACAATAGTGTCTGTAACTGTATATAGTATGGATCTCCATGGGGGGGCAGTCTTTGATTGGCTTTGCCTTCAGTCTTTGCTCCACGCTTTGTCCCTTTATCTCCTCCCATGAGTATTTTGTTCTCTCTTCTAAGAAGGACCGAAGTATCCACACCTGGTCTTCCTTCTTCTTGAGCTTCATATGGTCTGTGAATTGTATCTTGGGTAGTCCTAGCTTCTGGGCTAATATCCACTTATCAGTGAGTCCATAGCATGTGTGTTCTTTGTGATGGCGTTATGTCACTCAGGATGTTATTTTCTAGTTCCATCCATTTGCCTAAGAATTTCAGAAATTTCATTGTTTCTAATAGCTGAGTAGTACTCCTTTGTGTGAATGTACCACATTTTCTGTAGTCATACCTCTGTTGAGGGACATCTGGGTTCATTCTATCTTCTGGTTATTATAAATAAGGCTGTTATGAACTTAATGCAGCATGTGTCCTTATTACATATTGGAGTATCTTCTAGGTATATGCCCAAGAGTGCTATAGGTTGGTTCTCAGGTAATACTATGTCAAATTTTCTGAAGAACTGCCAAACTGATTTCCAGAGAGGTTTTACCACCTTGCATTCCCACCAGCAATGGAGGAGTGTTCCACTTTCTCCACATCCTCACCACCATCTGCTATTAACTGAGTTTTTTTTTATTTATTTTAGCTATTCTGACTGATGTGAGCTGGAATAATCAAATAATCTTTACCCCATTTTTAATAGGATTATTTGTTTCTCTGGAGTCTAATTTCTTGAGATCTTTGTATCATTTTGATAGTAGCCCTGTATTGGATTTAGGATTTTAAAGATCTTTTCCCAATGTGTTGGTTTACTTTTAGTCTTACTGACAGGGTTCTTTGCCTGACAGAAGCTTTGCAAATTTATGAGGTGCCATTTGTTGACTATTGATCTACAGCACAAGTCATTGGTTTTCTGTTCAGGATTATTTCCTCTGTGCCCATGTGTTCAAGGCTGTTCCACAATTTCTCCTCTATAAGTCAGTGCGTCTGGTTTTGAAAGACCCACAACGTGAGGACTCCCCCAGGTTCTGACTCAGGAGAGGCGACACCCCAAAATCACCCACAAGAAATGGGTCTTGCTGCAAATTGCAAGAGGATTTTTATTCAAGAGCGCTCTCAGGCCCATGGTCATACACCACCCAGGGGTAGAGGACCATGGCGCCCCGAGTAGCTGGGTAAGGGGGTATTTAAAGGAAGAAACCACAACTCAAGGAAGTGGGGAGGGCGTTGTTGGAAGATACCAAAGATACCAGTTAAGAGTCACAAGGAAGTGTAAAGTTACAAGAGTCACAAGGAATACCTGGTAATTGTTAACTCTCAAGACAGCTTCTAAGAGCCCCTAACAATAGCACATTTGCATTGCAGGTTTTGGGTGACTTTCTTTGAATGAGCACTCTTTGAACCCAGGAAGCGGGTGGATGGAGGAATGTCGCTATTTGTTTTATGATTAGCATACCTTTACAAAGGCCACATTCCCAAGCCTGGGCCTAAAGGCCTAGAATTCTGTTTTTACGTTGTTATATTTTCAGTTTTATGTGGAGGTTTTTGATCCACTTGGACTTGAACTTTATACATGGAAATAAGAATGGGTACATTTGCATTTTTCTACATGCTGACCACCAGTTGAGCTAGCACCATTTGTTGAAAATGCTGCCTTTTTTTCCCGTTGGGTGGTTTTAGTTCCTTTGTCAAATATCAAGTGGCCATATGTATGCGGGTTCATTTATGGGTCTTCAATTCTATTCCATTGATGTTCCTGTCTATCACACAGTTTTTATGGCTATTGCTCTGTAATACAGGTTGAGATCAGGGATGGTTATTCGCCCAGATATTCTTTTATTGCCTTGCTATTCTGCTTTGTTGTTGTTGTTGCATGTTGTTGTTGTTGTTGTTGTTGTTATTTCAAATGAATTTGCAAATAGCTCATTCTAACTCAGGGGCAAAATCAACCAAGTGGAAACAAGAAGAACTATTCAAAGAATTAACCAAATGTGGAGTTGGTTCTTTGAGAAAATCAACAAGATAGATAAACCCTTAGCTAGACTCACTAGAGGGCACAGGGACAAAATCCTAATTAACAAAATCAGAAATGAAAAGGGAGACATAACAACAGCTTTAGAATTTCTCTGTTGGAATTTTTGGGGTCACTTAATTATATGATCATATCATCTGCAAATAGTGATATTTTGTCCTCTTCCTTTCCAATTTGTATTACTTTGACCTCCTTTTGTTGTCTAATTGCCCTAGTTAAAAATTCAAGTACAATGTTGAATAGATAGGGAGAGAGTTGCCAGCCTTGTCTCTGATTTTACTGGGATTGCTTCAAGTTTATCTCTATTCTCATTTGATGTTGGCTACTGGTTTGATGTATATTGCTTTTGCGAAGTTTATGTATGAGACTTGAATTCCTGATCTTTCCAAGTTTTTTAACATGAAGGGATGCTGAATTTTGTCAAATGTCATTTCAGCATCAAAGGAAATGATCATGTGTTTTTTGTTCTTTGAATTTGTTTATGTAGTGGATTACATTGATGATTTCTGTATATTGAACCATCCCTACATCCCTGTGATGAAGCCTACTTGACTTTGGTGAATGATCATTTTGATGTGTTCTTATATTTGGTTAGCAAGAATTTTATTAAGTAATTTTGCATCAATGCTCATAAGGGTGACAGGTCTGAGGTTCTCTTTCTTTGGTGTTTGTGTGGTTTAGGTATAAGCTTAATTGTGGCTTCATAGACTGAATTGTGTAGTATAGCTTCTGTTTCCATTTTGTGGAATAGTTTAAAGAGTATTGGTTAGGGCCTCTTTAAAGGACTGACATAATTCTCCACCGAACCCATCTGTTCCTGGGATTTTTTTGGTTTGTAGACTATTAATAATTGCTTCTATTTCTTTAGCAGTTATGGGACTGTTCAGATGGTTTATCGGATCCTATTTTAACGTTGCCAGCTTTTATATGTCCAGAAAAATGTCCATTTCATCCAGATTTTGCAATTTAGTTGAGAGTATAAACTTTTGTAGTAGGATCAGATGATTTTTTTTAAATTTCCACAGTTTCTATTGTTATGTCTCCCTTTTCCTTTCTGATTTGTTAATTTGGATACTGTTTCTGTGCCTTCTGGTTAGTCTGGCTAAAAACTTATCTATCTTGTTGATTTTCTCAAAGAACCAGCTCCTGGTTTTGTTGATTCTTTCTATAGGTTTTTGTTGTTGTTGTTGTTGTTGTTGTTTTTGTTTTTGTTTTGTTTGTTTGTTTGTTTTGTTTCTATTTGGTTGATTTTGGCCCTGTGTTTTATTATTTCCTTCTGTCTACTCCTCTTGTTTCTTTTTGTTCTAGAGCTTTCAGGTGTCCCGTGAAGCTGCTAGTGTAAGCTCCCTCAAGTTTCTTTTTGGAGGCACTAAGAGCTATGAGTTTTCCTCTTGCCACGGCTTTCATTGTGTTCCATAAATTTTGGTATGATATGTGTTCGTTTTTATTAAATTCTAAAAAGTCTATAATTTCTTCATTTCTAACTTGACCAAGTTATCATTGAGTAGATCACTGTTCAGTTTCCTTGTATATGTGTGTGTTCCATTGTTTTTGTTGGAATTTAAGAGTAGCCTTAGTTCATAGTGATCTGTTGGGGTGCATGGGATTACTTCAATCTTCTTGTATCTGTTGAGGTCTGTTTCATGATCAAATAGAGGGTCAATTTTGGAGAAGGTACCATGACCTGCTGAGAAGAAAGTATATCCATTTGCTTTAGGGTGAACTGCTCTATAAATATCTGATAGAACTATTTGGTTCATACCTTCTGTTAGTTTCACTTGGTATCTGTTTAGTTTCTGTTTCTGTGATCTGTCCATTTCTGAGAGTGGGGCTTTAAAGTCTCCCACTATTATTGTGTGATGTGTGCTTTGAGCATTAGTAAAATTTCTTTTATGAATGTGGGTGCCCTTGCATTTGGAGCATAGATGTTCAGAAGTAAGGGTTCATCTTGGTAGATTTTTCCTTTGACCATTATGAAGTGTACTTCTTTATCCTTTTTGATAACTTTTGGTGGAAAGTCGATTTTATTTGATATAAGAATGGTTACTCCAGCTATTTTCTTGGGGCTATTTGCTTGGAAATTGTATTCCAACCTTTTACTCTGAAGTAGTGTCTGTCATTGTCACTGAGGTGTATTTCCTGTATGCAGCAAAATGCTGGAACCTGTTTACCTATCCAGTCTGTCTATGTCTTTTTATGGCAGAATTGAGTCCATTAATGTTAAAAGATAGTAAAGAAAAAATGGTTGTTACTCTCTGTTATTTTTGCCCTCAGAGGGGCATTATGTTTGTGTGCCTATCTTCTTTTAGCTTTGTTGAAATATTACTTTCTTCCTTTTTCTAGGGTGTAGTTTCCCCCATTGTGTTGGTGTTTTCCATGTATTATCCTTTGTAGGGCTGGATTTGTGGAAAGATATTGTGTAAATTTTGTTTTGTTGTGGAATATCTTGGTTTCTCCGCCTATGATAACCATATAAAATTTTGCTAGGTATAGTAGTCTGAGCTGACATTTATGTTCTCTTAGGGTCTATATAACATCTGCTCAGGATCTCCTAGTTTCCGTAGTCTCTCATGAGAAGTCTTGCATAATTCTGATAGGTCTGCCATTTTATGTTACTTGTCCTTTTTCCCTTAGTGCTTTTAATAGTCTTTCTTTATGTAATGTATTTGTTGTTTTGATTATTATGTGACAAGAGGAATTTCTTTTCTGGTCCAGTCTATTTGGAGATCTATAGGTTTCTTGTATGTTCATGGGCATCTCTTTCTTTAGGTTTGGGAAGTTTTCTTCTATAATTTTGTTGAAGATATTTGCTGGCCCTTTAATTTGAGAATCTTCACTCTCTTCTAAACCTATTATCCTTAGGTTTGGTGTTCTCATTGTGCCCTGAATTTCCTGGATGTTTTGGGTTAGGAGATTTTTACATTTCTCATTTTCTTTGACTGTTGTTTCAAATTTTTCTAAGGTATCTTCTGCACCTGAGATTCTCTCTTTAACTTCTCTTACTCTGTTGGTGATGCTTGCATCTATGACTCCTGATCTCTTCCCTGGGGTTTCTGGATTGTCTCCCTTTGTGATTTCTTTATTGATTCTATTTCCATTTTTACATCTTGGATGGGTTTGTTTATTTCCTTCACCTACTTGATTGTGTTTTTCTGTAATTCTTTAAAGGGTTTTTGTGTTTCCTCTTTATAGGCTTCTACCTGTTTACCTGTGTTCTCTTGTATTTCTTTAAAGGAGTTATTTATGTCCTTCTAAAGTCCTCCATCATCTTCTCGAGAAATGACTTTAGATCTGAATCTTGCTTTTCTGGTGTGATGGTGTATCCAGGACTAAATATGGTGGGAGAATTGGTTTCTAATGATGCCAAGTAGCCTTGATTTCTGTTGCTTCTGTTCTTATGCTTGCTTCCCACCATTTGATTATCTCTACTGCTCCCTGAACTCAATATATCTGACTGGAGCCTGTCCTTCCTATAATACTGGTTGAGACAGAACTCCTCAGAGTCCAGCTGTCTCTGTGATCCTCTGATTCCAGGATCCAGTGATCCCAAGATTCTGAGTGTGTCAGAGTGTGGGGCATCGGGCTATGCACAGACAGGCTGGTCTCCAGTTGAGCAGAGGTCTGAACCCTGGAAATGGTGATAATTAACCTACATGACATGGTAGGTGTTCACTCATGCTCCTAGAACTCTGGTAACTGCTTAAGTTACTGCCCCCCACATCTCCCCACAAGAGAAGCATGGCTAAAAGTCATGTATGCAATGCCCGAATCTGACCTTCAGGCTAAACTCCTCCCCAGTTACCTAGCAACAATAAGATAAGACAGCATACTTTTAAAAGGGCTGTTTAGCCCCTGCTTTCTGTCTTAATTGTCTCTCTTCTCACTGCTCTCCTCTTACTTCTTACCCCTCACTCTCAACCCCTATCTCCTCTCTCTTTGTCTTTTTTCCTCTCTCCTCTCTCTCTTCTCTTCTCCTCTCCTTTCCTCTCTTCCTCTTACTCTTTCTCTCTAGCCTTTCATCTCTGTCTCTCTGTCTGTCTCTTTCTTTTCTACCTTCTCTCTTTCCCCCTGCTTTTCTATAATAAAGCTCTAAAACCATAGAGAGACTCTGTTCATCAAGATCTGCTGTGCTCTTGCCAGTGATAGGAACCTCTCTTCCCTCATCCCTCTCTCCCATAACCCTTGGTGGCTTTAGCAAAGGTGCTCCAGGATTTTCAGGTAGGACTGCCCCTTGTTATCCCCCACAGAGTGGGTCAGAGTCTTAGATGCCTACCTGGAGATGAGTAGAAAGTAGATAGCAGCCCTCCCATGCCTGACTGACCAGAGTATAGGTAGAACTCTGTTGGTAACAAAATAAAGGGGGAGGGGCTGGAGGGTCCCGGGGTGAAGTGGTATAGATAAAAGATGCCCTCACCCCTCCAGAGTTTCCCTATTCTCTGGTCAGCCAGGCGTGGGAGGGCTGCTACCTACCCTATCCACTCATCCCTGGGTGGGCATTCCTCTATCCCACTCTTCAGGGGATGGCCTAGGGTCATCCCTGCCTGGGGACCCCCCCAGAGCTACTTTGCTAAAGCCACTAGGGTTGTGGTAGAGAGGGAATAGGGGGAGAGATTCCCAACACTGACCAGACTGAACAGCAGAACTTGAAGGGCAGCGATTCTCTGTGGTTTAAGAGCTTTATTATAGAAATGCAGGGGAAAGAGATAAGGTAGAAAAGAGGGAGAAAGAGAGAGAGAGAAAGTAGGAGAGGTGAGGAGAGGAGACGACAAAAAGAAAGGAGAGAGGAGAGAAGACAAATAGAAAGGGAAGAGGAGAGAGAAGTGAGAGGTAGAGGAACAAAGGAGTAAGAGAGCAAGGTGGGGGCTGAGCACCCCTTTTTATGGTCTTCACTGTTGCTAGGTAACTGGGGAGGAGTTTAGCCTGAAGGTCAGAAGCTTGGGCCATTGCTTACATGACTACTGACCATGCTTCTCTTGGGGGGGGGGGCTGTGGGAGGTGGTACCTTAGGCAGGGGACAGAGTTCCAGGAGCATTAGGGAACAGCTACCATGTCATGTAGGTGAATTATGACCATCGGGGTTCAGACATCAGTTTGACTGGATACCAGCCTGCAATTCCAAACAGAACTCTGGTTGGGTGTGGGTCTTCCTCCTCTCCCTCTTCCCCAGGGCTCCCCTTTTTAGTTCCCAACACCAGAGTTCCTGGGAGTCAAGCTACCTCTGAGACTCTGACATCCTGGTGTGACCAAGTTCCTGGGACCCTGAGATCCAAAGATCCTGGTCTTGGTAGAGTGCCTGGGAGTGTAGCCTCTGCTGGGCACTATGGGATTGGCCACCATGTTTGTTCCCAAGGTAGATCTGCACATATTAGGAGGAACACAGCCACTTGTCAAGTGGGGTTCCTGCATCCCTGGATCCTCCTCGTCCCAGTTACTCTCAGTTATGTTGGATCAGATGTTGTGTTCTCCTTACCCCTGATCCTAAGGTCCTGGGCATGCTATGGTGTCTTGGATTGGAGCCTCATCTGGGGGCTGTGGGACTGGCTACTGCTGAGTTAGTGACTCCTGTAGACTGGCCAAATTGATCTATTCTTATCTAATTGTACAAAACTCAAGTCCAAGAGGATCAAGGACCTCCACATAAAACCAGATAAAATGAAACTAATAGAAGAGAAAGTGGGAAAGAGCCTTGAACACTTGCACACAAGGGAAAATTTCCTGAACAGAACACCAATGGCTTATGCTCTAAGATCAATAATAGATAAATGGTACCTCATAAAACTGCAAAGCTTCTGTAAGGCAATGGACACTGTAAATAGGACAAATGACAACCAACAGGTTGGGAAATGATTTCTACCAATCCTTTATGAGATAGAACACTAGTATTGAAATATATACAAAGAACTCTAGAAGATAGAGTCCAGAGAATCAAATCACCCTATTAAAAAATGAGATACAAAGCTAAACTAGAATTTTCAACTGAGGAATATTGAATGGCTGAGAAGCATCTAAAGAAATGTTCAACATACTTATCAGGAAAATTCAAATCCAAACAACCTTGTGATTCCACCTCACACCAGTCAGAATGGCTAAGATCAAAACTCAGGCAACAGCAGATGCTGTCCAGCATGTGGACAAAGAGGAACACTCTTCCACTCTTGTTGAGACTGCAATCTAGTACAACAACTCTGGAAACAAGTCTGGTGTTTCCTCAGAAAATTGAACATGGTATTACCTGAGAACCTAGGTATATCACTCAAAAATATTTTCCAACATATAAAAAGGACACATGCTCCACTATGTTCATAGCAGCCTTATTTATAATAGCCAGAAGCTGGAAAGAGCCCAGTTGTCCTTCCACAGAGGAATGAATACAAAAAAATGTGGTACATTTACATAATGGAACACTACTCAGCTATTAAAACCAATGACTTCATGAAATTCTTAGGCAAATTGTTGGAACTTGTAAATATTATCCTGCATGAGGTAACCCAGTCACAAAAGAACATTCATGGTGTGGACTCAATGATAAGTGGATATTAGCCCAAAAGCTTGGAATACCCAAGGTACAATTCACAGACCATATGAATCTCAAGAAGTAGGAAGACCAATGTGTGGATGTTTCGGTCCTTCTGAGGAGGGGGAACAAAATACACACAAGATCAAGGATAGAGACAATGTGTCAGGAGAGACTCCAGGAAAGCCCATCTAGAGACTGTCCCACTTGTGGATCCATCCCATATACAGTCAACAAACCCAGACACTATTGTGGATATTAAGAAGTGTATGCTGGCAGCACCCTAATATAACAATCTCCTGAAGAGCTCTGCCAGAGCCTGACAGATATAGAAAGTGATGCTCATGCCCAAGCATTGGACTGAGCATGGGGTTCCCAATAGGTTAGAGAAAAGACTGAAGGAGATGAAGGCATTTGCAACCCCATTAGAAGAATTAAATTATCAACTAACCAGACCCCCCCCCCCCAAGAGCTCCCACGAAATAAATCACCAAGAGTACACATGGAGGGACCCATGGCTCCAGCCACATTTTAGCAGAGGATGGCCTTTTTGGGCATCAATGAGAGAGGAGACCCTTGGTCCTTTGAAGCCTCCATGCCCCAGTGTAGGGGAATGCGAGGGCAGGGAGGCAGGAATTGATGGGAGTGTGGGTGGCACAGCACCCTCATAGACGTAAGGGAAGCGTAAATAAAGTAGGGGGTTTCTGGGGGTTGGGGTAGCTAGGAAAGGGACAATATTTGATATGTAAATAAAGAAAATATTCAATACAAAAAAGAATAAAATTTTATAGTAAGTACAGTATTTATATATTTAGATCTAAACAGAACTTGTATTCCAAATATATAGAGAGTTTTTAATGTTATGGTAATATAGGTAGCTTGTTGAAAATGTTATATTTTTTACCAAAAAAGGAAAATAAATGTCTTATAATTTATAAAGATATTACAACTTTATAATATGGTGAATTTTAATTATTTCTCGGATACAATCCAATACAATTGCTAAGAGAAACATACACATTCTTATCACAATTGGTAGTACTTAAGTTACCTAATCAGAAATTAATTGAATAAGCTATTTAGTCATAATTTTCACTTACCTATAGGTACAATGCTCCACATACAAAACTACCTTTTATTTCCTCCAGAATATATGTAGGGAAATATTAAGTTGTATATAAATACAAACCTAGAAAATTTAGACACATAATTTACAACAAGTTAAAAATGGTTCTTAATTTTGATGTCACTATATATTACAATACCCGAAGGCATTGCAAATAAATGGGCGACTGTTAAAGTCAATGCAATTGTAGACATGGAAGTATAAGAGAAAACAACAACACATTTAATGCATTTATTACTTAATGAGTTTGGTATCTAAAATAACATTTCTGTTCTTTAAACATGATTTCTTTCCTTGACTACCACAGGATCTGAGCCTACCTAATGTTCACAGTTTCAGTAAATATTTGTCAATGTCAAAATATGAAGTTGATATCATTATGTATCATAAAATCCATTGCATATTCATAGGTGTTATATATTAATTATTTTGTTATTGTGGCTAATTCTTTCTATTGTTTTATTTAGTCTGAGACATTAGCCCCTGGGATAGTATCTTGCAACTTTAAGATGCATCTTCCTCCCTCAGTTAAAATAATCAATATGCCCTGAAAGGTATACCCACAGGTTTATACTATATGTTATTTCCAAATATACTTTTGTAGACAACAAAGTAGATAGCTGCAGGTGTTAGATTATATTACACTGAGTCCATATTGATTCAATGAATCAATCAACAGATACTAATAATGTCAAGTACAGCAACACAGTTACTTTCTACTTCATTAGCATACCCCTATACTTTTTGTCTTTTATACTTTCATATTATAATAAAAAATTTACATTTGATACTAAATAGTTAATTTCATCTTCTGAAGGTAGACTTTTGTGCATTAATCACATAAATAGTAACCAATTATATTAGAAAGACAAATGTTATTTGGGACAGGCTTCTAGGTACCTTATTTAGTTTACTAGAAAACTAAAATCTAGTTTCACCAGATGGAGCTTCTGTACTTCTGTGTCTAGAAACATCCCTAGATATGACAATTGTATTTTCTCCATCACCAGGAAAGTAAAGGAGAGCCCAGCTCAATCCTAGTATGTCTTCAGTTCATGAGAACAGTGAAGTCTTATTCTTTGTTCCATAGTATTATTTAAGTTAGGCTGCTTTTAATAGAATACCAATATTCAAGGTTTCAAGGTTTAAGTTATAAAACAGAGTCATATTTCTTCAGGAATGTAGCTTCTGTTAGATTGCCTATGATCAACTAAATAGCCCCATCCTCCTTAATATTCTTGCAACAGTTAATGTACTCAATAGCTTTTAAAATAGAAAATGAGTACAAGAAGTTGAAACAATTAAGAAAGGAAGTGTAGGAAGAACTGTGGGTGTATTCAATAGAAAGATATTGGAAATGGGTGTAAAATTCTCCAATTATTTTTAAAAATCTTAATGTGTGTGGATGAATTTCATATCATCTCAAATTTTTTTCTTTATCAGCTAATAAAAATGTATTAACAATAAAATGAAGTATGACATTCTTAGCAAGTAATTTTGTAGCAGTTATCCCTTCACATATTGTCCTTGACAGTAGACCTAAATCCAAGACATTGATGAAAATTTCCCATGACCAAGTAAAGGGTGCACACACACTAACTCACAAATACACACAAACACATGCATATACATGTGCAGATATGCATGAACACACATACACATGCCCTACCTACATACATACACACATACAGACAGGCATACACACACATACACACACACACTCAAAGAGAGAGAGAGAGAGAGAGAGAGAGAGAGAGAGAGAGAGAGAGAGAGAGAGAGAGAGTTAAAATTCATCTTCACAGCCCCTTTCCTGGGAGCTGAATAAAGAAGAAATTCTATATCCAGCTTAGAAACTATGAGGCAATGAGGGCTGAGATAATGGCTTTGAGATTGACCGTACTTGCTGCATTTCCAGAGAGTATCTTCACAGCACTATGGCTGATCAGGTTACAACAACCAGAGTTTCTGCTCAAGGGGATCTAAAAAACACTTCCTGCCTAAGTAGTTACTCACATACATATATAGGAAACACAAATGCACGCAAACACACATATACATGTTAATAGATGTAGTAGTAGTGGGCTAGATTTTTTTTTTTTTTGGTGCATAAAATAGTGGCTGCTCCACTTCAGGACTGGGATTCAATCCTGACCTCCTATTGGACAGTTACCAACCATTTACAGTTCTAGTTCCAGTGAATCTTATCCCCACCTCTGGCCAATATGGGAATTAAGCATATTCATTATATAGTTACATACATAGAGGAAAAACACCAAAACAAATAAAATAAACTAAAATTACATTAAAAATGAAATTCTATGTTCAGCTTCAATGAAGTAAAATTGAAACAAGACAACTGAAAATCCAAGTTAAGTTCACTGAGTAATTATATTAGAAGTAATCATTGGCATTTTGACTTGGGAACTATCCTACAACTTTGACTCACTCAAAAACCCAAGCCACAGATTAATCATACATCATGGAAGAGAAACTGTTCTACCAATTACCTTCTTCAGTGCTTCTTTCATATCCCTGTTCTTCAAACTATAAACAAAGGGATTCAACATTGGAGGAACTATGGAATACATCACTGAAGCAATAGCAATTTCCTTCGGTGAATCAATTACTACTGAGGTAATGTATACACCAAAACCTGTCCCATAAAACAATGAAACAACTGATAAATGAGACCCACAAGTAGAGAAGGCTTTATACTTTCCTTCTGATGATGGCATTTTCAATACTGTAGAAACAATGTGAACATAAGAAAAGATTATTCCACATAGAGGAACACCAGCAAAACTAGAAGCTGTAACAAATATCAGGATGTTGTTGATGAGGTTGTCAGAACAGGCAAGCTTGAGGATTTGTGCAATTTCACAGAAGAAGTGGAGGATTTCCAGGTCTGTGCAGAAGGACAAGTGCAGCACCATCAGACTATGCAGCAGACCATTTACAATACTAATAAATAGAGAGATTAGAACCACAATAACACAGAAGAAGGGATTGATGAGGACTGTGTATCTTAGAGGAAAACAAATGGCTATGTAGCGGTCATAGGCCATTATTCCAAGGAGAAAACATTCAAAGATGAAACATACAGCCACAAAGCATCCCTGGCTCAGACAGCCAGCTAAAGTGATCCTCTGATCCTGTGTTTGTACATTCACCAACAACTTTGGGACTGTAATGCTGATTAAATACATGTCATTAAAAGCCAGATGGCAGAGAAAGAAGTACATGGGTTTGTGGAGGTGGGAGTCACAAATGATGGCTAACATTATAAGAAGATTTCCAAAGATGGTGATCAAATACATGCATAAAAAGAAGCCAAAGATGAAGGGCTGCAGCTCTATGTCATCTGTGAGTCCATGAAGGAAAATATCCAAAACAACCGACTTGTTTTTAACTTCCATATTATGTATAAATCTTAAGGAAAGGGAGCAAGAAGTTATTGAAATACGGGAATGAAGAGTTTCACTGTACAATTAAATTTGTTTGAAGAGAACATTATATATGCCTTAGGGTTTCAAATTTAACCTTCTATTTCCATTTTAGAAGTGGAATGTGAGTAAACAATTTGAAAGCAACACCATCTAGTTTGTCCTACATAGATATTGCTATCTAGTAATTTATACCAATAATGAATTTTCTTCTACTATCAGTATAAGAATAATTACAAATGCCTGATTAAATATAAAAAGTCATTGTATTACAGTAAAGAGCTTCTTTGCTTGGAATTAAATGACACCTACCCTTACAAAAGGACAATTAAAGAATGATCCAGATTGTGTTTCAGGAGGAAAGTCCATGGGAATGATTTGTGTAGTAAATTGATAATAGAAGGACATTTAACTGAAATTTTTACTAATCATCTTACACATACTATTTTGATTCACCATGTTGATAATCTAAAAAAATCCTACTTCATTTCTAAAAATTAATCAGGGGGTCTGTACATCTGGTCTGTAATCCAGAATGATATAAATATCTCACCTGTATATTGCAAATGGAAGAAAACTCACTTACAGATTCAAACAGACTCTAGTAAAGGTTCCTCATTAAAGATGAATTATCTCTGAACTGAGTTCAAGATATTTTAAGATTTTTGAAATGATGTTGAATAGGTTGCAAGCTGAATGCTTTATGTCTCTTAATCTCAGGAGGCTTTAAATTCAAAGCTCCTCATTAGACTAGCTACATGACTATTAGTGTAAACCCATGAGTTCATATCCTTAAAGACCCGTGCTAACAATACTAGAGAGTTTAGAACATTTGATTCTCTGACACTGGAGACCAGTTGAACACAAGTGAGTTTCCTCCCACATTTCAATGTATTGCATACATAAAATATAGCACTGCTCTCATAACCTTCACACATGCTTTGTAATATTCTGTACAAGCTAGAGATTCTTTATCTGTTCCATGATATCTATTAGTCTCTGTCCAATTATATTTTTATTAATATGTTCTATTTATGTGTACACAAATGTACCTGTAAAAGTTTTAAATTATCTTTTAACAATATTGTCTTCCCAGGATATCATCTCTGTCAACTGAATCATAAATTTGTTCTTATCTGCTGTATATTTTCTTGTGTTTCTTGTGATAACTACTGATAATAAGATAGTATTCAAGTACTATGTCCCCACACACTGAATTAGTGATAACAAATTCAAAATAACAAAACATTAGTTTGTTCACAATTGTTTGCAATTATTTTTTGCATGGAAGAAGACAATGACTTTAATTTGGGGGATATTTTTATTATTGTGATTTCAGATTTGCTTATAATTTTACTTAACTGTTTTCCTTTGGCTGTTGTTTTATTTAAAGCTGATTTTCATTCAGAGTGTAAGAAGGCATGTGATTAACATTTTTAAACCAAGCCAAACTAATCAGCCTTTTAACTCATGTCAAAGAGTAGGCTTTCTGGTTTTGAAAAACGTCAATGAAACATTCCAATATTCAGCCTTGTTCTTATTGAACTACATTTCTAAGACTTCTGAATCATCTCCCTTTCCTCCAACATCTCTCATCTTTCACATTCTTCTCTCATCTTAGGGTACTTGTATTCCCCAAATTATTTAAACGCTGAGTCTATTTATTGCTTGATAGAACAAACTTTTATTCTTCAAAATCATCTGGCCTACAGCAATAAACTAGAACCAGAAAGTCATTACTAACCTATATGTGCCAAGGAAGTAATAACCAGAACATGTTTACTCCCTTTTACAATTTATATTAGAAAATTGACCCCATATTCTACAATGAGTGCTCCCACCTATCTATTTTAATTGTGGAACATAACCTATAATATTAAACTCATTATGACAATGAATAAATTATTTGATATATCATTTATTTCTTTTAATTTATATTTTGGAGACCTGGTTTTTCTATAATTTATTTACTTATTTACTTTACATCCCAATATCTGCACCAATCTCTTGGTCCTCATGGACACAGTTCCTGTCCCCAGTTTACCTTCCCTTCTCCTCTGAGAAAGGGGAGGCACTCCTGGTTATCATCCCACACAGGCACATGAAGTCACTCCAGGACTAGGAGTATACTCTCACATTGTAGCCATACATGGAGCCCGGTTAGGTGAAAGGGATCCACAGGCAGGCCACTGACACAAGTAGAGTGCCCACTACAATGATCCTTTTTATTTGTTTGTTTGTTTGTTTGTTTTCTGACTATTGTATGAAATAGTTTTCTTTATTTAAGAAGACATGAATTAAATTTGGGAATTAAGTTGTGAGTATATTCTGGAAGTAGTGATGAAAATTGGGATGATACAAAAGTCTACCTCGCCCTTCCAGTTGGAGCCAGCTCCACGTCACCTAAGGAGAGAACTTGGCAGACAGTCCCACAGTGCCCAGAGGACTCTCCACTCAATCTTAGGATCACTGGTGAGTGAACACAACATCTGTTCTAGACCAATTGTGATGGGCCTGTGATATTAGGAGCAAGGAAATGGGAGCACTGCCTGACCAGCAGCTTCGGTTCCTTCTGATCGGTGCTGGAATAGATTGGTTTCAAACACAACAGACAGCACAGTGGTCTCCAGAGGAGACATCAGGTCCAGGCACTGTAACACGGTCAGTATCTTAGGATTCCAGGATCCCAGGATAACAGGAGCTTGGTCACACCAGGTTCTCAGGGTCTCAGAGGAAGCTTGACTGTCAACAACTCTGAAACACCCAGAATCTCAGGTTTACAGGAGCCCGAAATCACAGAGAAAGCTGGACTTCTCTGACTCTGAGGAATCCTGAATCAACTGGGATTATAGGAAGGACAGGCTCCAATCAGATATATTCAGGGCAGCAAGCACTTCAGAAAATCAGATGGAAGGAGGCAAGCTTAAGAACAGAAGCAACAGAAACCAAGCTTACTTGGCATCATCAGAACCAACCTCACCCATCATAGCAAGTCCTGGATACACCATCACACCAGAAAAGCAAGATATGGATTTAAAATCACTTCTCACGATGAAGATGATGATGGAGGACTTTAAGAGGGAAATAAATAAGTCCCTTAAAGAAATACAGGAAAACACAGACAAATGGCTAGAAGCCCTTAAAGAGGAAACACAAAAATCCCTTAAAGAGTTATAGGAAACCTCTACAAAACAGGTGAAAGAATAGAACACAACCATCCAGGATCTAAAAATGGAAGCAGAAACAATAAGGAAATCAAAATGGAGAGAACTCTGGGGATAGAAATCCTAGGAAAGAAATCAGGAACCATAGATGCAAGCATCAGCAACAGAATACAAGAGATGGAAGAGAGAATCTCAGGTACAGAAGATTCCATAGAAAATGTGGACCCAACAATCAAAGAAATGTGAAATGCAAAAAGATATTAACTCAAAACATCCAGGAAATCCAGGATGCAGTAAGAAGACAAAAATTAAAGATAGTATTTATAGATGAGAATGAAGATTTTCAACTTAAAAGGCCAGTAAATATCTTCAAAGAAATTATAGAGAAAACTTCCCTAACTAAAGAAAGAGATGCCCATGAATATACAAGAAATCTACAGAACTCCAAATAGACAAAACCAGAAAAGAAATTCCTCTCAACACATAATATTCAGAAAAACAAATTTACTAAATAAGGATAGAATATTAAAGCAGTAAGGGAAAATGGTCAAGGAACATATAAAGGCAGACCTATCAGAATAACACCAGACTTCTCAATAGAGACTATGAATGCCAGAAGATACAGGACAGATGTTATACAGATCCTAAGAGAGCACAAATGCCAGCCCAGGCTACTATACCCAGCAAAACTCTCAAGTACCATAGATGGAGAAACCAAAGTATTCCATTAAAAAACCATATTCACACAATATCTTTCCATGAATCTAGCCCTTCAAAGGATAATAAAGGGAAAACACCAACACAAGGACAAAAACTTTACCCTAGAAAAAGCAAGAAAGCAATCCTTCAACAAACCTAAAAGAAGATAGCCAGAAGAACGTAATCAGAACTCTAAAAACAAAAATGACAGGAAGTAACAATTACTTTTCCTTAATATCTCTTAATATCAACAGACTCAATCAATAATAGGAAGACATAGACTAACAGACTGGCTACATCAACAGGACCCAACATTTTTCTGAATACAGGAACCCCACCGCAGGGAAAAAGACAGACACTACCTCAGAGTAAGAGGCTGGGAAACAATTTTCCAAGCAAATACTCCAAAGAAACACTCTGGAGTAGCCATTCAAATATCAAATAAAATCGACTTCCAACCCAAAATTATAAAAAAAATCAAGGAGGGGCATTTCATACTTATCAAGGGTAAAATCTTCCAAGATGACCCCTCAATTCTGAATATCTATGCTTCAAATGCAAGGGCATCCACATTCATTAAAGAAACTTTAGTACAGATCAAAGCACACATTCTACCTCAGACAATAGTAGCGGGAAACCTTAACACCCCACTCTCATCAATGGATAGATCCTGGAAACAGAAATTAAACAAAGACACAGTGAAACTAGCAGAAGTTATGAAACAAATGGATTTAACAGAAATCTACAGAACATTTTACCCTAAAACAAAAGAATATACCTTCTTCTCAGCACCTCATTTACCTTCTACAAGATTGACCATATAATCAGTCACAAAACAGGCCTCAACAGATAAAAAAAATATTGAAATTGCCCCTTAAATCCAATGAGATCACAACAGACTCAGTCTGATCTTCAATAACAACATAAATAATAGAAAGCCAACGTTGATGTGGAAGTTGAACAATACTCTACTCAATGATAACTTAGTAAAGGAAGAAAAAAGGAAAGAAATTATAGACTTTTTAGAGTTTAATGAAAATGATGCCACAACATACTCAAACTCATGGGACCCAATGAAAGCATTCCTAAAAGGAAAACTCATAGCTCTGAGTGCCCCCCAAAAGAAACTATCGAGAGCACACACTGTCAGCTTGACAGCACACCTAAAAGCTCTAGAACAAAAGGAAGCAAATTCCTCCGAGAGTAGTAGACAGCAGGAATTAATAAAACTCAGTGGTGAAATCAACCAAGTAGAAACAAGAACTATATGAAGAATCAACCAAAACAGGAGTTTTTGTTTTGTTTTTTTGTTTTTTTTAGTTTTTGTTTGTTTGTTTTTAAGAAAATCAACAAGATAGATATACCCTTAGCCAGACTAACTACAGAGCACAGGGACAGTATCCTAATTAACAAAATCAGAATTGAAAAGGGAGACACTAACAACAGAACCTGAGGAAATACAAACCATCATCAGATCCTACTACAAAATGCTATACTCAATGAAACTGGAAAACCTGGATGAAATGGACAGTTTTCTAGACAGATACCAGGTACCAAAGTTAAATCTGGATCAGATTAACAAACTAACAGCTCGATATCACCTAAAGAAATAGAAGCAGTCATTAATAGTCTGGATTAATAGTCTCCCAATGAAGCAGAGTTAGTGCAGAGTTCTATCAGACCTTCAAAGAAGACTTAATTCCAATTCTCTTCAAACTATTTCACAAAATAGAAACAGAAGTTACTCTACCCGATTTATTCTATGAAGCCACAATTATTCTGATACCTAAACCACATAAAGACCCAACAAAAAAAGAGTACTTCAGGCCAATTTCCCTTATGAATATCGATACAAAAATACTCAATAAAATTCTCACAAAGCGAATCTAAGAATACATCAAAACAATCATCCATCATGATCTAGTAGGCTTCAACCCAGGGATGCAGGGATGGTTTAACATACGGATGTCTATCAACATAATCCACTATATAAACAAACTCAATGGAAAAAAAAATGATCATCTTGTTAGATGCTGAGAAAGCATTTGACAAAATCCAACACCCATTCATGATAAAAGTCTTGGAAAGATCAGGAATTCAAGGCCCATACCTAAACATAATAAAAATAAATACAACAAACCCATAGTCAACATCAAACTAATGGAGAGAAACTTGAAGCAATCCCATTAAAATGAGGGACTAGACAAGGCTGCCCACTTTCTACCTACATATTCAATATATGAATATGAAGTCCTAGCCAAAGCAATTAGACAACAAAAGGAGAACAAGGGGATACAAATTGGAAAGAAAGAAGTCAAAATATCACTATTTGCAGATGATATGATAGTATATATAGGTGACCCTAAAAATTCCACCAGAGAACTCCAAAACTAGATAAACAGCTTCAGTGGAGTAGCTGAATATAAAATCAACTCAGTCAAATCAGTAGTCTTTCTCTACACAAAGGATGAACAGGCTGAGAAAGAAATTAGGGAAACAACACCCTTCACAATAGTCACAAATAATATAAAATACCTTGGCGTGACTCTAACTAAGGAAGTGAAAGATTTGTATGATAAGAATTTCAAGTCTCTAAAGAAAGAAATTAAAGAAGATCTCAGAAGATGGAAAGATCTCCCATGCTCATGGATTGGCAGGATCAACATTGTAAAAATGGCTATCTTGCCAAAAGCAATCTACAGATTCAATGCAATCCACATCCAAATTCCAACTCAATTCTTCACTGAGTTAGAAAGGGAAATTTGCAAATTCATCTGGAATAACAAAAAACCTAGGATAGCATAAGCTCTTCTCAATGATAAAAGAATCTCTGGTGGAATCACCATGTATGACCTAAAGTTGTACTACAGAGCAATTGTGATTAAAAAACAAAAAAACAAAAAACAAAAACCTGTATGGTACTGGTACAGCGACAGGCAGATAGTCTAATGGAATAGAATTGACGACCCAGAAATGAACCCACGTATCTGGTGGTTACCATGTAGAAGAATGCAAATTGATCCATTCTTATCTTCTTGTACATATCTCAGGTCTAAGTGGTTCAAGGACCTCCACTTAAAATCCGAGACACTGAAAGTTATAGAGGAAAAGTGGGGAAACTCCTTGAAGATACGGGCACAGGGGGAAAATTCCTGAACAGATCAGCAATGGCTTGTGATGTAAGTTTGAGAATCAACAAATGGGACCTTATAAAATTGCAAAGCTTCTCTAAGGCAAAAGATACTGTAATATGAGAAAAAGTCCAAAAACAGATTGGGAAAGGATCTTTCCCAATCCTAAATCTGATAGGGGACTAATTTCCAATATATACCAAGAACTCAATAAGCTAGGCTCCAGAAAATCAAATAAACCCATTAAAAAATATATATATCCCCAGGGAGACTTGGACCAGTCCATGTATGCTGCTTGGTAGGTGGCTCGGTGGCTCGCTCCCTCTCTAGGAGCTTCCAGGAGTATGATTTAGTTGAGACTGTAGGTCCTCTATGAAGGTGACCTTCATATCCTTCATATCCTTCCTCTAATTCCTATTTAGTATCCCTAACTTCATTTTAATGTTTGGCTGTAAGTACCTGCATCTGTCTCAGTCAGCTGCTGGTAGGAACTCTCAGAGGACAGCCATGATAAACTCATGTCTGTAAGTACATCATAGCATCAGGAATAGTGTCAGGCCTTGATGGATCCGCATGAGATGGATCCAAACTTGGGCCAGTCACTAGATCGATTTTCTTCAGTCTCTTATCATTTTTGACTTTAAACAGAAAGAATTCTGGGCTAGAAATTTTGACTGTGGTTTGGTAACCCTGTCCCTCCACTTGGGTCCCTGTCTATCTACTGGTGGTGGACTCTTCAAGTTCTTTTTCCACACTCTTTGGCACTTTGACTAAGATCACCCCGTTGATTCCTAAGGTATTTCATATCCCAGGTCTCTGAGGCTTTCTAGAGAGTCACTCCACCTTGCTCACATATCCAATAAAGTCTGTGTTTGATGGCTGTTTATGGGAAGGATCCCTGGGTGAGGCAGTCTCTGGATGGTCCTTCCTTCCATTTCAGCTCCAATCTTTGTCTCTGTAACTCCTTCCATGGGTATTTTGTTTCTGATCCTAAAGAGAAACAAAGTATTCACACTTTCCTCTTCCTTCTTCTTGAGTTTCATGTGTTTTGAAAATTGTATCTTGGATACTCTAAGTTTCTGTGCTAATATCCACTTATCAGTGAGTGCATATCATGGAGTTCTTTTGTGATTGAGTTACCTCACTCAGGATGATATCCTCCAGATCCATCCATTTGCAAAAGAATTTCATTAATATATGGGTTTTAGTAGCTGAGTAGTACTCCATTGTGTAAATGTACCACATTTTCAGTATCCATTCCTCTGTTGAGGGACATCTGGGTTCTTTCCAGCTTCTGGCTATTATAAATAAGGCTGCTTTGAACATAGAGGAGCATGTGTCCTTAGTTGGAACATCTTATGGGTATATGCCCAGGAGAGGTGTTGCTGGATCCTCTAGTAGTACTATGTCCAATTTTCTGAGGAATCGCCAGACTGATTTCCAGAGTGGTTTTATCAGCTGGCAATCCCACCAGCAATGGAGGAGTGTTCTTTCACCACATCCTACCCAGCATCTGCTGAAACCTGAATTTTTGATCTTAGCCATTCTGACTGGTATGAGGTGGAATTTCAGGGTTGTTTTGATTTGCATTTCCCTGATGATTAAGGAAGTTGAACATTTTTTCAGATGCTTCTCAGCCATTCAGTATCCTCAGTTGAAAATTCTTTGTTTAGCCCTGTACCCCATTTGTCAATGGGGTTATTTGATTATCTCGAGTCCATCTTCTTGATTTCTTTGTATATGTTATATATTAGTCCCCTATCGGATTTAGGATTATTAAAGATCCTTTCCTAATTTGTTGGTGGCCTTTTTGGTTTTTGTTTTTTGTTTTTTGTTTTTTTTTTGTTTGTTTTGTTTTGTTTTGTTTTGTTTTTGCCATTTTGTCTTATTGACAGTGTCTTTTGCCTTACAGAAGCTTTGCAAATTTATGAGGTCCCATTTTTCAATTCTCAGTCTTACAGTACAAGCCATTGCTGTTCTGTTCAGGCAGACAAGGGAAATCTGACTCCAGCCTTGCTAGGAGGAAGGGCTAAAAGGCCACCCCAAACAGTGACACACTTAATTTAACAGGCCACACATACTACACCAATGCCACACCTCCTAATATTGCCACTCCCTGGTCCAAGCATATTCAAACCACCTCAGATGCCATTCATTACTAGTGTCAATTTCACATGTTAGTAATGCCATTTACCACCTGTGATAAATGTTCTTCATTGTCAACTTACCCACACTTGACAATATTTAATAGACACCTCAGCAGATGTCTTTGAAAATTTCAAGGGATGTGCATCTGAGAAGAAATGTTGTACCTAAACATTTTAGAATAAAATCCCAGGGAATTCTGTTACACAGTATGTGGGGCAATGGACTATGCACAGACATCCTGGTCTCCAGGTGAGTTTAGGTCTTAAACCCCGTGGGACCCGATGGGTGGTAATTTCCACCTACATGTGACAGAAGGCCTTTGATCATGTCTCCTGGACTCCTGGCTCCTGTCGAAGTTACTGCCTCCATACCCCCCCACAGAAGAAGCTTGTGGCTAAAAGTCACATAGAGAGTGTCCCAAGTTTCTAGCATTCAGACTAGACTCCTCCCCATGGTTAGCTAGCAACAGCAAAATAGCAGCCCACTATAAGAGGGGCTGCTTGGCCCCACCTCACTCTCTTTAAGCTCTCTTACTCTCTAACTCTCCTGCTCTCTCTCTTTCCCTTCCCATTTCCCTCTCTCTAGCCTTTGTTCTCTCCCTCATTCTCTCCTCTTGACCATGGCCAGTCTCACTCTCTTTCTACATTCTCTCCTTTCTCCCTCCCTTTCTACAATAAAGCTCTAAAACCATAGACTGTCTCTGATCTTGAAGGCCTGCCATGCTTGACGATGGGATTGGCTTTCTCCTCCCACCAGAAGGCCTTCCTATGCTGCAGCCAGGGATCAGACTAAGGACTCTTGACTGCTTGGGAACCACCCAGTGCCCCCCATACCCCTGATCTCTTCCCTTATCTCTGGGGCCGAGTGTCACCCTAGGGCCCCTATTCTGTTCTCAGCTCCTCTGCTGTATCCAGCATGGGATGTCAGAGATTGGGAAACTAATACCTGGGGCTTCCCCTTGTCCACCACCTGCCATGTGGGTTTAGTGGCCTAACACAGCCAGATGACCACCCGAGTCCACATGGAAAGTGTCCAGCAGTCCTCCTGCATCTGCCTGCCCAGAGCACTGGAATTCTGGTGGGATGCAGGCACTCTCCTACTCCCCTCTTCGCACACATCTACAGCCAGCAACAGTGAATAAAAATAAAGACAAAGTAAGAAAAATAACATTCTTTTCTGTGCTACTGTGTGCAGATGTGGGTAACCTTTTGCTACCATATGCTTCCATCCTGGGCTTTGATGATATTAAACTGTTGTGTTCCAACAGCATCCTAGTTGGAAAATCCCATCCTTAAAGAAAGCTTGCTAAAATGCCAATAATGACAGAGAAAAGTTCACAAGGCCTCAACCCTACAAAAAGCACTATAGGCAGCTGAGGAAATTTTGGAGTTGAGGAGTGCTCTTCCCCAGGCAAAAGGATACCAATTGTTCATGTAGTACCAAAGGTTAAGTTCTGAAAGCAATCATATAGCATTGTCTGTACTGAGTAATATATGTATCAACTCAATCTGTTTAGTGTTACATGTATATTCAGAAATCTCCATCTGTTATTGGATAACCGATTAGTTGGCTCATCTCTAGGGAGGAATAATTCTTACTCTTTCAGCTGTCTTTATTTGTATGTATTTCTTTGGCTGAGAATTCCCATTTTCCCATTAATATATTTTTGTGGATTCTGGGGATTTGAACTCTTATTTTCATGTTTGCAAAGCAAGTATTTTATCAAGAGACATTCTCATGCTCCTCACATATTCTTTCCAATGTTTACATTTTGGTAATTATATGAGGTTGCCTTGTATGAACAATATCGAAACCCAAATATGAATCAATATAAAATTTTACTCAGACTTCTCAAAACATTAAAAATAAGCTAAAGTATATACATCTCTAGTCTCTAACTTATCATGATTTTATTTTTAATTTATGTAAAGTTTATTTTTATATAACAATTCAGTATAATATTCCCAATGAGAACTATATCAGATTAGTAGGGTGACTTTCCTGGTCTTCTACACATTATTTAGCCTTTTGAATAAAACTGTTTACTCTTGCTTCAATATCATTGTTTGTTTGCTCATAGAAGTGCTTGGTCTATTTATAAACTCATGCTTTAAATTTGACTGCCTCTATGTATACAATATGTCATCTACATACTACACATTTTTCAATTTTGAGTTACAGGCTTTGAATATTGTCTTGATAAGCTGTCAAATTTCTATGTATTTAATGTTTTCCATTTCACTTAATGGATGATCTACTTAATATTTAGAGTAAAGTTGAAAACACTTTACAAGTCACGAAAAAATTTCTAGACAATTCCAGTCACTAAAATAAAAGGCAAAACTACAAATGAAGACGTAAAATGCTCACTACTGAGACTTTTTGAGTATAAAGCATGAAGTACAATGTTGTCAGTTACATTATTGTTCATGTTTCCCTAAGATTAGTATCACAAAAAATATGACACTACATTTTTCCTGTGTTTATCATAAACATTATTCACATAAGAGCTGATTTTCTTTCTGTAATTGGTTTTTATTTTTCTTTCAGTAAATTTCTTTTGAGTCACAATTATTATCACAAAATTTATGGAAAATATTTACACTGTAATTTCCCCTATTCTTAGGGGAATGAGGCATGGAAACACAGCTAGCCTAGTCGTCATGGTAGGTTCCATTCCAGACTGGGAAATAAAATAAAATTCTGCCCCACAAAAGTGCTTTGTTGAAAGCTTAGTTCACTATGAATGCAAAGGACATATGAGATATTGATAGAAAAACTTGACCATTTGTAGTCCTGGAGAGGAAGGTCAGTGATAAGAGTACTTGACTTGTATATACTAAATGCGAGAACACAAATAAGGAAAGAAATTATGAAAATATTCTACATTGTTTAATCAAAAGGGTCACGTGGACTGGAAAGATTGTTTTAAGGTCAAGAACATTTTCTACTCTTTCTGAGGGTTGGAGTTCAGTTCTAAACAACTTTGAATGGCTCAGAAATTAAGTGCAACTCCAGAGGATCCAGTACACTGTAATAACTTCTGTAGCTATATCATCAGACAGGCAAAAAGACACACACACACACACACATGCACACGTACACACATACACATGAACACACACACAGGCAGACAGATAAACAAAAAACTTAATGATACAGAAATTTTTAATTAATGCTTGGATGCAATAAACCCATAAGATTGCTAAGGGAAAGGTTCACATTAATATAATGATTGGTAATAATTAAATTAGGAAATAAGATAATCGAGTTAACCATTTAGTAATAATTTGTACCTACCTAGACGTAAAAGGTTCCATATATAAAAGTATCTTCTACTTCCAGAATATATGTAGGAAAATATTAAAATGGATTTACACACAAAACCAGAAAAATTAGATACAAAATTCAGGCCAACATAAAAAATGGTTCTTAATTTTTATGTCATTAATTTTGATGTTTACTAATAGCCAAAGGCATAACAAATAAATGGGCAACTGCTAAACTTTTACAATAATAGTCATGGGAGCATAAGAGAAAAGATAACACCGCTTTTAATGGATTCCTTAATTATCAAAGTTAGTATCTAAAACAGCATTTCCATGTTCTAAACAGGATTTTTCCCCTTGGCTACCAGAGAATCTAAGCCTATCTAACATTGACAATTTCAGCAAATGTTTTTCAAGTCAAAGAAACAATTTTATAGCATCATATATCATAAAATTCATTATGTATTCACAGTAACTCATGTTAGTTACTGTTCTTATTATGACTAAATATCTAGAGAAAATAATTGGAAGAAGGAGATTATTTGGGGTTCATTTGTTTATGTATGGCAATAGAGGTCTCCCACATCTGCACGTAAGTAAGCAGGAAAGGGGAGACACAGTGGTCAAAGTGTTTTCTCCTTTCTATTATTTTATTTATTCTGAGACATAAACCCCTAGGATAGTGTCCTCCACCTTCAGGGTGCATCTTCCCCACGTCGTTAAAAACTCTCTCAACATTCCCTAAGGGGCATATCCACAAGTTCATCCTAGTGTTGCCAAATGTAATCAAGTTGACAATAAAGTGCTTACCTGAGTTGATAGAACGATTACACCCTGTACAAGTAGACCTTTTCAATGAATCAATCTTTAGATACCAATAATACCAAATAAAGTGATACACTTACTTTTTCTTTCATTAAAATGCCTCTTACTATTTTGTATAATCTATAGTTTTAAATTATAATAAAACACATAATTTACATTTGAGATGACATGGATAATTTCATCTTCTGTAGGTAGACTTTTTCTCATTTATCATAAAGTAATAGCCAATTCTTATATTTAAAAGACAAATGTTAGTTGGAACAGGTTTTGACTTTCTTCCAGGCACCATATTTAGTCTACTGAAAAATAAAATCTAGTTTAACCATAAAAAATGTATCAGCAGGCAGGAGATTGACTGTGCTTCTCTGAATCTACCATTATCACTATATGTATCAGTTGCATTTTCTCCCTCACCTGGAAAAATAAAAGAGAACACAGTCCAAGTATATGTTTACAACATGAGAATAATAGAGCCTTATTATTAGTTGTACAGTATTCTTTATGTCAGGTACGGTTTTAGTAAAATGTATCAGTATAATTTACTTCAATGTGTAAGTTCTATTGGAGAGTCAATTTTCTCCAAGGATGTAACTTCTTTTGAGTTGCCTATGTTTCCAGAAATAGGCTGATGGATATTCTTCAAACACATAACTTATTCAGTAGCTTTAAAAAAATGTACATGATGTTGAGAGGACTTGTAAAGGATTTCAGGAAGAAGTGTGGGTGGATTTAATAGAAAGATATAGGAAATGAGTATGAGGTGGGAGTAGGTGGGTGGGAGGGGAGAACCCTCATAGAAGCAGGGGGAAGGGGGATGGAGTAGGAGGACTTGTGGAAGGGAAACCTGGAAAATGGATAATATTTGAAATGTAAATATATTAAATATCAAAAAAGAACTTCTCAAAAATATTTAAAAACCTTAATATACATCAATTAAATTCAAATATCTCACAATCATCCCAAACTATTTTGTTCATCAGGTAATAAAAACTTATCTATAATAAAGAGAAAGGAGTGACAATCCTAGCCAATAATTTTGTAACAGTAACCTCTTCACAGATTGTCCATGTCTACTTCTTTCCTTAAGAGGAGACCTAACTCTAAGACAGGGATGGGTGTTTCCCATGTCCAAGAAAAACAGTGTATACAGACACACAGATACACACACATCCACGGGTAATATTAAAACTTCTCATAATGACCCCTTCCCTGGGATTGAAAAAAAATATCTACTTCCAGGTTTCAAACGATGTGTCAATTAAGGCTGAAGTGTTTCAGTTCTTAAGAGTATTTGCTGCTTTTCCATAGGTTATCTTCCTTGCACTATGGTTGAGCAGCTTACAACTACCAGAGGTTCTACTCAAGAGGTTCTAGATCATTCTCCTTGACTCAGCAGTTGTTGAAAAATATGTGGCATACATATATATGAAGACACATATGCACATATATATGTCTCTATAAAGCAAAACTACAGTGGGATAGAGAAAATGTTCCGTTTAAACCAGTGCCTGCTCCAAAGGAGAGCCTAAAGTCAATCCCAACCCCCTACTGATTGGCAGCTACCAATCATTTACAGCTCTGGGTCCAGGGTATCTAACACCCTCTCCTGGCTTGTACGGGAACTAGGAAAAGTCATGGTATTGTTACATACATATAGGCAAAACACCCAAATAAAAAGAAAAAAGTAGAATTAAGTAAAAAGTAAATTTTTGTGGTGGTATTCAAGGAAGTAAAATCAAAACAAGACAAATGAAAAACCAAGCTGAATCAAGATAAATCCTATAAATTTGACCTACACTAGACAGTTGACCTAAAGGTTCATCACACATCAGAGAAAAGAAGCTTCCTACCAATTACCTTCTTCAATGCCTCTTTCATATTCCTGTTCCTCATACTATAGATAAAGGGATTCATCATTGGAGGAACTATTGAATACATCACTGAAGCCATGGCAATCTTCTTTGGTGAATCAATTACATTTGAGGAAATGTATACACCAAAACCTGTCCCATAGAACAAGGAAACAACTGATAAATGAGACCCACACGTGGAGAAGGCTTTGTACTTTCCTTCTAATGATGGCATTTTCAACACTGTAGAAACAATGTGAACATAAGAAAAGATTATTCCACATAGAGGAACACCAGCAAAAATAGAAGATGTAACAAATATCAAGATGTTGTTGATTAGGCTGTCAGAACAGGCAAGCTTGAGGATTTGTGCAATTTCACAGAAGAAGTGGAGGATTTCCAGGTCTGTGCAGAAGGACAAGTGCAGCACCATCAGACTATGCAGCAGACCATTTACAATACTAAAGAATAGAGAGATAAGAGTCAGAATAACACAGAAGCAGGGATTCATGAGGACTGTGTATCTTAGAGGATAACAAATGGCTATGAAGCGGTCATAGGCCATTATTCCAAGGAGAAAACACTCAAAGATGGTACAAACAGCAACAAAGCATCCCTGGCTCAGGCAGCCAGCAAAAGTGATCCTCTGATCCTGTGTTTGTATATTCACCAACATCTTTGGGACTGTAATGCTGATTAAATACATGTCATTAAAAGCCAGATGGCAGAGAAAGAAGTACATGGGTGTGTGGAGGTGAGAGTCACAAATGATGGCCAATATTATAAGAAGATTTCCAAAGATGGTGATCAAATACATGCATAGAAAAAGGCCAAAGATAAAGGGCTGAAGCTCTGTATCATCTGTAAGTCCATGAAGAAAAATATCAAAAACAACTGATTTGTTTTCAACTTCCATTTTGCACATGAATCTTAAGGAAGGGGAGCAAGAAGTTACTGAAATACAGGAAACAGTAGAATTATAAAATGATATTTGTTAGAAAAGGACCTTATATATGATTTAGGGTTTCGAATTTAGCCCTATATTTCCATTTTAGCAATGGAAAGTGAGAAAATTAGTTTGAAAGCAACACCATCTAGGATGTCCTATGTAGCTATGGCTGTCTACTAAATAATACTCACAATGAATTTATTTCTACTATCTGTACAAGAATGATTACAAGTACCTGAATAAATAAGAAAAGTCACTGTATTTGAGAAAAGAGCTTTTTTGCTTGAATAAAATGGCACCTACCATTACAACAGGATGACAATTAAAGAATAATCCAGATTTAGTTTCAGTATAAAAGTTCATGGTAAAGATTCTGTCCTAAGTTGATCATGGGAGGACAATTATGTGGAATATTTTCCAATCATTTTATGCATGCTCTTCTGATTCACTATGTTGATAATTTTATATAATCCTTCCTTCATTTTTAAAAATTAGTGGTGGAGTTTTTATATCTCACCTGTTATTCCAGAATAAAAAAAAATATCACCTGCATTTTGCAAATGGAAGAAATCTCACTTAAAAATGCAAATATACTCCAGTAAAAAAGAGGTTGCTAGTTAAAGATAAATTATCTCTGAATGGTGAACACAATGTTTCAAGATTTTTGAAATGCTGTTGAGTAGGTCACAGCTGAATGCTTTATCTCTTAATCTCAGGAGGCTTTATGTTCAAAGCTCCTCATTATACCAACTACATGACTATTAGTCTAAACCCCTGAGTTTATATCCTTAAAGACCAGTACTACCAATTGTGGAGAGTTTTGAACATTCTCTGACACTGTAGACAAATTGAACAGAAATGAGTTTCCTCCCACACTTCATAGTATTGCATACATAAAATATACCTATCCTCTAATAACCTTCACATATCCTTTTTAAGTTTCTTTACAAACTAGATATTTTTTATTTTTTCCATGGTATATTTTATCCTGGATCCAATTCTATTTTTATTAATATATTCTGTATACATGTATACAATTATATTTGTTCAAGTTTCCAGTTACCATAAAAATTCAAACAAGCCGGGTGTGGTGGCACACACCTTTAATCCCAGCACTTGGGAGGCAGAGGCAGGCGGATTTCTGAGTTAGAGGCCAGCCTGGTCTACAGAGTGAGTTCCAGGACAGCCAGGGCTACACAGAGAAACCCTCTCTCGAAAAACAAAAACAAGTTCATCTGCCACGTGTATCATCTCTGTCGACTAAATCTTAATTTTTGTTTTCTTTGCTGTATATTTCTTGTCAATTTTTTTGATCACTGATGATTGTAAAACAGTGTTCAAGTACTATGACCCCACATATTGAATTTGTAAACCATCATTTTTTCGACAATTGTTTGCAATCACTTTTCTCATAGCTTATACCAAAGTGTTTAATTTAGTGTTTTGTTGAGGGTTGCATTTATATATATATATTTATTTATTTTAATTTTACTTACGTGGTTTCCTTTTCCTGTTGTTTGTTTTAAAGCTGAGAGTAAAAAAGCATGTGTTTAATACACTTAAGCCAAAGAAACAAATGAGCCTAATAACTCATCTCTACTAGCAGGCTTTCTGGAATAGTGGGGAAAAAATCAAACATTACACAGTTCCGTCTTGGTTTTATTGAGTTACATATCTAAGACAAGTGATGTATCTCTCTCACATCCCACTTCTCTCATCTTTCACATTATACTCTCATTCTTTTGATGCCTGTGCCAATGCAATTATTAAAGGCTATGTCTATTTATTGTCTGATTGGTCAACCTTGTATTCTTTGAACCATTCATTCTAGAGCAGTAAACCAAAACAAGCAAGACATTACTAGCCTATATGTGCTTAGCCAGTAATAACCAGTACATGATTATTCTCTCTTACAATATATATTATAAAATCACACCCATAATCTGAGATTTGTATGTGGTCCTACCTCTCTGTTTTCATTGCAGATCACCACCTACTATATTAAGTGCATAAGAACACTGAGTAAATAATTTATATATCATTTTTGAGGGTTTTATTTCTTATTTTAGGGACCTGGTTCTTTCATTAATTTATTTACTCACTTTACAATCTAATATCAGTGCCACTTTCCTCCCAGTCTACTCCCTGCACACAGCTCTTACCCCCATTTCCTCTACCCTGGCACTTGAAGTTACTCCAGGACTAAGTAAATCCACTCCACCTGACTCCAGGACTAAGTTAATCCACTCCACCTGAGGTCAAACAAGGAGGCCTAATAAGGAGGATGGGAATCATATGCAGCCAAAAGATTAGGAACAGCCCCTCTTCCAGTTGTCCTTTATTTACTTTCTGACTATGTCATACAATAATTTTCTTCATTTAAGAAGACAATGAATTAAATTGGAAATTCAATTGCAAATCTAATCTGTTAGCAGAGATTTATGTTTTGATCACAAAAATTTACCTCATAAATTTTACCACTGAGTTACACACACATAATTGCCACCGGTGTGCAGGAGGCAAATATACTTTAGTCTATTTTCAATACACAACCCTAGTGTTTCATTATACAAAGCAGCTATGTTTTAGGCCTATACCATCAAGACTAACTGGAGTAGTAACTTAAATACTAAGCTGTCAGAATCATATACATTATACATTGATATCTTATCTGATAACATTTCCAACAGAGGGGGCTAGAGAGGTGGCTCAGTAGTTAAGAGCACTGACTGCTTTTCCAGAGGTCCTGAGTTCAACTCCCAGCAACTACATGATGGCTCACAACCATCTGTAATGGGATACCGCACCTTCTTCTGGTGTGTCTGAAGACAGCAACAGTGACAGTGTACTCACATACATAAAATAAAAATAAATCTTAAAAAAATTTTACAAATGATTTCCAATATCACCTTATTGGTGTTATAGTTTTATTATAACTATAATTTATAATTACAACTATAAAATATAGAACATTTGTAATAGCCTGGATCATTTGGGTGTTTCAACATGAACACTTTGTCCAACAACTTGCCCTATCTGACTTTGGAGTGTTGGTTTTGGTGAGAGGTAACTAGCTGATATTTTGTCTCTCCTGTTGTGTGATGATTCCATTTAGATTTATTTCATAAATTACTAGAATTTTAAGTTTCTACTTTACTAGTTTTCAATATGACACCTAAATACGTCTTACTGTTAAGTCTTCCTCCCTGTATTTCCTCACTCATCCCTTTTCTCCTTATGATCTCTTGACCTTCTGAATCCAGTTCAGTACCCTCCTTCCTCGTGCATCTATATATGTTATTTTTCTCATTCTAGTGATATTTTTCTGCTACCCTTACTTTATACTTAACTTTTATGGTTATATTGATTGTATACTACTTGTCAACGACTTACTAGCTAACATTCACACACACACACACACACATAAAACAAATACATATTATATTTTTCTTCTTGTTTAGTTCACCACACTCACGTTATTTTTTTCTAGCTCCATTTATTTACTTGCAATGTTCATGATTTTGTTTTGTAAGAGTTGAATAACATTCCACTGTGTACATTTACCATATTGTTCTGTATCCATTCATCCAAAGACAGACATGTGAGGTGTTTACAATTTCTGATTACTATGAATAGATTAATAATAAGCACAGTTGAACAACTATCAATATGGTAAGATATAAATTGTTTCCCCAAAATGGTGTAGTTGTATCTTAAATTCACTCTATTCCTAGCTTTCTAAAGAAGTACTACAATGATTACCATAGTGACTGCACAGGTTGGTCTTCACAGCAGCAGTGAATATGTGTTCCTCTTACTTCACCTGGTGGACAGCATGAACAGTTATTTTATTGTTTTGGATATTTAGTTGGCTTTAAGATGGAATCACAAAGTAGTTTTGATTAGCATTTTCCTAATATTGAACACTGCTTTAACTGTTACTTAGCCATGTATGTTTCGGACTTTAAAAAAATTCTGCCTAGTTTTGTATCTCACTTTTAAATTAGTTCATTTGGTTTCTTTATGTTCTGCTCATTTCTTTACATATTTTAGATATCAGTACCCTATCAGAAACATGATTAAAAACTTTCCTCATTCTGTAATCTGACATTTTGCCAAATAATGGTGTCCTTTGCTCTACAGAATCTTGTCAGGTTCATAAGGTCCCATTCATTAACTGTTGATCAGAGTGCCTGCATTATCAGTGGTTACACAGGCCTAGTGAGTTTAACATAATTTCCCACTTTCTTGTCTATAAGATCTCCTATATCTGTCTTTATACTGAGGTCCCTATTCCATTTGGAGATAAATCTGGACAAGAGGATAAATATGTATCTATTTTAATTCTTCTGCATGCAGTGATTCAGTAGGGTCAGCACAATTTGTTGAAGATGCTGTTTTTATGCAATATGTATTTTCAGATTCTTTTTTAAAAATCATGTATCCATATATATGTAGTCTCATATTTGGGTTTTCAGTTCTACTTCCTTGACCAAGGTTTCTGCATTATGAAAATATCATACTGTTTTTATTACTGCAGCTCTGTAGTACAATTTGACATTGGGGATAGTAATACCTTCAGTAGGATTTTTATTAAATATTATTATTTAGTTTTGTTTCAATTGTCCTGATTTTTGCCTGTATCTTTCCATATGAAACTGAAAATTATTCTTTCAAATTCTGTGATGTGTTATGTTAGAATTTTGATGGGGACTGTATTGAACATATAGACTGGCCAATATTACTATATTAGTCATAATAATCCATAACCATAGGTTATTTTTCTTCCTTTGTATGTCCTTTTATATTTCATTTTTTAATGTCCCAAAACTTTTATGTCTGTCACTTGCTTGATATATGATTTGAGACATTGGGAAAAATACTGTTTCTCTGATTTTTTTTCCTCAGTCTGAAATATGTATAGAGAACGGCTGATGATATAACGTGATACTATTTAAAAAAATGTTTGTTAACTGTACACTATTCATAGTAGAGGTTTTAGGGTTGTTTATTAAAAGCATACCACTGAGAAATATAGCGTGGCTACATTCTTATTAATATCCCTTTTAGGTCCATAAGTTGTCTCATCATTATTGCTCTGAATTCTAAAACTCCTTTGAAGAAGTATAAAAAGAGTGCACATCTACATTTTGTCTTGTTCTGAATTTAGTGGAAATGCTTTGACACTCTGTTTATGCTTATATTACCAGCAAACATTTTAACAAGCACTTACTTATTTTTAGATGTGTCCTCTGTCTTCTTAATTTCTTCATATATTTTATTTTGAGCGGGTATGGAATTTTTGGCATTTTCTACTTTTCTGTGTTGTAGACAGTTTATTTCATGGAGTATGTTCACTGGTATCTGGAAAAAGGGGACATAGAACATTATTGATGGAGTTATATGATAGCATATGATATCTACATTAATTTTTTTCTGTTTAGCAGTTTTTTTTGCTTTTAGATATTTTCCTCATTTACATTTCAAATGCTATTCTGAAAGTCCCCTATACCCTCACCCCACCTGCTTCCCAACCAAGCCACTTCCACTTCTTGGCTTTGGCATTCCCCTATACTGGGGCATATAATCTTCACAAGACCAAAGGCCTCTCCTCCCACTGATAGACAACTAGGCCATCCTCTGCTACATATGCAACTAGAGACACAGCTCTGGTGGTTACTGGTTAGTTCATATTGTTGTTCCTCCTATAGGGTTGCAGAACCCTTTTGCTCCTTGGGTACTTTCACTAGCTCCTTCATTAAGTGCCCTGTGTTTGATCCAATTGATGACTGTGAACACCCACTTCTGTATTTACCGGGAACTGGCATAGCCTCACAAGAGAAAGCTATATCAGGGTCCTATCAACAAAATCTTGCTGGCATGTGCAGTAGAGTCTGGTTTGGTGGTTGTATATGGGGCGGACCCCGGGGTGAGGCAGTCTCTGGATGGTCCTTCCTTCCATCTCAACTCTGAACTTTGTCTCTGTAACTCCTTCCATGTGTATTTTGTTCCCTACACTAAGAAGGACGGAATTATCCACACTTAGGTCTTCCTTCTTGAGTTTCATGTGTTTTTCAAATTGATTTCTAAGTTTCTGAGCTAATATCTGCTTATCAGAAAGTGCATATCATGTGTGTTATTTTGTGATTGGGTTACCTAACTCAGGATGATATCCTCCAGATCCATCCATTTGCCTAAGAATTTCATGAATTCGCTGTTTTTAAATGTTGAGTAGTACTTCATTGTGTAAATGTACCACATTGTCTGTATTCATTTCTCTGTTGACAAGCATCTGGGTTCTTTCTAGCTTAAGGTTATTATAAATAAGGCTGCAATGAACATAGCAAAGCATGTGTCCTTACTACAAGTTGGGACATATTCTGGGTATATGCCCAGGAGAAGTATTGCTGGATCTTCCCATAGTAATATGTCTAATTTTCTGAGGAAATGCTAGATTGATTTCCAGAATGGTTGTACCAGCTTGCAATCCCACCAACAATGTAGGATTGTTCCTCTTTCACTTCATCAACGCCAGCATCTACTGTCACCTGAATTTTTTATCTTAGCCATTCTGACTGATGTGAGGTGGAATCTCAGGGTTGTTTTGATTTGCATTTCCCTGATGATTCAGGTTGTTGAACATTTTTTTCAGGTGCTTTTCAGCCATTCGGTATTTGCCAGTTGAAAATTCTTTGTTTAGCTCTGTACCCCATTTTTAATAGGGTTAATTTAATTTCTGGAATACAGCTTCTTGAGTTCTTTGTATATATTGGATATTAGTCCCCTATCTGATTTAGGATTGTTAAAGATCTTTTCCCAATCTGTTGGTGGCCATTTTGTCTTATTGACAGTGTCTTTTGCCTTACAGAATCTTTGCAATTTTATGAGGTCCCATATGTCGATTGTTGATCTTACAACACAAGCCATTGATGGTCTGTTCAGAAAATTTTCCCCTGTGCCCATATCTTCAAGGCTTTTCCCGACTTTCTCCTCTATACATTTCAGTGTCTGTAGTTTTATGTGGAGTTCTTTAATCAACTTAGATTTGAGCTTTGCACAAAGGGATAAGAATGGATCTATTCACATTCTTCTACAAGATAACAACCAGTTGTGACAGCACCATTTGTAGAAAATGCTGTCTTTTTTTCTATGGGATGGTTTTAGCACCCTAGTCAAAGATCAAGTGAACATAGGTATGTGGGTTCATTTCTGGGTCTTCAATTCTATTACTTTGATCTGTCTGTCTGTCATTGTACCATTACCATAGAGTTTTTATCACAATTGCTCTGTAATACAGCTGGAGGTTAGGCATAATTATTTCACCAGAGGTTCTCTTATTGTTGAGTATAGTTTTTGCTATTCTAGGTTTCTTTTGTTATTCCAGATGAATTTGCAAATTGTCCTTTCTAACTCTGTGAAGAATTGAGTTGGAATTTTGATGGGGATTGCATTGAATTCGTAGATTGCTTTTGGAAGATAGCCTTTTGAATATATTAATCAAGCCAATGCATGAGCATGGGAGATCTTTTCATTTCTAAGATTTTAGATTTCTTTCTTCAGAGACTCGAAGTTCTTATCATACAGATCTTCCACTTCCTGAGTTAGAGTCACACAAAGGTACTTTATATCATTTGTGACTATTGTGAAGGGTATTGTTTCCTTAAGTTCCTTCTCAGCCTGTTTATCCTTTGTGTAGAGAAAGGCCGCTGATTTGTTTGAGTTAATTTTACATCCAGCTACTTCAGTGAAACTGTTTATCAGGTTTGGAGTTCTCTAGTAAAATTTTAGGGTCACTTATATATACTATCATATCATCTGCAAATAGTGATATTTTCAATTCTTCCTATCTAATTTGTATCCCCTTGATCTCCTTTTTGATGTCTAATTGCTCTGTCTAGGACATCAAGTACTATATTGAATAGGTAGGGAGAAAGCAAGCAGCCTTGTAGAGTTCCTGATTTTAGTGGGATTGCTTCAAGTTTCTCTCCATTTAGTTTGATGTTGGCTACTGGTTTGCTATATATTGCTTTTATTATGTTTAGGTATGGTCCTTTAATTCCTGATCTTTCTGAGACATTTTTCATGAATGGGTGTTGGATTGTTTCAAATGCTTTCTCAGCATCTAACAAGATGATCATATGTTTTTTTATCATTGAGTTTGTTTATATAGTCTATTATGTTGATGGATTTCCGTATATTAAACCATCCCTGTATCAGTGGGATGAAGCCTACTTGATCATGATGGATTGATGTGTTTTTGGATTCGGTTTTTGAGAACTTTATTGATTATTTTTGCATTGATATTCATAAGGGAAATTGGTCTGAAGTTCTCTTTCTTTATTGCTTCTTTATGTGGTTTAGGTATCAAAGAAATTGTGCCTTCATAGAATGAATTGGGTAGAGAACATTCTGTTTCTATTCTTTGGAATAGTTTGAGGAGAACTGGAATTAAGTCTTCTTTGAAGGTCTGATAGAACTCTGCACTAAACCGATCTGGTCCTGGGCTTTTTTTTTTTAATTGAGAGACTTCTATTTCTTTAGGGGATATGGGGCTGTTTAGATCATTAATCTAATCCAGATTTAACTTTGGTACCTGGTATCTGTCTAGAAATTTGTCCATTTCATCCAGATTTTCCAGTTTTGTTGTGTATAGCCTTTTGTAGTAGGATCTGGTGATTTTTGGATTTCCTCGTGTTCTGTTGTTATGTCTTCCTTTTCATTTCTGATTTTGTTAATTAGGATACTGTCCCTGTGCCCTGTCATTACCAGCTCCTGATTTTGTTGATTCCGTGAATCATTCTTTTTGTTTCCACTTGGTAGATTTTAGCCCTGAGTTTGAGTATTTCCTGCCTTCTACTCCTCTTGGGTCAATTTGCTTCCTTTTATTCTAGAGCTTTTAGGAGTACTGTCAAGCTGCTAGTGTGTGCTCTCTCTAGTTTCTTTTTGGAGGTCTTCAGAGCTATGAGTTTAACACTTAGTACTGCTTTCATTTTGTCCCATAAGTTAGGGTATGTTGTGGCTTCATTTTCATTCAACTCTACAAAGTCTTTAATTTCTTTCTTTATTTCTTCCTTGACCAAGTTTTCGAGTAGAGTGTTGTTCAGCTTCCACATGAATGTTGGCTTTCTATTATTTATTATGTTTTTGAAGATCAACCTGAGCCCCTGGTGCTCTGATAGGATTTATGGGGCAATTTCAATATTTTTGTATCTGTTGAGGCTTGTGTTGTGACCAATCGTATGGTCAATTTTGGAGAAGGAACAATGAGTTGCTGAGGGGAAGGTATATCCTTTTGTTTTAGGATAAAATTTCTGTAGATATCCGTTAAATCCATTTCTTTCATAACTTCTGTTAGTTTCAATGTGTCTCTGTTTAGTTTCTGTTTCCAGGATCTATCCATTGATGAGAGTGGGATATTGATGTCTCCTACTATTATTGTGTGAGGTGCAATGTATGCTTTGAGCTTTACTTTAGATTCTTTAATGAATGTGGATGTCCTTGCATTACAAGCATAGATATTCAGAATTGAGAGTTCATCTTGAAAGATTTTACCTTTGATGAGTATGAAGTGCTCCTTCTTGTCTTTATTTTTTTTTTATAATTTCAGGTTGGAAGTTGATTTTATTCAATATTAGAATGGCTACTCCAGCTTGTTTCTTCAAACCCTTTGTTTGGAAAATTGTTTTCCAGTCTTTTACTCTGATGAAGTGTCTGTCTTTTTCCCTTAGGTGGGAAAGGAAACAGCAAAATATTGGGTTCTTTTTTTTTTATTACATATTTTCCTCAATTACATTTCCAGTGCTATCCCAAAAGTCCCCCATGCCCTCCCCCCCACTTCCCTACCCACCCATTCCCATTTTTTTTGGCCCTGGTGTTCCCCTGTACTGGGGCATATACAGTTTGCATGTCCAATGGGCCTGTCTTCCAGTGATGGCCGACTAGGCCATCTTTTGATACATATGCAGCTAGAGTCAAGAGCTCCGGGGTACTGGTTAGTTCATAATGTTGTTCCACGTATAGGGTTGCAGATCCCTTTAGCTCCTTGGGTACTTTCTCTAGCTCCTCCATTGGGACCCTGTGATCCATCCAATAGCTGACTGTGGGCATCCACTTCTGTGTTTGCTAGGCCCCGGCATAGTCTCACAAGAGACAGCTACATCTGGGTCCTTTCGATAAAATCTTGCTAGTGTATGCAATGGTGTCAGCATTTGGAAGCTGATTATGGGGTGGATCCCTGGATATGGCAGTGTCTACATGGTCCATCCTTTCGTCTCAGCTCCAAACTTTGTCTCTGTAACTCCTTCCATGGGTGTTTTGTTCCCAATTCTAAGGAGGGGCATAGTGTCCACACTTCAGTCTTCATTCTTCTTGAGTTTCATGTGTTTAGCAAATTGTATCTTATATCTTGGGTATCCTAGGTTTTGGGCTAATACCCACTTATCAGTAAGTACATATTGTGTGAGTTCCTTTGTGAATGTGTTACCTCACTCAGGATGATGCCCTACAGGTCCATCCATTTGGCTAGGAATTTCATAAATTCATTCTTTTTAATAGCTGAATAGTACTCCATTGTGTAAATATACCACATTTTCTGTATCCATTCCTCTGTTGAGGGGCATCTGGGTTCTTTCCAGAGCAACTATAACAGCTAGCTTCAAAGATTACCAGATGGCAAAAGGTAAACGTAAGAATCCTACTAACAGAAATCAAAACCACTCACCGTCATCAGAACGCAGCACTCCCACCCCACCTAGTCCTGGGTTCTTTTTATATAGCCAGATTGTTAGTCTATGTCTTTTTATTGGGGAATTGAGTCCATTGGTATTAAGATATATTAAGGAAAAGTAATTGTTGCTTCCTGTTATTTTTGTTGTTATAGTTAAGATTCTGTTCTTGTGGCTCTCTTCTTTTAGGTTTGTTGAAGGATTACTTTCTTGATTTTTCTGGGGCATAATTTCCATCCTTATGTTGGGGTTTGCCCTTTATTATCCTTTGAAGAGCTGGATTTATGGAAAGTTATTGTGTGAATTTGGTTTTGTCATGGAGTACTTTGGTTTATCCATCTATGGTAATTGAGAGTTTTGCTGGGTATAGTAGCCTGGGCTGGCATTTGTGTTCTCTTAGGGTCTGTATAGCATCTGTCCAGTATCTTCTAGCTTTCAGTTTCTGGTGAGTGGTCTTGGTTTCAGTTAGTAAATTCTTACACTTGTCTTTCACCATCTGGTACTCTTTGGTGTTAGTTGTTATAGCTGTTTCTGGCTGAAACTTTTTCCTCCTGTGATTCTGTTAGGCTCTGCCAGCACTCCTGGGAGTCCTACCCTCTCCTGAGTCTCACTGGTTAGAACACTCTCTGAAGGCAAGCTCTTCTCTTGCAGGGAAGGTGCACAGAGGTCTGGGTCTCAGCTCTGACTCCTGGCTGAAGATGAATGTCCAAAGGGACCCTGTCCAAGAAGCTATGTTGCTTCTGTAGCCCACAAGCTCTCCTGAATATATTGGTCTCTGAGGAGCCAGGATACAAGATCAATATCTATATTACTTAATAAAAGTAGTGGCATTATTCGAAGAAGAGTCCAGATGTTTTTCGGCCTAATAGAAACCAAACAAATAGGAATATACATATACCAAAAGAACCCTTTGAGCTCTCATCACCTCCCTAAGGGGATAAATTAGAACAGTGTATGACATGGAGGGAGTTAGTGGAGGACAAGAGAGGCAATGACACTTAGGGAGAGAGAGAGAAAGTTGGAGGGCAGTGTATGAGGGAAACAGCAAAGCCTATAGAAATTTAGATGTGAGATTAGTAAATGGAGAGAGGCTTTGGGGAAGGAGATGAAGATGATCGATTAGAACTTAGGCTGGTTGAAGAGTTGTTGATGGGACAGGAGATCTTTATTGTACAAGATCCACTATGTTGAAATCAAAGTCATCACAGGCTGTGGGCCCAAGAGTTATGGTCAGTTTTGTATGGAACTTAGGACTTTGGCAAGAGAATTTGATGTGTTTGGCAAGAGATGTAAAGGGAGGAAAGGGAATCCTTGAATATAGGGCACTTCTGATCATTTTATAGTACATTGGCAAAGGTTGCTTGAATATGTAAGTATCTGGAGATCAAATGTGCCATTTTCTGGCCATAGATGCTAATAATAAAATTGTACTGAGGCAAGATTGAAAATAAAATGGCAAGTTCAATGGCTTCAGAGAGTCCAAGAGAGGAAAGAGGCTTAAAAAGACATGCAAGAGGAGTGAGAGCATGTGACTTAAACTGGGAAGACCCCATAGTTGGTGAGACAGAAAATTTATGAGGCTGGATTGACAGAAAAGAAATCACAGTATTAGGGCAAAAACTGGATTGAAAAAAATGAGAAAAAAATCTTTCTGCCCAAGTTCAGTCACAGGGTGTTATGACTAGGGAACTTGATACAAGGAAATCAGCATTGTATATGAACTCTAAAAGATAGGATTTGCAGATTAAAGAAGCCGAGAGATGGAACAATGAACTACAGTGAGACTCAGGGACAAGTGTAGCAAGGCAGAAACTCTATCAAGAAGGTATTCCAAGTATATTGAGATTCTTCAGTAGAATGCCCAAACAATAAAAGATGGGTCTCCCTAACCAGGTGTTGGTATCCAGGAAGGTGTATAAAAGTAAAGCATACTCAAACAGTTTTTTAGGAAACTGACCTAGATTGCCTTATTATGGCTGTTACACAGTAGACGAGGGGAGACAATGGATAGAGTATGTGGAGAAAAACTGCTGAAGAGATCAACTCTAAAATTTAGAGTGAGTTATGGTGTATGGCAGAGGTCAACACAGGCAAAGCCCAAATGGCTGAATTTGAAGTTTTGGGTCCATTTAAAATGGTTAAATGCCCAAAGGAAAAACAACAACAACAACAACAACAACAAAACCAAAATAGTTATCAACCTAGACTATTATAACTAACAAACTCTCAATCAACATAGAGAAAACAGGATATTTCAAGACAAATCCAAGTTTTCAAGTTTTAAAAATTACTATTCAGAAATCTAGCATGACAGAAAAGATTAGAAGAACAATTAACAATCAGTAGTCATTAGTATATATTCCCATCAAGAGGCTCAATTCCCCAATGAAAAACACAGGATAAGAGAAAGGATGCTGCATACAAGAAACACACTTCAGCAATACAGAGACACTACCTCAGAGTAAAGGGCTGGAAAAAGTTTTCCAGGCATACAGATACAAGAACCAAGTTGGACTAGACATTCCAGTACACTTTCAATCAAAATTAATCAAAAGAGATAGGTAAAGACACTTTATAGTCATCAAATGGAAAATATCTACTAAAATGATATCTCAATTCTGAGCATCTATGTTCCAAACACAGGAGGACTTATATTTAAAAAAAATTACTAAAGATAAAATTGCACATCAAACCTCACTGGGAGACCTCATCACGCTACCCTTACAAATTGGCAGGTCATCTAAACAAAAACTAAACAATGGAAAAAACGAAAATAATATTATGAATCAAATGGACCTATCAGACATCTACAGAATGTTTCACACAAACACAAAAGAATATGCATTATTCTCAGAACCAAATGGATCCTTCTCCAAAATTAACCATATGGCTGGTCAGAAAGCAAGCCTGTACAGATACAAGAAAACTGAAATTATGCCTTTTATCTTACCAGATGACTATGGGTTAAAGCTGAACTTCATAAACAGAAACACCAGAAAGCCTACCCAATCTCAAGATAGAAAAACTCTCTGATCAGTGTTCTCTGGGTGGAGAAAGAGAGAGAGGTAGGGAGCTTGCTAGAATTCAATGAAAATAAAGGGACAATACCCAAATTTATGGGACAAATGAAACAATGCTAAAAGGAAAGATCATACCACTAAACGCCTCCATAAAGCAATTAGAAATTTTTCTTACCATCAATTTAAAAGTATGCCTGATATCTCTAGGGGAAAAAAAAAAAGAATCACACATACTGAAGAGGAGTAGAAGGCAGGAAATAATCAAAATCATGGGCTGAAATCAATCAGAAATTAAAATAAAATAAAATAAAATAAAGATCAGTGAAACCAAGAGCTGTTTTTGTTGTTGTTGTTGTTGTTTTTGTATTTTTGTTTTTTGTTTTTTTTTTGAGAAAATCAATGAGATATACAAACAGTTAAACTAATCAAAAGACAGAGAAACATTATCTAAATTAAAAAATCAGAAATTAAGAGAGAAAGAGATAAAAATAGACAATAAAGTAATTCAAAGAATAAGTATTCCTTACTTCAAGATCCAAGTACTACAAATAAACTGAAAATCTTAATAAAATGGATGATCTTCTATACAGATACCACTTCCCAAGGTTAAATCAAGACTAAGTAAATTATTTAAAGAGTCCGATAACTCCTAAGGAAATAGTATTGGTCATTAAACTCTCCCAACCCAAAAGAGCCCATGTTCCAATGGTTTTAGTGCAGAATTCTACCAAATTTCCAAAGATGAGCTCATACCCATGATCCTCAAACTATTCCACACAGTAGTAATGAAAGAAATACTTCCAAACTCATTATATGAAACCAGTCACCATGATATGTAAACCACACAAAAACTCAACAACAAAAGTAAATTTCAGACCAATTTCTCTTATGAATACTGATCCTAAAATATGAAATAAAATACTCAAAAAGCAAATCCAGAAACATACCAAAAACATCATATACCCAGGGATTCAGGCTTAATCATAGGGATGCAAGTATGGCTGAATGCTGAAAGGAGCCTTATATAGTTGTCTCCTGAGAGGCTATGCCAGAGCCTGACAAATACAGAGGTGGATGCTCACAGACAATAACTGGACTGAGCATGGGGTCACCAATGGAGGAGTTAGAGCAATGACTGGATTAGCTGAAAGGCTTTGAAACCCCATAGGAAGAACAACAACATCAACCAACCAGACCCCACCCCCACCCAGAGCTCCCAGGGACTAAACCACCAACCAAAGAGTACACATGCAGGGACCCATGGCTCCAGCTGCATATGTAGCAGAGGATGGCCTTGTTGGGTATCAGTGGGAAGAGAGGTCCTTGGTCTAATAATGGCTCAATACCCCAGTGTAGTGGAATGCCAGGGTGGGGAGGAAGGAGTGGGTGGCTGGTTGTGGGAACACCCTCACAGTAGTAGGGGACAGGGAATGGGATAGGAGGATTACAGGGGGAAACCTGGAAATGGGATAACATTTGAAATGTAAATAAAGAAAACATCTAATAAAAAAAAAGAAAGAAAGAAAATCCATCAATATAATCTGGCATATAAACAAACTGAAAGAAAAAATAGCATGATCATCTCATTAGATTCTGAAAAAGTCTTTGACAAAATTCAATACTCATTCATGTTAAAAGTTTTAGAAAGATCAGGGACATAAGAAACACACCTAAACATAATAAAAGTAATATATAGCAAGAAAATGTCCAATAACACATTAAAGCATTCCCACAAAAATCAGGAAGATGAAAAGTCTTCCCATTCTCCTTAATATAGTACTTGAAGTTCTACCAAGAGCAATATGAAAATGAAATGTGATCAAGGAGATACAAATTGGAAACACAGAACTCAAAGAATCACTATTTGAGGATGATAGAAAAATATATTATAATCGACCCCAAATATTCACCTGAGAACCCCTACAGTTCATAACCACCTTCAGCAAAATGGCTGGATACAAAGTTAAGTGAAAAAATCAGTAGCCCTCCTTTATACAAATGATTATTGGGCCAAGAAAGAAATTGGAAAAACGTTTAATAACCATGAATAAAATAAAATATCTAACTCTAACCAAGTATGTGAAAGACCTGTATGAGTAGAAGTTCAAGTCGCTGAAGAAAGAAGTTGAGAATGATATCAGAAGATTGAAAGATCTCTCATTCTCATGGATAAGTAGAAATAACATACTGAAAATTGTCATTTTACCAAAACCAATGTACATATTCAATGCAATTCCCATCAAAATTACAACATGATTCTTTATTGAATTTGGCACAGAAATTCTGAACAACATATGGAATAACAAAAAGCACAGGATAGTTAAAATCAATCCTGAACAATAAAGGAACTTCTGGAAGTATCACCATTCCTAACCTTAAGCTGTATTATAGAGCAATATTAAAAAAAAAAAAAAAAAAACTGTATGGTGTTTGTTGTGATCATCACATTGCTCCAGAAAGACCACACCAGGCCAAACAGTTCCACTTATAGCTTATTGATAGAGATAAAGGCAAGTTGGTGGTGCAAAGAGAAGGGGGAAATGAGAGAGAGAGGTCAGAGTGGTCTTTCTTTATAAATGGATAGTGACATAGTCACAGGTAAAGGGAGGAGATGTCTGAGTAGTTGTGGCACAGTCCTTTAATCTCAGCACTTGGGAGGCAGAGGCAAGCGGACTTCTGAGTTTGAGGCCAGCTTGGTCTACAGAGTGAGTTCCAGGATGCCAGGGCTACACAGAGAAATCCTGTTTAAAAACAAAACAAAACAAAACAAACAAACAAACAAACAAAAACAACAACAACAAAAATCCACCACCACCACCAACAACAACAAAAACAAAAAACAAGGTGGGAGGCAAGTCAAGTGGACTCTGGGAATATGGTGGCTGTTGCCTTTGCAAAAGTTGCGTGAGTCTCACTTTCACCTATGTGATGTCAGGGGTTTCAGAGGTCCTGATACCAACATACCCCCCTTCTTATTATTATAAAGAGAAAAAATAAAAGGGGAGGGGGATGCAAGGCGTAGTGGTACACGCCTTTAATCCCAGCACTTGGGAGTCAGAGGGAGGCGGATTTCTGAGTTCGAAGCCAGCCTGGTCTACAAAATGAGTTCCAGGACAGCCAGGGCTACACAGAGAAACCCTGTCTCGAAAAACCAAAAAAAAAAAAAAAAAAAAAAAAAAAAAGAACTGAAAAGGGGAGGGGGAAGCCAATGGTGAAAAGAGAATGAAGGCATCATGTCTCTTAAGTGCTTCCTGCTATTTAGGGGCCGTCATCAATTTTGTGGTATAGCTGACTATCACCATTGCATCAGGTTCCTCTGTGGACAGCAGCTCTTTTGTGGGCAGCAGCTGGTAATCTTGTAACAGGAACTGATTAACAGTTTGGTTAGAATTTTTTTTCTATTTTTCATTGAAGGAATGTAAAAACAAGATTTAGGAGGCAGAGAGTGAATAATAACACCAGGACTATGAGTAGGAAAGGTGTTACAAAAGGGAGTATCCACTTCCATATAGGGTTTTTGAAAATCTCAGAACTAGTGGTCTCATGTTCCCTAAAATTCTTTATGTCTGACTGTGGCTTCTGGACTTTATTTCTCACTAACCCGGAGGATTGATTGACATAGAAACATCATTCTTCTTGAAAGAACAGGCAAAGACTACCTTCTTTAGCTGTCTAGCCCCCATTGGTTCTGAAGCACCATGGCTGCCAAAGAATCTATCTGTTTCTGGATAGTAAGCATAGTTGCCATCGTTTCTTGAAGATTGTTTTCAAACTGGGAAGTGAATGTATTACATTGGGTCATGGAAGTCATTATCCCTGCAACTCCAGTACCAGCACCTATGGCTATTCACCAAGAGTGGCACAGCCTGAACTGCCCTCTTAGGTTGGGCAGCTATCATACTACAACTGGGATTGGAGGGGCTCATTTCCTTAGATTATTCCCAGTTCAGAGAAAAGGAGTACCAAAATGGATACTCCCGACCAGCTGGTGGGTATGTGATGATATACCTATCTGGGCATATAGGGTCCTTCCCACCAACTGGAGAAACTCCTTACCAATCAATATGCCAGTGTGTATTTGTGGACCTCTGCAGTCAGGTAGCAGGAAGTGTGGAATTGTGTAGTCAGTGTGGCCAGAAGCACAGCTAATGTGGTAGAAGTCTGTGAGTCAGTCAGCAGCAGTGGTGGCAACGATCCACATGGCATGAGTTCTCCAGTGGCAGCACCGACTTCATGGTCATGGCAATTGCCATCTGTGCTCTGCACCTCTCCTGCATAGCAATTACCTAAGACCTTGGCACCAATATTGTGATTATCACGAAGTTCCAGAAAGACCACACCATGCCAAATAGTTCCACGTGAGGTTTATTGAGAGAGAGAAGAACAAAGTGGCAGTGGAAAGAGAAGGGGAGGGGAAGATAGAGAGAGATCAGAGGGGCCTTTCATTATATATGGATGGTGCCATAGTCACAAATAAAGATGTGAGGTGAGCCAAGTGGATTCTGAGAACATGGTAGCTGTTGCCTTGGCAACAGGTGTGTAGGTCACACTGTCACCTATGTGATGCCACAGGTTTCAGAGGTCCTGATACCAACAGTGTTGATGTAGGAACAGACAGATGAATCAAGGAAATCAAATCACAGATCCTGAAATAAACATACACACCTATTGACACTTGATTTTTGACAAAAAAAAAAAAAGGCAAAAATTTACACTTTAAAAATGGAAGCATCTTCAACAAATGACAAATGATGCTAGACTAACTGTATGTCGATATGTAGAAGATCGACATATATATATATATATATATATATATATATATATATATATATGTGTGTGTGTGTGTGTGTGTGTGTCTGTATTTATATAATCATTGTGCTCCAAATTCAAGTCCACATGGATCAATGAACTCAACACAAAACCAGAAATACTAACTCTAATAAAACAGAAATAAGGGAATGACCTTAAACTCATTGGTGTAGGAGACAGTTTCCTGAATAGAACATCAATGGTAAGGGTCTAAGATTAACAATTGATAAATGTGCTCCATGAAACCAAAAATCCTCTGTAAGGCAAAGGGAAAATGACAGGCTACCTTTTAGGGAAATCCCTTCACTGACCTTATATCTGGCAGAGGGCTTATGTACAAAATGTGTACAGAACTAAAGAAGCAACAATCCACACCTGATTAAAAAAAATGGATTACAGAGATAAACAGAATTCTCAGCAGAGGAGTCTAGAATGGCCAAAAAAAAAAAAAATCTTAAAGAAGTGTTCATTGTCCTTAATCTTTAGGGAAATGCACATCAAAACAACTCTGAGATTCCATCTTACACCTGATAGAATGGCTGATAAAAAGTTAAGTAATAGTACATGCTGGAAGAGATGTGAAGCAAGGGGAACATTCCTCCAGTGCTGATGAAAGTGAAATCTTATAAAATCTCTCTGGAAATAATTTGGTAGTTTCTCAGAAATTTTTAAAATATTTCTCCCTCAAGACCCAGCTACACCACTCCTGGGCATATATCAAGAACATGTCTTACAATACTACAGGAACACTTACCTAACTATGTTCATAGTAGCTTTACTTATAATAGCCAGAAATGTGAAAGAACATAAATGTCCTTTGACTGAAGAATTGCTAAAGAAAATGTGGTACATCTACATGGTGGAGTACTATTCAGCTATAAAATGAAGATAGCATTAATTTTACAGGCAAATGGATAGAACTTGAGAATGCCATCCTAAGTGATGTAATCCAGACCCCAAAGGACAAGCATGATCATGTATATTCACTTATAAGTGGATATTAGCAATAATTTACAGGATACCCCTACTATATTCCATGGACCCAAAAAGGAATTAGTAAGGATGCTTGAAATTCACTTCAAAGATGGCATAAAGGAGTCATAGGGAGCAGATTGAGGGAGGGAACTGGGTGGGACACAGAATGAAACAAAATGAAGAAGTTCAGAATTAGGTTTGGAGGAATCCGGGAAGATGGCCAGAGGGTATTGTGGGAAATATTAAAATTAAATATTAAAAAAAAGAACCTGCCAACTCTTCATGGCTATCCACAGCAGCATCTGGCTCGCTCATCCCATGAGCCACTAGTTCTTCCTCATCCATAAACCTATGTAGTTGGTGATCTCACATTCCAGTAACTAAATGGGACCATCAACCTTCCAGTTGCATCTCATAACACCCAGTCACCCTGTAGAATCAGGAATCTTTTTGTTGTTGTTGGTGGTGGTGGTGGTTTGGTTTGGTTTGGGTTTTTTATTTTTGTTTTTCGAGACAGGGTTTCTCTGTGTAGCCCTGGCTGTCCTGGAACTCACTTTGTAGACCAGGCTGGCCTCGAACTCAGAAATCCGCCTGCCTCTGCCTCTGGAGTGCTGGGATTAAAGGTGTGTGCCACCATGCCCGGCAGAATCATGAATCTTAAAGCTTAACTAACCAATCATAATTATGTATCAATAATATCAGTTTACAAGATGCCAATACACTAATTTCAGAGGCAATTGATAATGATAAAAGCTTTATCCCAATATTTTAACCTTATGAAATCATAGATACTTGTGGCCTGTAAATGCCACATAGGTACATGTCAGAAGCCATCTCGGTTCTTTCCCTTACCCTCTGACATGTTCCCACTCTCTGCAACTCTTAACTACACCCCCTTTTTTTCCCCGTCCAATCACAGATCTCTGCACTAATGTAATTGGACAGGGAAAATCCTGTGACAAGAGGGTAATAAAAATGAATGGAAATCTGTATTTACCAGAGGTAGGTTGGTGGGTGGGAGCATCTCGAGGACTGACCATACACCTGGGATAGAGGAGGTGCTCAAGAATCAATGAGGGTAACCTTAGATATGACTCATGACATGGAGGATATGAAACCTGAAGTGCTCACCTCCTGCATCCAGGCAACAACTCACTGAAAAGATAGGGAGACCAACTGACCTTCAAAACATTTTTACCCAAATTTTATCCTGTCTACAAGAAATGTAGGAATGGGGAATGGAGCAAAGATTCAGGGAATTGCTAAGCAATAACAGATCCATGCAGTGACCAGTCTGATGGGCAAATACAAATATCTGACATTATTAATGATGCACTATTATGCTGCATACAGGAGTCTACCATGGCTGTCCTCTGAGAGTCTCGACCCACTCTACAAGAGTCAGGAGTAAACTTTGTGGGAGAAGGATTTGGCATTTATTCCTGCAAGGGGCAGAGATATTAAATTAAATAATAGCCTGAATCATGCAATCTTTCCATTCAGATGTTTCTATAATCAAAGTTTCTGAATAGAGCAGTGATTTTTCCTATGAGTCTTCTCTCAGGAGTGTAAGTCCTTAAAGACTGTCTCTGTAGAAGAGAAGAGTCCCCCATAGAAAGTCTCATGATACCTCAGGCCTAAAGTACATATGTTAGTTATTCCTGTTGTTTTTATCTCCATTGCTTTAGCTCACTCCCATCAAGGTCCTTGAATTAAAAAATATACCACAAACTCATATAGAGGCAACCCCCATAAACAAAACAATAAGGAAACTGAGTCATTGAGGATCGCAACAACAAACTTTGTAACACAAACAATAAAACACAACTTCTCCAATAAATTCCAGTGTTTGTTGTGAAAGGCAAAGAGAACTTATGACAGAAAGTGTTGTGTAAATTTCAAATATTAAATATACATTATATATGAGGACATAACTACAAATATTAATAAAATATTGTAAAATACAAACATATATTACATATATAGCTATGTAACTATATATATTTTTTACTCTCATTATTATACACATTACAGTCTCTATCTCATTTGTATATGCCTTTGCTCCAAACTCATGAAATTATTTCATAGTTTTATTGTTGTTCTTTGTCTGTTTGTTTGTTTGTTTGTTTATTTTGGAGGCCAACTATGTTCAGTCAAGATCATTCTATGACCAAGGGTTCAGAACTACCTATAAAGCCTGTTAGGCTTCATCATGTACATGAGTAAAGATAATTATTAATGCTTTCATGGAATCTATACATAAATAGTACTTTATAAAAGACATTTAGAACCACATAATCTTATCTATGATCAGTGATTTACTGTTGGTAGGTATAGTCTTAAGCAGATAACCACAGCCTCACTGAAGTCATGATTGTCTCAGCTGTGTCAAGCATATAAGACAGGATTTCACAGCTTCTCTCTTCATCTTCTGGCTCTTACATACTTTATGTGCTATTCTTTGAGATGTTCACCCAGCATTATATGGTGTAGTATAAAGCCATTTTAGAACTGGACACCAAACTACCACTTATCCTAAACAATTTGAGAATCATATATTTGTTTCTGTAATTTCTGTTATTGATTTCAAATACAGGGAAGCCTGATTAAAGTTGAGAATAGCATATGATTAAAGGTAAAAAGAGGAATAGTAGAAGACATAATTTTAGCTAAAGACCATGACAGTTTAGCTAAGTACTTGTTTTAAGAATAACTCTAGTTGCCGGGCATGGTGGCACACGCCTTTAATCCCAGCACTTGGGAGACAGACACAGGCAGATTTCTGAGTTCAAGGCCAGCCTGGTCTACAAAGTGAGTTCCAGGACAGCCAGGGCTATACAGAGGAAACCCTGTCTCAAAAAACAAACAAACAAACAAACAAACAAACAGAAAACAAAACAAAACAAAACAAAGGAATGACTCTAGTCCTGCTAATCAACTTGACATGTATGCTAGAAAATCCAATAAGCTACCTGTAGATCTTCTGGTCTTCCTCTGTAGCTTCAAATAAAATCTCCAGCTCTATAGTGTTGTATGCCAGTCCACAGCATACATCAACTGGGTATACCTGGGAGGTAGGCTGGAGCTGAAAGAGATTTAGACTGAGAGAGAAATTAATGAAGACCAAGACAACGTTCCTGTTCAAGGCCTGCGAGTTTACTAAGAGACCATGCTTATAAGGGGGAAGGCCCACTCCCCCTGCCAGTCCATTCTTGGTTACTGGAGCCAGCCTGCAGGTGACATGCAGGATAGGATGTTCCTCCAGAATATCTCAGGGGCCTCTCAGCAGATAGCAGTGTCTTGGAGGAGAGCAGTGGCAGGTGACAGAACAATAGAGCCATCTAGGTCAGAAGGCTCCACCCTAGGTAATCTCCTCCTTAGTAGCAGCAAAGTCAAAGTCTGGATCAGCCTGCTTCAGGGATGAGGGAGGCTACAATTCCTCCCTAAATATATAGTAAAAATAGCTGGACGGAGACATAAAATTTATTTATGCTCCAATGTCCTGCCTGGGAATTATGGTGGCTGGTGGCCATGCTGGCTTGGAATATCTCAGATTTTCCTGAACTATTCTTATTCATCAAGGAGAATATATTCAGCTTGTTTGTATTTATTTTGCACAAACATCACTCTGTGGTGTATTATTAAAAAACCATGGCCTCTTGGCATATTCCTGTCTTAGATTGATATAGTTCCAAAATCTGGTTGCCCATCATTGGTAACTGGCCCTCATAGCACACCGTATTTTCAAATCAGACCAAAGCCACAATATATACACAATATGTTTCTTCATATCAATAAATTTCTGCCACCCGTGCTTGCTGGAGGCGAGGCTGCACACTAGCTGAAATCAGGCTGTAAGGCGTTGACTGACCTGCTTGAAAAACAAAGTTGAGACCTTGAAAAGCAACAGGATAAAAGCTTCTTTGCTTCTTTTTCTGGGTACTTTATTCAGTTGCAAATTAGCAATGACCAAGCTCAGACTCTGACTTCCTGATTTGGGGGAAGTGACTTTGAGAATCAACAGAAAGGCTGTTTCTCCTGTAAATAGGATAAGCTCCAAATTAACTTTATTAGGTAATTAAGAATTTTAGCTATGTTCAATAGGAATTTCTAATATTGGAATTATTACCAGACCAGTCTAAGATTGAGTTAGAATAACTGGTCCCATTGAAGAAAAGAGAAGAATCATTATAAATGTTTCTTATAACTAATCTTTCTAAGTCAGATACCACGGCCTCTAATGTTCTATGTTCCATAAGGTTAAAAAGCTTGAGGCAAGGAACCTTAGCTTTTCCAATCTGGGATGAAGGCAAGCAAAGGTGGGTCAAAAACATATACCCAATTCAGCTTTCTTGTCACCACAGTCAGGGTACTCAGCAAACTCACAGGTCAGCTTGTCACACGAATCCTTCTCACAGTTGTCATGCTTCTGCAGCATCCTATGGAGAGAACCTAAGCTTTCCCCTTTCCCCAATAGGGTAGCTGTTCAGGATCAAAAAATATGCCAATAAGTAGATCCTTTTCATCTCACCTAGACATGATTGTGTCTAGTTTTAAGATACTATAAGGCATTTATTAAGTTCTTTGAAATCCAAATTTCAAAATTCTTAAAATAAAAATTTGATTTAAATAATATGCACAGGGATATGCTTCCTCCCTTTCTTTGTTATTTAAGAAGCTATATTTTAATACCTTGTCTTTGAGAATGATTAAATTGTTGACAAAACATCTCAAATACTTGACTGTTATAGTTAGTTTTAGTATAATATGGGCAGACACTTCATCAGGTTCTTAAGACACATTATTTTGTTATAGGTTTTCTAAAATATATGAATTTATCTTACAATTCTTTATTAGCACCACAGGAGCCTTAATAGGATATCAAAATATTGCTTTGAGGTGAACACCACCTCACCCTCGCCTGAAAGAGGGTCAAGCGACCAGCCAGGAAGCCACGGCAGTAGTGGAGCACCCCAAGCCCCAGCAGGAGAAATATGGCCACCCCTGGCAGGGACAGGCAGATGCCAATGGGGGCAATAGCACATGGGACCAGCCCTTCAGGCCTGCCGCTGAGTCCACTACAAAGGTGCCCCTTTTTTTTTTCCCTCTCCAGCGCTGTCACTACTCAGGGAAAGCTGTGTACCTCACAGCCCCGCCCCGCAGCAGCCAGCAGCCTACCAGCCCTCTGCATAGGTCAATGGTCAGCCGGGAGGTGAAGAAAGATGATTTTACAATAATGTGTTCTCTTGCCAAAGAATTGCTGTGGGCACATTTAATAACCCTAACTAAAATAAGCAGCTAATATTTAATTACCATTAATTATAATTGATAACAATTGATTACAGAAGTTTTTTCTACTTTCTGTAAAGCCTTTTTGTTTCTAAGCAGTTAATATGAATCTCACTTGATAGCATCTAACAAGGGCTTAAGTTCTCCTGTGGTGAGTTTAAGGTGAGGTCTTAGCCAATTAACATCACCTGGATGCTTTTGAAAATAAAATTTTGAAGCAAATCAATTTCTTTGTTCTTAGATTTTCTGTACCACATTTTTTTAGTATAACTAAAACACTAAATATTATAAAGATATTGCCTCTGAATCTTTTCTGGAGCAACAGCTACTCCCCAGAACTTTAAAGCTCATTGTGTGAGAGCAAAGATTTGAAGTAAACTTCCCTTGTGAGGCATTAGCTAATAAAATACTTTCCACTTAGGAAAAAATATACACTGAAAGATTCAAAATCTTAGCTTCTTGTATAGAAGCAGAGACAATAAAAAATTTTCTTACATAATGTAAAGCTATATTAGCCATACCTAGAGGCAAAATTTTCCAGTGATCACTAGAAGCAAACCCAAACCCTTTACAATTATCAGAATGCAAAGGAAACAACGAACCTTTAAACCTATAATAAATTTACATGAAGTAGGCAAGCCAGATTGTAATGCCTTTATAAGTTCTACAGTCTGGTTGACCTTTTATAAATTTTGAATTTGAACTTTATTTAGAGCAACATCTGAATAGATCTGCAACAGTGTTCTTTTAGCTAAAAGAAAATTTCCCTGGAGGCAAGGAGAGACAAGTTTCAAGAGCTTCCTTAGGCACCCTTTACAAGACAAAAGAAGGTCACACAAGCCATGTAGAGGCTGCTCTGAGCTTTGTATTGCTGTATAGCCACAGAAAGCTGTATTAGTCCTCTCATAAGATGATTACTCTTATCTTAATTAACAAAATATGGGTGAGTAGAAAATCTTAAATTTGCGATCAAATTGCAAGCTGCAGTCAATGGAACACTGGCAGTTTTAACCAAAATTTTCAAGTTTCTTTTGCAAAGTTAGGATAATATTCACAACCTTGGGAAAACAAAACCCTATTTCAAAACAATTTATTAACTTTAAAATCAATATTACAAGCATTACTATCATGTTACGAAGTTTGGCTGCCAATTTATACCTATGAACGCATGACAGTGCAAATTTTAATGCTTCATTAAAGAGACATCATTTTAAATCTTATCTTTAAGTATACCTTTTAGGATAAGAATCACATTAAATATTATCTCATTAGAAGTATCCTTAGAGGCCTAGTTTTTTTGGCCTGCTTTATGCCATGTGTTGGAAAGACTCCAAACCTGAGCCACCAATTTAAAGCTGTCTTGCTACCAATATTACACCTTTAAGACCAGTAAAAAGACAGTGGCTACACAAGTCTTATAAATTTAGACCAATCAAAGAATTTTACTTTTTCTAGCTATAATTATAAGGTAAAAAGCACTTTGCCATTTGCTAAACACAATAATCATGATTGCAGAGAATTTTCTAGGAAAGAAACAACTATCAGCTTTTTTTGCCTCCAAACTAAGAAGCTGCAGACTCCCTTTCTTTGAAAGCATCTTTTTCCAGCAGTGGATCCCCTGCTGTGCCTGATCTCTGGCCAAAGTATGGCCACTCTTGGGCTTTGTGGAACCAACAGATAAAGTCTTAGCCATTTTTATTTTCCAACATGAAACACAGAACATTTAGTCATTCAGACAACAAGACAAAACGCTCATGAATCAACATGTAAATGAACCAGTGCACCAGACATTAGACAACACAAAGAGGGCAGAGAACTTCTGCTGTAGAGCCACAGAGAATATAGCAGGGCATCCTTTGATTTTCTTTCTGTCTCTGGGAGAGTTTCAAAATCCATTTTCCTCTATTTTATTTTATTTTATTTTATTTTATTTTATTTTATTTTATTTTATTTTATTATTTTAAACCCTATTCCTCTAGCCTGATGCAGTTCTCAACTCCGGACAACTGCCTGTTTCATTATTTTAAACCCTATTCCTCTCACCTGAAACAGCTTTTGAAAGCTGCGGATAACCACCTGATTCAAAGTTTCTAGTCCTTCGCTGTCGAACCCTAAGTGGACCCGGCGCCAGGTCAGCAATGTTCCAACTTAGTCCCTATCCTATCGCACCTCCAGCAACACTTTTTAAAAATGAAGTTTAAAGCCATGCTAGCATAAATACCTGTTGCTCACTGTGCTCGATAAGATCCTGTGATTCTTTCCTTCTCTTGGAGCTCCATACAAGACAGCAGTTCCCTCAGTGTTTTCTCACCATTGCCAATGTCTCCAGATCGTCGCTGTTCAGGCGCCAATCTGTTGTATGTCAGCCCGTTCCCTAAATGAACTGGGTACACCTGGAAGGCAGGCTGGGGCTGATAGAGACTTAGACTGTGAGAGAAATTAATGGAGACCAGACAACATTCCTGTTCCTGCGAGTTTACTGAGAGATGGTGCTTATAAGAGGGAAGGCCCAACCACTCCCACCCCCCACATTCCATTCTTGGTATCTGGAGCCAGCCTGCAGGTGACATGCAGGATAGGATGTTCCTCCAGAATACCTCAGGGGCCTCTCAGCAGGTAGCAGTGTCTTGGAGAAGAGCAGTGGCTGGTGACAGAACAATAGAGCCATCTAGGTCAGAAGGCTCCACCCTAGGTAATCTCCTTCTTAGTGGCAGCAAGGTCAAAGTCTGGATCAGCCTGCTTCAAGGCTGAGGGAGGCTACACTGTAGCAATACAGTTTGCCTGCTGTCCCATCCAGCAGGACTTAGTTATTCCATGGGTGGAGAAGGACCAGGGCCTGAAAGAGAAATGAGCAGAGAAAGGGAAGCGAGACCAAACAAAGAGTTGTCAAGGTCTGTTTAATGAAGGCTAGGAGCCTGATTATAAGCACACAGTGAGAGAAAATAGGGAGGGGTCGAGGGGGCATAATAAAATACAGAGAAAGGGATGGGCACCTGGGCTGGATGCTGATTACAGGCTTCTTGCAGCTTATCTTGGAATGTTGGCCCTAAAACTGTCCCTGGCGGCCTTCAAACTTTCTGCAGTTTATCTTGGAGTGCCATAAATAGTCTCAGGCACCAAACAGAGACATGGAAGAAGAGGTGAAGCTGCCTTAATCTAAGCAGCTCTAGGCGCCAAGTGAAGGAGGGAGTGAAGCTGGCAGTCTCAGGCACCAGGTGGAGGCAATGAAGGAGGGGGTCACATAATTCTCTTCAAAGGGTCAGCTGGATCTTTAGGGTGAGAGTAACTGTGGGACCTAGTTTTCCATGGGTTAGTCTCTCACAGCCTGCCTTCTCTGATTCCTGTTCCAATCTTCTACAGATCCCATAGATCTTCCCCCTTCTAACCACTTTCTGACCCTCATTGTTTGGACTATCCTCCAAACCCGCAAAGCAGCCACTGCTATCCCAAAGGCTGCTCCTTTGAGGGCATTGAATCTACAGCTTCAATGAAATTCTCAACAAATTCCAGCACATTTACAGACATTGAAAGAACAATTCTAAAATTCATTTGGAAAAAACTTAGAACCCAGGCTGGCAAAAACTATTCTCAACAACAATAAGAGAACTTATGGGGGAATCACCATCCCTGAACTCAAGCTCTACTGAAGAATAATAGTGATAAAAACAACATGGTATTGGTACAGAGACAGGCAGGTACATAAATGAAATAGAATTAAAGATCCTGAAATCAACCCACACACCTTTGGTCACTTGATCTTCAACGGAGATGGTAAAATCATCCAATAACAAAAACACAGCATATTCAACAAATGGTGCTGACTTATGTGGAAGCAAACGTGTAGAAGAATACAAATTGACCCATTCACATCTCCTTGTACAAAGCTCAAGCCCAAGTGGATCAAGGACCTCCACATAAAACCAGATACACTGGATCTAATAGAAGAGAAAGTGGTGAAGAGCCTCACACACATTGACACAGGAGAAAATTTCCAGAACAAAACAGTAGTGGCTTATGCTATAAGATCAACAATCAACAAATGGGATCTCATAAAATTGAAAAGATTCTGTAAGGCAAAGAACAATATCAATAGAACAAAGTGGCAATCCGCAGATTGGGGAAAGATCTTTACCAACCCTATACCCAATACAGAGATAATATCCAAAATATACAAAGAACTTAAGAAATTGGACTCCAAAGAACCAAATAACCCTATTTAAAAATGAGGTGCAGAACTAAACCAAGAATTCTCAACTGAGGAATCTTGAATCTTAGAAGCACTTAAAAGAAATGTTCAATATTGTTAGTCATCAGGGAAATGCAAATCAAATGACCCTGAGATTCCACCTCACACCAGTCAGAACAGCTAAGATAAAAAAAAAAAAAAAAAAAAAAAAAAAAAAACCCTCAGGTGACAGGTGACAGCAGATGCTAGCGAGGATCTGGAGAAAGAGAAACACTCCTTCATTGCTAGTGGGATTGCAAGCTGGTACAACCACTCTGGAAATCAGTCTGACAGTTCATCAGAAAATTGGACATAATGCTACAACTCCTAGGCATATACCCAAAAGATGCTCAACATATAACAAGGATACATGCTCCACTATGTTCATTGAAGCCTTATTTATAAGAGCTAGAAGCTGGAAACAGCCCAGGTGTACCTCAACAGAGAAATGAATACAGAAAATGCGATACATTCACACAATGGAGTACTACTCAGCCATTAAAAACAATGTCTTCATGAAATTTGCTGGTAAATGGATAGAACTATAAAATTATCATCCTGAGTGAGGTAACACAGTCACAAAAGAGCACACACGGTATTTACAAACTTATCAGTGGATATTAGAAAAAAAATCTTGGAATACCCATGATACAACTTATAGACCATATGAAGTTGAGAAGAAGGAAGATCAAAAATCTAAGAAGGATTGGATGCCTCAGTCCTAGTTAGAATGGGGAACAAAATAATCACAATATGTAGAGAGTGGGTGAGACTTGAGAGGAATAGAGGAGGGTGAGAGGAGAAAAATGGTGTCAGGTTCATGTGTGAGAAGAGATGGGGAAGATGTACAGAGGATCAGGAAACTAAACAGAGGCTTGTAGCAATGAGGGATGGGGAGCTAGTGGCAACTGAGAGAAAGTCCCAGGACTCAACAGGGATGACATTAGTTGAAGTACCAAACAAAAGTGAGAGGAAAACCTGTAATGACCATATCCAGTGGTTAGGCACGGCCCCCATTAAAGGATGGAGCCACCCACCCTTCCCAAAATTATAACTTGAGAATTGCTCCTGTCTAAAGGAAATAGAGGGAAAAAGAGTGGGGCAAAGACTGAAGGAATGGCCATCCAGAGACTGCCCCACCTGGGTATCAATCCCATATTCAGGCACTAATCCCAGACACAATTGCTGACGCCAAGAAGTGCTTGCTGACAGGTGCCTGATATGGATGTCTCCTGAGAGGCTCAGCCAGAGCCTTACTGATTGAGATGAGCATGCTTGCAGCCAACCATCCGATTGAACAGGGGACCCCAATGGAGAATATAGGAGAAAGACTGAAGAAGCTGAAGGGGTTTGCAGCTCCATAGGAAGAACAACAATAACAACCAACCAGAATGCCCAGAGCTCTCAGGGACTAAACCACCAACCAAAGAATACACATTGAGAGACACATGGCTCCAGCTACATATGTAGCGGAGGATGGCCTTGTCCAGCAACAAGGGCAGGTGAGTCCCTTAGTTCTGTGAAGGCTTTATGACTCAGAATAGGGGAATGCTAGGGCAGTTGGGTGGGAGTGGGCATGTGAGTGGGAGAGCACCGTCATGGAGCCAGGAAAGAGAAAACTGGGAAGAGGGTTAACAGTTGAAAGGTAAATAAACACAATAACCAATTTAAAATAATTTAAAAAACAAACCAAGCGAAACCAAACAAACAAACAAACAAAATAGTTTGGCAGAGACATTATAGGAAGGGCTACTCCTAGGAATAGTTTCTTTGAGATAGCCCATTGATTTGTATGGCTGTGATAGATGCGTTTTACAGAGATATGGACCCTAGGGATATCAATCAGTATTGCTTCTTGCTAAGTCTTTCCTGACACTGATATATTCCTCATAAATTTTGACATATCCTAATGTTTTCTGGGTTTTTATCCACATTGTTTGGAAGATTTTCTTCAGAATCAATATGAAGATGTACATACATATAATAGTGCTGTTTAGATGAATTTAGGATTTTACAGATTTTCTGATTTGGCTAGAAAATTATAATACTTGAGAGAAAGTCTAAATGGATGGTTTTAGTTATTTTGACTGAAATAAATAATAAAATTAGAATCAAGAATTAATCGTGTACCCTCCTTATAGAATAGTAAGTAAAGACTGAATGAAAAGGAGTGCAATGTACTTTCATACTCCAAAGCATGTAAATTAGACTAGAAAAAGAAATAGTCTTATGACAGATTTTTGATCAAGGAAAAACTTCCATTCTAGGTCAGGTCCAAAGATTGGGCTACAATTATATAAAACTGTTAACTGGAACTTGTAATGAGCTTGTGGAGTGAAAGACAGATAAAACTATTGTTCTAAACTTATAATGAAATTGTGGAGCTAAAAAATAGATAAGAAACATATAGCTAGGTATGGGTCTTAATGAAAAGATATTTAAACCATTCTCCCATAACTCCTTCGAATTTATAGACCTATAACATGAATGATTGCCTTAAACTTACTAGAAACTTATAGAATGTAATTATGGTTTTTGAAACCATGTAATGAATTACCTTCCTGTAACTCCTTCTTGAGTAACATTTTTATCTGTGAGGTAATTTTTTTACACAAAGAATTTTTGTCTGAGAATGTATAAAAAGACTAGGAGCAAATGTAAAGGAGAACTGAAACTAGCTCCTTGAAACTTCTCTTCTCCAACTGTGTATATAAGTTCTTATACACACACATACACACACACACACACACATACACATAGATGTATGTGTATGTGTGTGTGTATGTACTTATGTACATATTTAGGTAAGTGTGTATGCATGTATGTATACATGTGCAATGTGAAATTGTTGGAACTTCCTAGTTGGAGTTCATTGCTGTTTCATCCAGTGAATATGTGTGTTTTTGCATGATTTTCCTCCTAACTTTCTCTTCCTCACTGACTCATGAAGAGTTAATGAGGCTTTCGTGGACCATGAGTTAAACAGTTAAGAGATTCTACAGCCCAAATAACTGAGTTGCTTTTTTCTAATCTACTGATGCTATCTACAGGTGTTAAATTCCAGAAGCCATCAGCTCTGGTTCCAGAAGAGAAAGAGTTTGGAATTTCTTATGAGTTACAAGCAGTTTGAGTTTTAAGTCTCAGAACCAACAGGTTCTTACTTCCCAACTCAGAACCAACAGGCTTACTTCCCAGCTTTCCCATCTAATCACCTGAAAGGATCAATGGAGGCTCCAAACCATGGAGCTACCACCTTCTAATCCAAAACTCTTATGTCTCACCTTAGTTTAAACCTGGTGTCAAAGCTTGTCTATGACAATAGTTGGATCTTTTAGAAAATTAATGATATAGACAAAACCATATCCACATTAACTAAAAGACTGAGAAAGAATATCAAATGTAAGAAAATCAGAAATGAAAAGGGAAAGATAACAGACACTGAAGAAATGCAGAGAATCCTAATTCTGCCAGCCAATACTCAAATTTCAGATTGGAAAACATCAAACAAACAAACAAACAAACAAACAAATGGATAATTTTTCTCAACAGGTATTAAGCTGGTCTGAGCCCCCAACTCATACAGCAGAGAGCTGAGAGAACTGCCTGGTCTGGCCTCAGTGGAAGAAGATTCATTGAGTCTCCAAGAGACTTGAGGTCCCAGAGAGAGAGAGGAGGTCTGGTGTGTGTGTGTGGCGGGGGCGGGGGGGAGCAGCATCATCTTGGGGACATGAGGAAGGGGCAGTGATGTGAGGAATTATAGGAGGGGGGCTGGGAAGGGGCAATGGCTGGATTGTTACTAAACAAAAAAGTTAGTTAATTAAAAAATATAATTTTCTTAAGTCAAGACAGGAAAAAACAAGTTAAATAGAAATAGATCCCAGTGTAAAACAGAAGTCAATGTTAAAAGTCTTCCAAAAAAAGAAAAGCACATGGTCACATATGCTTAGAACAGAATTATAGGAGACTTTGAAGTGTTAACACAAATACTCCTCAAATTATTTCACCAAATATAAGCAGAAGAAACATTGCCTAATTTCTTCTAAAGTGCCACAGTTAATACTGATACTCAAACTACACAAAGACTCAACAAAAACCAAAAATTACAGAACAGTTTTTCTTATGAATATGGATTCAAAATAATAAAATATTTGCAAACTGAATTCAAGAACATATCAAAATGTCATCCATGAAGATCAAGTAGGGCTCATCCAAGATACTCAGGTGTGGTAGGTTATACTAAAATCAATAAATGTAACCTAACATGTCAACAAGCAGAAAGGGGGAAAAACAGATGACCCTCTCATTTGATGCAGAAAAGGATCTTTAAAAAAATCCAGCACTTCATTATAATAAAAGTACTTGAGAGGATATAGATACAAGAGATAAACCTAAACATAATAAAAGCAGCTTCCAAATCAAAACAACCCTGAGATTCCATCTCACACCAGGCAGAATGGCTAAGATAAAAAAATTCAGGTGACAGCAGATGCTGGCAAGGATGTGAAGAAAGAGGAACACTCCTCCACTGTTGGTGGGATTGCAAGCTTGTACAACCACTCTGGAAATCAGTCTGGCTGTTTCTCAGAAAATTGGACATGGTACTACCGGAGGATCCTGCAATACCTCTCCTGGGCATATATCCAGAATATGTTCCAACTAGTAAGAAAGAAACATGCTCCACTATGTTCATAGAAGCCTTATTTATAATAGCCAGAAGCTGGAAAGAACCCAGATGCCCCTCAACAGAGGAATGGATACAAAAAATGGAGTAAATTTACACAATGGAGTACTACTCAGCTATTAAAAAGAATGAATTTATGAAATTCCTAGGCAAATGGTTGGACCTGGAGGGCATTAATCTGAGTGAGGTAACCCAATCACAAAAGAACTCAAATGATATGTACTCACTGATAAGTGGATATTAGCCCAGAAACTTAGAATACCCAAGATATAATTTACAATTTGCAAAACACATGAAACTGAAGAAGAACGAAGACCAAAGTGTGGACACTTTGCCCCTTCTTAGAATTGGGAACAAAACACCCATGGAAGGAGTTACAGAGACGAAAGGATGGACCATCTAGAGACTGCCATATCCAGGCATCCATCCCATAATCAGCCTCCAAATGATGACACCATTGCATACACTAGCAAGATTGTGCTGATAGGACCCTGATATAGCTGTCTCTAGTGAGACTACTCCGGGGCCTAGCAAACACATAAGTGGATGCTCACAGTCAGCTATTGGATGGATCACAGGGCCCCCAATGGAGGAGCTAGAGAAAATACCCAAGATACTAAAGGGCTCTGCAACCCTATAGATGGAACAACATTATGAACTAACCAGTATCCCGGAGCTCTTGACTCTAGCTACATATGTTTCAAAAGATGGCCTAGTCGGCCATCACTGGAAAGAGAGGTCCATTGGACTTGCAAACTTTATATGCCCCAGTACAGGGGAATGCCAGGGCCAAAAAGTGGGAGTGGGTGAGTAAAGGAGTGGGGGGGGGGTATGTGGGACTTTTGGGATAGCATTGGAAATGTAAATGAGGAAAATACCTAATTTAAAAAAAAAAGCAACTTACAGTAAGCTTATAGCAAGTATCTACTTAAATGTAGAGAAACTCAAAGCAATTCCACTAAAATCAGGAAAAGGCAAGGTTGTCTAATCTCCCCATACCTATTAAGTATAGTATTTCAAGGCTTAGAGCAATAAAACAAATCAAAGAGATCAAACTACAAATTGTAAAGAAAGAAATCAAATTATTAGCAAATGAAGCATAGTATGCATAGGTAACCCTGAAAATTCTACTGAGCAATTTGAACAACTAATAAACAACTTCAAAAATATAGCTAGATATAAATGTGGCACCACCTCGTCAGTTAGACCTGTCATTCCTCTTACATCCTTTCAAAAGCAATCTACAGATTAAATGCCTTTGATGCCTTTGTCACCAATTCCTTTCCTTTCCTTTCCTTTCCTTTCCTTTCCTTTCCTTTCCTTTCCTTTCCTTTCCTTTCCTTTCCTTTCCTTTCCTTCCCTTTCCTTTCCTTTCCTTTTCTGTTCTGTTGTTTTGTTCTGCTTCGTTCTGTTGTTGTTGTTGTTGTTGTTGTTGTTTTGAGACAGGGTTTCTCTGTGTAGCCCTGGCTCTCCTGGAACTCACTGTGTAAACCAGGCTGGCCTCAAACTCAAAAATCCACCTCCCTCTGCCTCCCAAGTGCTGGGATTAAAAACATGCGCCACCACTGCTGCCCTTTGTCACCAATTTCAACACAATTCTTCACAGACCTTAAAAAGATTATTCTCAGCTTCACATAGTAGGTTGAAAAAGTTTATGTTAAGTTAACCACGCTAAAGTCATCTGACAGAAGATAGCTTGAATTAGGAAAATGATTCTTTAAGAAAAGGCTGTAAGCAGACTTCTAAGACTTTTTCTTAATTAGTGATTGATGGGGTGGGATCATGCCATTGTACCTGCAGCAAGGAGGCTTATCAGGGTGACAGTAACTTGAGCTTGTGAGGTTGGAAGGGTGTTTGAGAGCTTTTTATTTCTTTTGTCTCTGTTGGTCCAGTGTGTGCTCATCTGCAAATGGATGTGTAATTCGAGCATGAGTATGGTGAACCCATACAGTAATTCTGTCAACATTTAGGGCACTAGGCAGGGTCAGAAAGATGACACAGGGACCCTTCCATCGTGGCTCTAGTGACCCCTGGTGGTGTCTCTTGACTAGAACCCAATCTCTGGGCTGGAATGGGAGCTGGGAGCAGAGAGCAGGACATGAAGGTTGAGGGATGGTGTCAGAGGTGGAGCTGTTTCATAGAGATCACAAAGTTTAGGGCAAATATCTTTGTGTATCCATTGGATATCCTCGAGGTCAACCACTAACTGGTGATCATCTGCAATAATCTCTGCCTGTATGTTGGAGATAATGGGTGTAGGTGAACAAAACATAATTTCAAAAGAGATGAGTTCCATCTGGTATGAAGAGTTCTGTAATCTATAAAGGGCAAAGGGGAAAAGAGTCACCCCAGTCACTGTCAGTCTTCAAAGTCAATTTAATTAGGGTCTTTATTCATCTCCTCTACTTGTCCTGAACTCTGAGATCTCTAAGTACAATGAAGTTTCCAATCAATTCCAAAAATATTAGCTAATCTCTGACTTACCTGGTAGACAAATACAGGTCCATTGTCTGACCCTATAAGCTTAGGAAAATCAAAACTTGGAAGAATTTCTTCTAGTAGTTCCTTTGCTACTGTCTGACCAGTCTCATACTTATTTGGGAAAGCCCCAGTTCATCCTTAAAAAGATCTATGAATACCAGTAAATATTTATATCAGAATTTTCCTAGTTTTACCTCCATGAATTCCATTTCTCAATAGACTCCTGGCTTGTTGTCCCATTACTGAGTACCAGTGTTTTCACTGGCAAGCACAGTGGTCAATTGACAAGCCTTACAGTTCTTAACAATTTCACTTATTATCAAATTGGCATGTCTAATTCTGGTGTGGGACTTGCAGATAAGGCTTTCATTCTTTGAGCATCAACGTGTGAAGAACTGTGGAACTTTTTCAGTATGCATAGACCTACAGTTAGTTTTCATTCTGCTGCCTTCCACCATCCCTTATGACACTGAGATATGGTCAGGTTTCTGGCCCAGATCACATCTTCTGTATGCAGGTCAGGGAGCATGGGGTTTCTGGGGTCTAGGGTAAGCATGGGCATGAGAGGCCTAACTGTTAGTGCCACCCATCTGGCTGTTTCATCTGCCTTGTTGTTGCTTTCTGAGACTGGCTCTTTTCCTTTCTATTGTCCCAATCAGAAAGTGATGGCCAGCATTTTAGGTCCCCATACAGTCTGCAAAAGGGAAAGGTTTTCCATTTTTTGATAACCTTTTCATGTGCCATCACAAGGCCTCTCTCCCAGGAAATACCACACAGACATGAGCAGTAGCAAAGCCAAATGGGCTATCTGTGTCTCTTATTTTTCTCAACTCTAAAGCCTTGGTCAGAGCTGGTTCTGCTTTTCTGGGCTGACACTCCTCCAGAAATGGCTCTGCCCCTATGATCTAAGTGTTGTAGATGACTGCTGCCCCAGCAAAACTCTGCATATCATGGTTGAGGCTGTTGTCTTTGGTGAATCATATTAGTTTTGTACTCATCAAGTGGGAATGCTGGACCTTCCAGTTGGTGCCAGCACCGGGTCACCTTGGGCACAGAGTCAGTGAACACCCTCAAGGTCCCCAGAGGACTCTCCACATGATCTTAGGACCTCTGGTGAGTGGAACAAAATTTCTGCCAGGAGGCAGGTCCAAATGCCAGATATCTGGGCACCTTCCCTGCAAGAGGAAAGCTTGCCTGACCACTGAAACTCAGGAGAGAGGTAGTCTCCTAGGTCTGCTGATAGAGGCTAACAGAATCACGGGAGGAATAAGCTCTAACCATAGACAACTATAACAAATAACTCCAGAGAATACCAGATGGAGAAAGGCAAACATAAGAATCTTACTAACAGAAACCAAGACCACTCACCATCATCAGAACACAGCACTCCCACCTCACCCAGTCCTGGGTACCCCAACATACCCAAAAAGCTAGACCCGGATTTAAAAGCATATCTCATGATGATGGTAGGGGACATCAAGAAGGACTTTAATAACTCACTTAAAATACAGAACACTGCTAAAGAGTTATAAGTCCTTAAAGAAAAACAGGAAAACACAACCAAACAGATAATATAAATGGACAAAACCATACTAGACCTAAAAAGGGAAGTAGACACAATAAAGAAACCCCAAAGTGAGGCAACGCTGTAGATAGAAACCCTAGAAAGGAAATCTGGAACCATAGATGCGAGCATCAGCAACAGAATGCAAGAGATGGAAGAGAGAATCTCTGGTGCAGAAGATTCCATGGAGAACATCAACACAACCATCAAAGAAAATGGAAAATGCAAAAAGATCTTAACTCAAAACATCCAGGAAATCCAGGACACAGTGAGAAGACCAAACCTAAGGATAATAGGAGTAGATGAGAATGAAGATTTTCAACTTAAAGGGCCAGCAAATATCTTCAACAAAATAATAGAAGAAAATGTCCCAAACCTAGAGAAAGAGATGCCCATGAACATACAAGAAGCCTACAGAACTCCAAATAGATTGGACCAGAAAAGAAACTCCTCCCAACACATAATAATCAGAAAAACAAATGCACTAAATAAAGATAGAATATTACAAGCAGTAAGGGAAAAATGTCACTTAACATATAAAGGTAGGCCTATCAGAATTACACCAGACTTTTCACCAGAGACTATGAAAGCCAGAAGATCCTGAACAGAGGTTATACAGATACTAAGAGAACACAAATGCTAGCCCAGGATACTATACCCAGCCAAACTCTCAATTACCATAGATGGAGAAACCAAAGCATTCCACGACAAAACCAAATTCACACATTATCTTTCTATGAATCCACTCCTTCCAAGAATAATCTTAGAAAAGAAAAGAAAAAAAAATACAAGGACTGAAACCACGTCCTAGGAAAAGTAAGAAAGTAACCCTTCAACAAACCAAGAAGAAGAAAGACACAAGAACAGAATGCCAACTCTAACAACAAAAATAATAGGAAGCAACAATTACTTTTCCTTACTATCTCTTAATATCAATGGATTAAATTCCCCCAATAAAAAGACAGAGACTAATAGACTTGCTACACAAACAGGAACCAACATTTTGCTGCTTATAGGAAACCCATCTCAGGGAAAAAGACAGATACTACCTCAGAGTAAAAGGCTGGAAAACAATTTTCCAAGCAAATGGTCTGAAGAAACAAGCTGGAGTAGCCATTCCAGTATCGAATAAAATCTACTTCCAACCCAAAGTTATCAGAAAAGACAAGGAGGGACACTTCATACACCTCAAAGGAAAAATCTTCCAAGAGGAACTCTTAAATCTGAATATCTATGCTCCAAATGCAAGGGCAGCCACATTCATTAAAGAAACTTTAGTGAAGCTCAAAGCACACATTGCACCTCACACAATAATAGTGCGAGACTTCAACACACCACTTTCACCAATGGACAGATCATGGAAACAGAAACTAAACAGGGACACAGTGAAACTAACAGAAGTGATGAAACAAATGGACTTAACAGATATCTACAGAACATTTAATCCTAAAACAAGGATATACCTCCTTCTCAGCACCTCATGGTACCTTCTCCAAAATTGACCATATAATTGGTAACAAAACAGGCCTCAACAGATACAAAAATATTGAAATTGTCATATGCATTCTATCAGATCAACATGGACTAAGGCTGATCTTCAATAACAATATAAATAATAGAAAACCAACATTCAAGTGGAAACTGAACAACACTCTTCTCAATGATATGTTTGTCAAGGAAGGAATAAAGAAAGACATTAACGACTTTTTAGAGTTTAATGAAAATGAAGCCACAGCATACCCAAACTTATGGGACACAATGAAAGCATTTCTAAGAGGGAAACTCATAGCTCTGAGTGTCTCCAAAAAGAAACTAGAGAGAACACACACTAGCCGCTTGATAACACACATAAAAGCTCTAAAACAAAAGGAAGCAAATTCACCCACGAGGACAGCAGGAAATAATCAAACTCAGGGGCAAAATCAACCAAGTGGAAACAGGAAGAACTATTCAAAGAATCAACCAAATGAGGAGCTGGTTCTTTGAGAAAATCAACAACATAGATAAACTCTTAGACAGACTCACTAGAGTACCCAGGGACATTGTCCTAGTTAACAAAATCAGAAATGAAAAGGGAGACATAACAACAGATCCTGAAGAAATCCAAAACAACATCAGATCCTTCTACAAAAGGCTATACTCAACAAAACTGTAAAACCTGGATGAAATGGACAAATTTCTAGACAGATACCAGGTACCAAAGTTAAATCAGGATCAGGTTAATCATCTAAACTGTCCTATATCCCCCAAACAAATAGAAGCAGTCATTGTCTCCCAACCAAAAAAGCCCAGGACCAGATGGGTTTAGTGCAGAGCTCTATCAGACCTTCAAAGAAGATCTAATTCCAGTTCTTTACAAACTATTCCACAAAATAGAAGTAGAAGGTACTCTACCCAATTCATTCTATGAAGCCACAATTACTCTGACACCTAAACAACAGAAAGATCCAACAAAGATAGAGAAAATCAGACCAATTTCCCTTATGAATATCAGTGTAAAAATACTCAATAAAATTCTCGCTAACTGAATCCAAGAACACATCAAAACAATCATTCATCCTGACCAAGTAGGTTTTATTCCAGGGATGCAGGGATGGTTCAATATACGGAAACCCATCAACGTAATCCAGTATATAAACAAACTCAAAGACAAAACCCACATGATCATCACTTTAGATGCGGAGAAAGCATTTGACAAAATCCAATACCCATTCATGATAAAAGTCTTGGAAAGATCAGGAATTCAAGGCCCATACCTAAACATGATAAAAGCAATCTACACCAAACTAGTAGCCAACATCAAAGTAAATGGTGAGAAGCTGGAAGCAATCCCACTAAAATCAGGGTCTAGACAAGGCTGCACACTTTCTCCATACCTATTCAACATTGTACTTGAAGTCCTAGCCAAAGCAATTCGACAACAAAAGGAGATCAAGGGTATACAAATTGGAAAGGAAGAAGTCAAAATATCACTTTTTGCAGATGATATGATAGTATATATAAGTGACCCTAAAAATTCCACCAGAGATCTCCTAAACCTGATAAATAGCTTCAGCGACGTAGCTGGATATAAAATTAAGTCAAACAAGTCAATGGCCTTTCTCTACACAAAGGATAAACAGGCTGAGAAAGAAATTAGGGAAACAACACCCTTCTGAATAGTCACAAATAATATCAAGTACCATGGCATGACTCTAACAAAGGAAGTGAAAGATCTGTATGATGATAACTTCAAGTCTCTGAAGAAAGAAATTAAAGAAGATCTCAGAAGATGGAAAGATCTCCCATGCTCATGGATTGGCAGGATCTATATAGTAAAAGTGGCTATCTTGCTAAAAGCGTTCTACAGATTCAATGCAATCCACATCAAAATTCCAACTGAATTCTTCAATGAATTAGAAAGAGCAATCCGCAAATTCATCTGGAATAACAAAAAACCTAGGATAGCAAAAACTCTTCTCAAGGAATAAAGTACCTCTGGTGGAATCACCATGCCTGACCCAAAGCTGTACTACAGAGCAGTTGTGATGAAAACTGCATGGTACTGGTATAGCGACAGACAAGTAGACCAATGGAATAGAATTGAAGACCCAGAAATGAACCCACACAACTATGGTCACTTGATCTTCGACAAGGGAGCTAAAACCATCCAGTGGAAAAAAGACAGCATTTTTAACAAATTGTGCTGGCACAACTGGTGGTTATCATGTAGAAGAATGTGAATTGATCCATTCCTATCTCCTTGTACTAAGGTCAAATCTAAGTGGATCAAGGAACTCCACATAAATCAGAGACAGTGAAACTTATAGAGGAAAAAGTGGGGAAAAGCCTCAAAGATATGGGCACAGGGGTAAAATTCCTGAATATAACAGCAATGGCTTGTGCTATAAGATTGAGAATTGACAAATGGGACCTCATAAAATTGCAAAGCTTCTGTAAGGCAAAAGACACTGTCAATAAGACAAAAAGACCACCAACAGATTGGGAAAAGATTTTTACTTATCCTAAATCAGATAGGGGAACAATATCCAATATATATAAAGAACTCAAGAAGGTATACTCCAGAAAAACAAATAACCCAATTAAAAAATGGAGCTCAGAGCTAAACAAAGAATTCTCATCTGAGGAATACCAAATGGCTTCTCTGAGAAGCATCTGAAAAAATGTTCAGCATCCTTAATCATCAGGCAAATGCAAATCAAAATAACCCTGAAATTCCATCTCACACCAGTCAGAATGGCTAAGATCAAAATTTCAGGTGACAGCAGATGCTGGAGAGGATGTAGAGAAAGAGGAACACTCCTCCATTGTTGGTAGGATTGTACAACCACTCTGGAAATCAGTCTGGCTGTTCCTCAGAAAATTGGACATAGTACTACCGGAGGATCCTGCAATACCTCTCCTGGGCATATATCCAGACGATGTTCCCACTGGTAAGAAAGACACATGCTCCACTATGTTCATAGCAGCCTTATTTATAATAGCCAGAAGGAGGAAAGTATCCAGATGCCCCTCAACAGAGGAATGGATAAAGAAAATGTGGTACATTTACAAAATGGAGTACTACTCAGCTATTATAATGAATGAATTTATGAAATTCCTCAGCAAATGGATGGACTTGAAGGGCATCATCTTGAATGAGGTGACCCAATCACAAAAGAACTCACATGATATGTACTCACTGATAAGTGGATATTAGCCCCGAAACTTAGAATACCCAAGATACAAGATACAATTTGTAAAACACATGAAACTGAAGAAGAACGAAGACCAAAGTGAGGACACTTTGCCCCTTCTTAGAATTGGGAACAAAACACCCATGGAAGGAGTCGCAGAGACAAAGTTTGTAGCTGAGATGAAAGGATGGACCATCTAGAGACTGCCATACCCGGAATCCATCCCATAATCAGCCTCCAAAAGCTGACACCACTGCATACATTAACAAGAGTTTGCTGAAAGGACCCAGATATAGCTGTGTCTTGTGAGGCTACACAGGTGCCTAGCAAACACAGAAGTGGATGCTCATAGTCAGCTATTGGATGGATCACAGAGCCCCCAGTGGAGGAGCTAGAGAATGTACCCAAGGAGCTAAAGGGTTCTGCAACCCTATAGGTGGAACAACAATATAAACTAACCAGTACCCCCCAGAGCTTGTGTCTCTAGCTGCATATGTATCAGAAGCTGGCCTAGTCGGCCATCATTGGAAAGAGAAGCCCATTGGTCTTGCAAAGTTTAGATGCTTCAGTACAGGGGAATACCAGGGCCAAGAAGTGGGAGTGGGTGGGTAGGGGAGTGGGGGGAGGTGGGTATGGGGGACTTTTGGGATAGCATTGGAAATGTAAATGTGGAAAATACCTAATAAAAGAATTTTTTTTTTAAATGTGGGCATCCTGAAGAGCTGGCCTGATCCCATGGATTGTGTATCAAAATGTCTGTGCAGTTATGCAGAGACCCATTGTGGTTTGAGTCAGGAAGCAAGGCAGCTGAGATCTGAAAAAGTTATCCTGGGGTTATTTAAGAGACATTGGTAATGAGATATTTTTGGCATATTCTTTAACCAGGAGGCCATTCCTACCATGATATGTAAACAGGAGACATCTTCTGGCAACTGGATCTAATTTCTTTGACAAGTAGGCCATTGGCTAGTACCAGGAGCCAGAGTCTGAATATGTATTCCCCAGATTTAGGGAGGTCACCTGTGGTTGGCAGAGTAAGGCTTTCTTAGTAGAGGCTTGATAATCCAATTTTTACAGGGCCTCCAAGAGGTCCTGGGTCTCTTTTAAACATTTTGTTCTGTTTTTGCTGCCACCAGGAGGCCATTTGAAGAGACTTTACAATCTGGGTTCAGCAAGACAGAATGTTGAGCTCTATTAATTATTTACAAGGAAGCTGGAGGGTGTCTCCTGCACTTTTAGGGTTACCCTGGGCTTGGGGAGGGAATCAAAACCCTGCCCCTCCTATTCTTTATCTTCTAAGGCCAGTATTTATATAACGTTCTTCTTCTTGGGACATTCCCTGGCCCAGAGGTCCTCCTCCTTACAATAAACACATTGGTTCTGTCTTAAGTGGAAGCATTCTTGTTCTTTACACCCCTCCCCTTTATGTATTTCTTCGGAAGTCTTCTTATTTAGAAGTCTCCTACAGCCTTCTAGTATGGCCGTGACTGCCAAGTGGATCTTTGCCAGGTCTCAAGTCTGTTGCCTCTGTCCTCTCATCTGCTTCTCTTCTGTCACTACCACTACCACTATGCTCCTCAGATTCTTTTCTCATAACTTCTCTACCTGCCTAATATCATACCAGATGGGCGGGCTGTCTTTCAGCTGCTTTGAGACCTGCCAGCAGAGGCCCAGGGTGAACTAAGAGCCTCCTCTTATTTTGAACTGTGTTAAAGCCCCAGTCTGGTGAGTCAGGGGAAAGCAAGCATCAAAAGCTGCTCGATTATAGGGGTCTCTCCTGCGGGCCAAGGAACAAGCTTCCTGACGACCTCTGCTTGGAAATTCTCCGTCTCTTCTGTGGTGAAAGGAACCTGCAAAGTTGTTGACAATAAAGGTCACTAGTGGCAAAGGGCAGTAGTGGTAAGGTTGGTTCCCTTGGTCATCGACCAGCCAAGCAACACACAAGGGTAGGAAGATAGACTACAGCTCAGAAGGTAGCTTTGTGTCCCCGCAGAAGGCCCCCCTCTTTCTGCCTATGATGGGGAAGCCTGTGGATGATCTGCCTGCTGCAGCTGCTGCCCTGCCTCAGAGATTGAATAAGGTATGGGTAGAAAGACACTATCGTCCACTGTTCTTCCTTGGAGGACTGGGTAGAGAGATGGTGAAGAAGCAGATGGATGGTCCAGTATTTCTTTCTTCGTATCCTTAGGCTTTTTGCTGGCCAAAATGAGAACTTCAGTCTGTTGTCTGGGGAGAAAAGGTTTAATTCACGAGGGCGGGTGTTCTAGGCCAAACCACCACAAAAGATATTTGGTCCAGGTGGCCAAATTTGGATTTAAAAATGACTTAATTGATCACTTGCACCAATCTCAGGTCAAAGGTTCCTTCTAGGAGCCAGTTGGTGATGAAAGTGGGCCTTCTGATCTGAAGAACGTGGTCAATTTATTTTTCTTAATAATGACTGAGAGATTAATCCTCCCTCCAGTTTTAACATCCTTAAAATATCTAAGAAGCAATTTTAATGGGGTTGAGGATGCCTGCCCTATGTTAATACATCCATCAAAGTTGCCTCATAATGAGAAACACAAGTATAAAATATAAAAACACAAATTTGACCTTTCCTCTCTATCAGGCAGAAGTGAGAGACAACCAGAAAGTGATACTCCTACAAAAAAGAAAAAAAGAAATTCATTCTGCCCCTTTGTCAAGTAACACAGAGAAACACAAGTTGGACCTTTCCTCTTTGTTCAACCTTTCCTCTCTATCAGGCAGAAATGAGAAACAACTAGAAGGTGGCATTCACACACAAGAGAAGAAACATTGTCTCTTTGAGCCCACATCCATCCCAGATAATGGTTCAGGATGTCTTCTGGCCCCTTGTGGCCATGGTCCCATGACATTTATTAACCGTGTCTGACCATGGATACAGATTCAAGGACTTTTTCCAGAACAGAATTACAAATGTGTCACCAATTAGAATTTATGAACAAAGAGTTGCATACACCATGGTACCACACAGCCACTTGATACACAAACCTCCAATCTGTGGAAGCAAATGGCTGCAATGTACAGAGACTACAAGGACAGAATTAGTGTGTGGACAAACAGAAAAGAGGAAGCTTATTGTAGTGTTATAAACACACGTATAGAGTGTGTGGACAGATTCACAGATTTAGACAGATATGACCGGTATTAAGACCCTCTGCGTAGGGTCCTGGAGACCTTGGAGTTCTAGAACAACACAGCAAAATGTTGTAATAAAATGTTCATGAACTCCAAAAGACCACCAAGGAGCCAAATCAGATGTAATCACACCAGGATCTTTATTCAAGCTTGAGCTTGGGCCTAACTCCCTGCATTCCAACAGGACAGTTCCAGTGGAAGAAAAGCACTGAATACTTATCAGGTCAAGGTCTTACAGAAAGTGGCAATCAAGGGGTGAGTATTTCTAGCCTAGCAAGCATCTAATTGGGGTACTACTGTGGCCTTTAGCATAATTGGCTGGTGCTTGGAGCCAAATCATAAAATTAGCTTCTGTTTTCCTCTTAATCGGTAGTTGTTAGGTAGAGCTTGTAAACTCGAGATGCATATTGGTTGGGGATTAACATGGAATCTGGTGATAAACACTTGATTTATTTTGGAAGAGTAACCTGGAGATGCAAGTCTTTTAGGAGTAGCCTGGAAACTGGAGTTAGACTCAAGTTTTGTTGGAGGTAACATGGAAACTAAAGCAAGGTATTAACTTGTTAGATTACTTGAATTTAAACTTAGGTCAGGTTTTCTGAGATGGAGTCTGAACCCAAAAATTTTGGCCTCTCAGTCTATATGTCTTTATGTATAAGAATGCAAGTAGATTCGTATTGATTATCCTGCACAAAACTCAAATCCAAGTATATCAGAGATCTCAGCATAAAAACAGATACACTAAATCTCTACTGTGACTGTTAAATGATATCTGATGATACTCTTAGCATTTAGATTTATATAAGCAAGTAGTATTTTAAGAAAACATTTAAACTTTTTTCTTGATTTGACTTGGGCCAACACAAAGATGTTATGGGATACATATGGATAAGAAAATGAAGACTAGCACATGATATTTTGACCACAGTCTATAATGTTTTGAGATACCAATTTTGGGTTCAGACTCCATCTTAGGGAACCTGACCTAAGTTTAAACTCAAGTAAACTACCAGGATAGAACCTAACACCAGTTTCCAAGTCATCCCCTCAACAAAACCTGTGTCTTCCACCTGTTTCCATGTTATTCTCCAACAAGTCTGCACCCCCAATTTACAACCTTACCCTGGATACTTTATTTTCTAACAACCTCCAATCAAGAGAAACATAAAGTCAAGTTTATGATTCAGCTCCCAGAACCATCCACTTATACTAAAGGCTATAACAACCCCCTATCAGATATATACCAGACTAGATAGATATCCCCTTCAGGCATCTATATGTGCTTGCCTAAATGTAGGCTAATAGCTTCACTTTTCTGATGTGTTAGGGTTGGCGAGGGCCCAAAGCTTGAGCTTGAATAAAGAGACACTAACACGATGGCATCAGAATCAGCTTCTTGGTGGTCTTTTGGGGTTCATGAATGCTTCCTAGCACAACAGGTTTTTTTAGGGTAGGATATATATTCATTTTAGGGAAATGGTAAATAGTCTTCCTTTACACATTTGGGCTATACAAATACATAAACTATGTAATAAAGTACTAAACCATATTGTAGTGAATATTTAGAGTTTACATTTATTGTAATTGCAATTAATTAGGCCAAACCAATTTTTCTCCTTTTTGAAAATTATTGTTAAACACAGAAGTGGATGCTCACAGTCAGCTATTGGATGGACCACAGGGCCCCCAATGGAGGAGCTAGAGAAAGTACCCAAGGAGCTAAAGGGGTCTGCAACCCTATAGGTGGAACAACAATATGAAATAACCAGTACCCCTGGAGCTCATATCTCTAGCTGCATATGTAGCAGAAGATGGCCTAGTCAGCCATCATTGGGAATAGAGACCCCCTTGGTCTTGCAAACTTTATATGCCTCAGTACAGGGAAATGCCAGGGCCAAGAAGTGAAAGTGGGTGGGTAAGGGAGTACGTGGGGCTGGTATGGGGGACTTTTGGGATAGCATTTGAAATGTAAATGAAGAAAATACCTAATAAAAAGAGAAATTCATGTTCATTACCTGCATTTCTTCTTTCTTCATCTGGTTTGACTTGCTTCAAGAATTCCGTGTTCATTCATCTATCTTTTTTACCTGATTTTTTTTTATGTAATTGCTCCAAATATCTTTACAATTGTTTTACAAGCAAAATGAAAATTAAAAATCAGTTTTAATAACTGAAAAAAATTATTGTTGTTATAGGTATATGTGCATAAAAGTACATTATTATAGCCTGATGAGTCAATTTACTATTGCTTATACATATAAGCATATATATATATATATATATATATGTGGCTATGATTCAAAGAGGATAAGAAACTATATGTCATGTAATATGTGTTAAGTGGCCATTAGAGAACAAATATTCACTTTTCCACTTGTGAACCTCAGCTTTATTGGGCATTTATAAGCCATGCTTTTTCTTGTATACATACATATAAATATATAAATAAAATATGTTAATCTATTTATTCTTGATTATGTGAATATACTTTCAGAGATGACCAATAGATATTGGATATAATTAAAATTTTCAATTATTTAGATGAGTAACATCAAAATGTTTCCTCAATAGCAAAATCCATTTAAATAGTTCTTGGTATTGTTTTTAACTATTCACACTATTTTATAACACAGAAGGTTTAGATACCATTTATGTTGTTTTCCCACCTGAGCCAGATCAGCAGTCTGATACCCGACCACATGCTATTGCCCAAATGTCCCGAGGAGGTCCTCAGTAACCACAGATACAGGTGAGAATCTAACCGAAATACCCATGCTAGCTGGTGCACCCACAGATCCCAGGTGACATGGTGCCTACTCGCCTTGCTGTGCTCTACCTTCCTCCTGGTCTACTTTGCCCCCTGGACAAGATTATCAGGACTAATACCCTCCCACGCAGTACAGCCTGTCTGCCTCCCAGGAAGTCTGCAGTAACCAGGGACACAGGAGTTCTGGCCTAAACAGAGACACAGAAGGCCTACCCTAAAACCATGCTGCCTGCCTCCAAGGAAATACGCTCTAACCTAGGTCACACATCTCAGCCTGACTCCAAGGGAGCCTGCTCTCATCAAACAAAATTAGGCCAGATAACACCATAGATAACTAGATGACCAGTGGGAAGTGTAAGATCATAAGCTATAGAACCCTATGTAATTCAGCACTCTCAGAACTGAATTCTCCAACCACAGCAAGCCCTGGATATCTTACCAGGTCTGAAAGATAAGATAATGATCTTAAATCCCATATCATGAAGATAATAGAGGCCTTTGAGGAGGATATAAATAACTCCCTTAAAGAAATATAGAAACCCAAAAAGAAATAATAAATAAATCCCTTAAAGAAATGCAGGTATGGGCTGGTGAGATGGCTCAGTGGTTAAGAGCGCCGACTGCTCTTCCAAAGGTCCCGAGTTCAAATCCCAGCAACCACATGGTGGCTCACAACCATCCGTAATGAAATCTGATGCCCTCTTCTGGAGTATCTGAAGACAGCTACAGTGTACTTACATTAAATAAATAAATATTTAAAAAAAAAAAAAAAGAAATGCAGGTATACACAATCAAGCAGGTGAAGGAATTGAACAAAACACTCTAAGAAGTGAAACTGGAAATAGAAATAATAAAGAAAACACAAAGGGAGGCAATCTTGGAGATGAACAGCTTAAGAAACAGATCAAGAGCTAGAAAGGCAAGCATAACCAAAAGAGTACAAGAAATAGAAGAAAGAATCTCACATGTAGAAAATACTGTAGAAAATATTGACACATTAGTCAAAGAAAATAGAAAGGGCAAAAAGCTCCTAACCCAAAACATCCAGGAAATGCAGGACTCAATGAAAATGTAAAAATCTAAAAATAATACGATGAGAGGAGGTTGAAGAATGCCAGCTCAAAGGGCCAGAAAACATCTTCAGCAAAATCACAGTAGACAATGTCCCTAATCTTAAGAAAGAGATATCCATAAATTTACAAGAAGCCTACAGAACACCAAATAGATTTGACTAGAAAATAAAATCCTTTCATCATATAATAAAAATAACACTAAATGCAAAGAACAAAGAAAGGATATTAATTAAAGCTGCAAGGGTAAAAGGCCAAGAAAATATGAAGGTAGAGCTATCAGAATTACACCAGATTTCTCAACAGAGATATTAAAAGCTAGAAGATCCTGGATAGATGTCATCTAGACCCTAAGTGAACACAAATGCCAGCCCAGGATACTATACTGAGAAAAACACTCAATCACAATAGATGGAGAAAACAAGATATTTGATGACAGAACCAACTTTAAACAATATAGATCTACTAATCCAGTCCTACAGAGGATACTGGAATGAAACTGCCAACACAAGGAGGGGATCTTCACTCAAGAAACACAAGAAATCAAACATTATATAACAAACCTAGAAGAATAGAATCATACACATATAATACCACCTCCACCAACAAAAATAATAGGAATTAACAACCATTTGTCTATAATATCTCTCAATAACAATGTACTCAATTCCCCAATCAGGCAAACAGTCTGGATCCTGAATTTTGCTGCATACAAGAAACATACCTCAATGACAAAGACAGACACTACCACAGAGGCAAAAGCCTGAAGAAAAGATTTCCAAGCAAATGATATCAGGAAGCAAGCTGGACTTGCTATTTTGATATCCAATAAAATAGACTCTCAACCAAAAGTTATCAAATGAGATAGGGAAGGACTTCCAAAAAAAAAAAATCCACCAGGAGGAAGTCTTAATTCAGAACATCTATGTGATAAATACATGGGCACCTATATTTGTAAAAGAAACTTTAATAAGCTCAAAACACACACTAAACCTCACACAATATTAGTGGGAAACTTCAGAATTCTACTTTCACCAATGAACAGGTCTTTGAAACAGAAACTAAACAAACACAGTGAAACTAACAGAAGTTATGAACCAAATGGTTTTAACATAAATCTACAGAATGTTTTACCTCAAAACAAGAGAAGACAACCTTCTCAACACCTCATGGAACTGTCTCCAAAATTGAATGTATAGTGAAAAAAAAAAAAAAACCCTCAACAGATACAAGAAGACTGAAATAATACCATGCATTCTATCAGATCACCATGAACTAAAGCTAGACATCAAAACCAGAAACCCTGAATAGTCATGGAAACTGAACAACTCTCTGATCAATGATAACATGGTCAGGAAAGAAATAAAGAAATCAAAGACTTTATGCAACTCAATGAAAATGAATATAAAGCATACCCAAACTTAGCCTAGCTAAATAAAGGATACAGAGCCAGTATTAAAATTAATACACTCACAAATGAAAAGGGAAACATAACAAAGAAACATAGCAAAGAAAATTCAGAAAACTTCAGAACTTACTACAAAAGCCTATACTCAATAAAACTGGAAAATCTAGATGAAATGAATATAATTTTCTAGACAGATAACAGATTGAGCCTTTGACAAAATACAACACCCCTTCATATCTTGGATTTACCTGAAATTCAATGCACATACCTAAACATATTAAAACCAATATACAGCAAGCCAACAGTCAACATCAACTTAAACGGAAAGAAACTTGAAGCAATCCTGTTAAAATTAGGGACAAGACAATACTGACCGCTCTCTTACTATCTAGTCAATATACTATTTGAATTTCTAACTAAAGCAATTGGAAACTAGAAGGAGATCAAGGTGATACAAGTTGGAAAAGAAGAAGGCAAAGTCTCACTCTTTGTAGATTAAATGGTAGTATATACAAGTGATCCCCAAAATTCTATCAGAGAATTCCAACAGCTGATAAACAACTTCAGCAAAGTGGCAGGATATAAAATTTCCCCAAACAAATCAATAGTCTTCCTTTATACAAATGACAAATAGGCTGAGAAATAAATTAGGGGGAGAAACACCTTTTGCAATAGACACAAATAATATAAATTTCTTGGTGTAACTCTACCCAAACAAGCAAAAGATCTCCATGACAAGAAATTCAAATCCCTGAAAAAAGAAATTGATGAAGACCTCAAAATATGGACAGATATCCCAAACTCATGAACAGGTAGGATTAACATGTGAAAATGGCCGTCTTACCAAAAGTATTCTATAGATGCAATGCAACACCATCAAAATTCCATCACAATTCTTCAAAGACATAGAAAGAGCAATTCTCAACTTCATTTGGAAAAACACAAAACCCAGGATATCCAAAACAATTGACAACAATAAAAGAAACTCTAGAGTAATCACCATTCCTGACCTTAAGCTGGACTACAATAGTGATAAAACCCAAATGGTATTGGTACAGAGACAGACAGGTCAATCAATGGAACAGAATTGAGGATCAAGTAAACCCATACAACTATGGATACTTGATCTTTGACAAAGAAGCTGCGAGAGAGATTGGGGGGGGGAAGAAAGCTGGTCTAACTGCTGATTTTTAATCTATATTTATCAACTTGTACAAAGTTCAATTACAAGTGGATCAAGAGCCTCAACATAAATCCAGATACACTGAATCTAATACAAGAGAAAGTGGGAAAGAGCCTTGAATTCATTGGCACAATGGAAAATTTCCTGAACAGAACACCAATGGCTTAGTCTCTAAGACCAACAACTAAAAAATTGAGCCTCATGAAACTGAAAAGCTTTTGAAAGGCAAATGGTACCTTCAGTGAAACAAATCTACAGACTGTGAAAAATCTTCACTAACTCTCCATTTGATAGAGGGCTAATATCCAAAATATATAAAGAATTCAAGAAGTTAACCTCCAGAAATCAAATAACCCAGTTTAAAAATAGAGTACAGAGCTAAAGAGAAAATCCTTGAATGACCAAGAAGCACATAAGAAATGTTCAAAGTCATTAGTCATCAGAGAAATACAAATCAAAACAACCCTCAGATTCTACTTCACAGCAATCAGAATGGGCAAGATCAAAAATTCATGCAGCGGCAAAGGAATGCAAGGATGTAGAGAAAGAGGAAAGATCTTCCTTTGCTGGTAGGATTGCACACTGAAACAACCACTCTGAAAATCATTCTGGAGGTTCTTCAAAAAATTGGAAATAGTTCTACCTGAAGACCCAGCTATACCACTCTTGGGCATAAACCGAAAAGATGCCCCACCATGCTACAAGGACACATGTTCCACTATGTTTGAAGCAGCCTTATTTCTAACAGCTAGAAGCTGGAAACAACCCAGATGTCCCTGAAATGAAGAACGAATACAGAAAATGTGGTATATTTACACAATGGGGTACTATTCAGCTATTAAAAACTAGGATATCTAAGAGCCTGTTGGCCTGTGAGCTTGGGTGTGTCAACACTCCTGAAGGACAAGTTTTCTCTGGGCAGGATTAGAGTGTGGAATGCTGAGATAGAAAGTCATCTTCTGGGCACATATGGAAACCAGAAAAATCCTGTCCCTGGCTATGTTACAGTTCCTGGGTCCAACTGAGGATTGGATAGGGGGTTTGTAGAGGGGAAACCAGGAGGGAGGATAACATTTGAAATGTAAATAAATAAAATATCCAATAAAATGCTGTAATGAAATCTAATAACTTATGCTTTAATAAACAATATTCATATAAAATAAAAAATAGAATGTCATGAATTTTTCAGGCAAATGGATGGAACTAGAAAATATCCTGAGTGAGGTAACTCACACCCAAAAGAACATGCATGGTACATTCAACAAGGAGCTCTCAAGAATTAGAAACCTATAGAAGGTAGGCTTGTGAGATTCTTACCACACAATTGGGTAGTATGCTGAGGCAGCACCACAACCACTTTATAAAAACAAGTGTTTCTCTTTTACATATCCTGGAAATATATCTTTAATAATCAACAAGAGAAGATATCAAACAGCATTACATTTGGAAGCATCCGGGTAATGCTAGTTCCTTTTAATGTACTAAGGAGAGTTCATGTATTGTATTAATTTAGTAAAATGTTAATTTACTCACTGCATGTAATCACATATATCAACAAAATGAAATATCATTGAAATCGGTGATATTTCTTCATTTTTCTACATGAAGTTTTTCCATAGTAATTTCAACATACTTTGCACGTTTACATTTATATAAATGTATATATATATGTAATCAGCGAGAAAATACCCTGAGGAATTTCATCAGGAGATCAATTTGCCTTCTGTGCTGTGTTATCTACATTTCACTTTACTCTTAAGGGCAAACTGGTGATTTTTACATCCCTGAACTGCTTTAATTTTTACACCAAAAAGTATCATTTTAATAAATTATTTTAATGCATGTTTACAAGAAAGAAAATCTGAGAAAGTGTCATTGATAGGTAAATTTTAAAAATGCATTTATTCTTTGAGACTGCCAGTAAAGAAGATGATATGTTTTGATTATACCTATCCTCATTTCCTCCCTTTCATATCCACTGAGTTCCATCCAACTCACATCTCCCTTACAACTTCATGTTCTATTTTTACATTTTCTAAAACAGTGACTCCCATCAGTTCTATTACTGTAAAGCTGCCCCTGAAAACACAAAGAACATATAAGTGACCACAACCCTGAAGAAAACTGAATGTTGCTCCTCTAGTAGCTATCAATTATGATTGCTCCTCAGGTATGAATTGTGATTATTAACAGTCCCCACATATGTGCTAGTATGATTATTGGGTGGATCTGCTGAAAATTTTGTGGAAGATCAACTTAGCTGCTCTAAGTTCCATTGTACAACAGTTGCACTATTTAAAGAATGCATTTTTTACCACATCTCTATTGTATAGTTCTTAGAATCTTTAAACATTTGTATATTTTTTCCATTTGAATGGTATGACTATGTAAATTACATTGTAGAATTTGCTCTAATATGAGGCAAGAGAGTAGAAACTCATGCTCCAAACGTAAATAACACCAAACGTAAATGATATCTATCAATATTTTACTCTTTATAATATTAAACTAAAATTATATAACATGCGAGGTTTGAAAATATAAGAAATCTCATAAATGAGGTATTTTCGAGTATGAATAATGTCAAACAATGAGAAGAATACTTTTCTTCAAATGTTTAAGAGTTTGCCATTGGACTCAAATATGTAATAGAGATTCAATTACTTCTTCATATTGTGGCCCATTGCTAGAAACTATTTGTCATTAGCTCAAAAAGATATTGCAGCAAGTTCCAGTATTCCACAATCATGATACACACAGAAAATCTGAAGAACCTAACACATATCCAGAAATATTTAAGTTCTCTGTGAACCCACAATTACATGTCAGTAGTAGATAAAGAGTAGAGTTTAAAAGTAGAAAGACTGTATTTAGACTAACACTAGCTCAGAGAGCACTAAAAATTAATATAAATCAAGCAGTATTCCTATACATTTTAATATAAATGCATTTATCGATGACCTTACTTTAATATAATGTGAACAACTTTTCAACATCTTTTTACACTTGACATTGTACCTTAATACCTGTAATACATTTTTTGATGTATACATAAGATCACTTCTCCATTGTTTTATATTATAAAGATATTAAAATAATTGAATATATAATACTGATCCAATGCTGGTATGCAGTTTACTGCTAATGTTCCAACATTCTATTCTATGTACTTTGAAAGAAATATTACAAAATATATATTTATAGAGGCATTGCTTACTACAGCCAAGTACATTCTTGAAAAATACAATTTCTGTGTTTTTTATCTAAAACATTGATCCAACTTACTTTTCTATTTTATATTAAAGGGGAATAAATTTTCTGCAGATATTCCTTATTCACTCTGGCAATATAATGTCTGTTAATTCATCTTTAAGAAGCTCATTTTTGGCATAATGTCCCCTGATTTCCATTGTCTGGTGCTGGATTTGACAAAGCATCCTACAGAGTCTTGTCATACCACAAGATCATGCTACTTCCCCATGAAGACCTTTGGGGTGACAAACACAACCAGCTTGGTACCCTCCACTACCAATTTCTTGTGAGTCAGGTCTTTCTGAGGCACAGCCAGAAAAAGAGGATAGCAGAAAGTCTTCTGACCCACACTGTCTGGTTCTGGGGCTTGCTCTGACATCCCCTGGAGCCTTGCCATACCACAATATCATCCTACTTCCCCCACGGAGATCTGCAGGAGGCCCCAAGAACAACTAGCTTGGAACACTAACAAAACAATACCTTTGACAGTTTGTGCCACATAGAGCATATTCAGACAGGTAAGCAGGGCACTGCCCAAGGAAAAAATGGATCGCTAAAAGGCAGCATAAGAACACAATGACCAAGACACAGGGCAATGTGGCAGGACCAGAGCCCAGCTATTCTGCTACAGCAAGTCTGGGATATACTAATACAGTGAAAGCCCAAGAAGATGAGCTTAAACCCAATACTATGAAGATGTTATAGGCATTATAAAAGGAAATGAAAAAAAAAAAAAACTCTTAAGGAAATATAGGAAAATGGTGTGGATGGGCCTAGTGCTATTTCTATGTTGATACTAATTCCACTCTCTTGGGAGGGGTTGTGGACAAGGAGTGAGTCATACTCAGGTGACTTCTTGTGAACCAATCCCCTAATGAATAAAGGAGCCAATCACTGGACTAGTAGGCAGGACTTCCAGGTTGGAGAGGGGAAGAGAGGAGACAGTGAGAGAGAGGACCCCTTTTGGAAAGAGATAGCATGATGACTAGATGTAATTATGAGTGTTCCCAGTTTCAATTACATCAGGATTCGCCACCAGAGAACTTAGATTTAATAAGGCTTACAGATTAGGATATTAGGTGTTGTGCCCAGCAATTGAGTTACTATTGTTTCTAAACTAAGTTTATGTGGTATTTTCCTTCACGTGGAAGTTCAACTGGGTTCGAGAGAGAAAATGATACAGCAGTAAAGTATGGGTTTGCCAGATGTGGACCACAAAGGCAGTGGGGGACTTGACGCACCAGGATGGCTTGGTTGTGAGTCGACAGTGGAAACCTAGCAAGCTGAGTGGATAGATTTTGGAGTTCTGAGTCAGAGTCTCCATGCGATAAAAACAGGTTGGCCATTGCCCGAAAGTGCACAGGGGCCAGGCCACCAGGGAAGAGAGTTACTGGACCGAGCACAGGAAAGTGACAGTTCATTTTTTATTATTTCCTGCAACAAGAAAATACAACTAAACAAGTGAAGGAAATGAATACAATTGGTAATGACCTGAAAATGGAAATAGAAGCAATAAATAAAACACAACTTGCCCAGAGCCTCCTGGCCTGGAGAGCATAGTGGTGCAGTCACAGAGTAGGCCTCTGGTGAGCTTTCTAGCTCTCTAACTGTACTGAAATACTGATAACTTCTAAAAATTCCTAAAAACTTTCTTGCTCTTTCTGAGGGTTAAAAACTGCTGGCTTAGATGATTAACACCTGTGGCCTAACAGGGGAGGATTAAGCAGTGTGGCCTTTGTTCTATCTAAGCAGGAACTGCTGGGCTCTAATCTTTCAACCTGCTAGTCATAAGATGCAGCAAGAAAATGGGAAGCTTAGAGAAGTGGTTATAGAGTTTATTACTAAGTTGTAAAAAGTTTCCTATGAAAGCTTTCTAAGGGGAAAAGTGAAAAATATCCTAAACGGGGAAAGGGAGAAATTCTCTAAGTGGGAAAAGGGAAAATATTTCTACTCTAAGTGGGGAAAAGTACAAAATTCTACTTTAAGTGGGTAAGACAAAATTTTTCTTCTCTCTTTGTCCTCATTACTTATACATCTTTCAGAATACATGATCACATATTACAATGTTCACCACAAGTTCCCACAAAAAATTAAATCATAAATTGAAATGGAAGTTTACAACAGAGAATGTTTACATGTATATCTATTAGGAGTAATTATCTGGCTAAACATCTATCACCTGCCTTAACTTGAAAGGTTCACTGAAGGTTTAAAATCATAACTAAGTTATTAATGAAGTTTTGTGTAGATAAACCCAGTCAATATCTTATCTTCTGTCCTAAGACATATAATAAATCATTAGTTCATTTGTATTATCTTTCTTTAATTAATTTACAACCTCTTGGAATATGCTCTGAATAGGAGAAAGTCTGGTTACTATCTAAGAGCAACTAACTGGTGACACTTGGGAGACTGCCAGAGTTCTCATTGCAGCTTTGACTATCAGAAAAGTACCTAATAGCACTCCTGTTGTAAAAGAGCTTAATAATCACATATATAATTTTAGGAATTCTTATAGGATCATCATTAAGACTTACATTTACACCATGAAGTACTACTCAGCTATTAAAAACAATGAATTTATGAAATTCTTAGACAAATGGAATGGACCTAGGGGATATCCAGAGTGAGGTAACCCAATCACAAAAGAATACACATGATATGAACACATTGACAAGTGGATATTAGCCCAGAAGCTCAGAATACCCAAGAAATTCATAAACCACATGAAACTCAAGAAGAAGGAACACCAAAGGGTGGTTACCTCTATCCTTCTTAGAAGGAGGAACAGAATACCCATGGAAGGAATTTCAGAGACTAAGTGTGGAACAGAGACTGAAGGAATGACCATCAAGAGACTGCCCCACCTGGGGATCCATCCCATATACAATCACCGAACCAAGATGCTACTGTGGATGCCAATAAATACTTGCTGACAGGAGTCTGATATAGCTGTCTCCTGAGAGGCTCTTCCAGTGCCTGACAAATATAGAAGTGGATCCTCACAGTCATCCATTGGACTGTGTCCCCAATGAAGCAACTAGAGAATAGACCCAAGGATCTGAAGTAGATTGCAGCCCCATAGGAGGAACAACGATATGAACTAACCAGTACCCCCAGAGCTCCCTGGGACTAAATCACCAACCAAAGAAAGTACATTGTGGGACTCATGGCTCTAGCTGTGTATGTGGCAGAGGATGGCCTAGTTGGTCATCAATAGGAGGTGAGGCTCTTGGTCCTGTGAAGGCGCTATGCCCCAGTGTAGGGGAATGCCAGGGCCTGGAAGGAGGAGTATGTGGGTTGGTGTGCAGGGCGATGGGAGAGGAGATAGGGGAGTGGAAACCAAGAAAGGCGATAACATTCAAAATGTAAATAAAGAAAATATCTAATATAAAAAGAATTAAGTCATCTATTTTTGCATATGACATCACTACAAGATAGTACATCTTTGTGGATCCTCAGAGATTTGCTCCAAAGGGGTGTACTACTACTTAGTCATTGTTATATATTTTTAAAAATAACAGGAATTGCATATTAAAATCAGGAACCTTTGCTAAAATGAATCCCTTACAGTCTTGCTTAATAAGGCACACTAGTAGTAGATTATATAATAATCCGAAGCAGACCATTTCAGATTGATCTCCTGCTAGTTATTAGCTGTAGTCTCCCTTCCCCCAGCCTGAAACCTGCTTGCTCAGGGGTGGAACTTCCTGCTCAATCGTTCTGCCACGCCCACTGCTGGAACCTGCTGCTTTGCTGTTCGGAGTCATACACGTGGTCACCCTGCTACTGGATCCCCAAGATTATTTGGCGGGAATCGGGTCCCTCCCCCTCCTTCATAACTGAGTGTCAGAAATAAAAAATTGAGCTTTGATCAGAATGCTTGTCTTAGCTGCACCATTTTCTCTTGTCGCCTAGCCCTTCTTCTCTTCCAGGTTTCCAAAATGCCTTTCCAGGCTAGAACCCAGGGTGTGATCTGCTGGCCGGACACAACATTTGGAGAACCAATGCGGGACTGAGAAACGGCAAAGGATTTTTGGAAGAGGCACTGTTGGTTTGGAGCTCTATAGAAGAAGAAAATAATTAAAGGATAAAGGAAATTCATACCGGAGAAGGTCGGTATGGGCTAAGCTGAAACAGCGTTAAACCCGAGCGCTGGTTCACTTAGGTTCAGCAGTGAAGCTTTACAGGAGCTGGGAACTGTAACAGGCGGTAGGCCATGGCTCCCAGAAGCTACATTTTTAAGCGTGAGAAAAGAAAAGGTTTATTAAAAGGAAATTAATAATCAGGGAGATTGCCACAGTTTAAAAAACTGCATCATGAGGGAGGAAAATGTCCCAAAAAGCAGAGAGAAATTTCAGGAGTGCCATGCTTTGTTCTCTCTGGGCCTTATAGCAGAAGTAGTACTCTGTCCCCTTTTGTGTCCTGTCTAATGTCTGGTGCAACAATCTGTTCTCGTGTTCAATTCATGTATGTTCATGTCCATTCTGTATGAATGAATGTTCTATGTTTTATGTTAGATAATAAAGATGGTATAAAAAAACTTTATCTGCAAAGCCGAGAGCTGCCACATGCTTCATCCAGGAAACAAACACATGGCAGGAGGGTCCCTGCTGGAAAAACTGTTCGTTTTAGGAAAAAAAGGGCGAGTGCACAGCTTCTTAGTTTCAGGGTAAAAAAGATGATAAATGGTTCGTGACCAATGTGTTTGACAAATGGTAAAGTGCCTTTTATTCTATGATTGTAGCTACAAAAATTAATATTCTCTGATTGGTCTAAATGTAACTGCTTCATTTGGTTCTTTTTTATTGATAATGTGCTCTGCATGTTTTCACATTTAGCTCATAAGTTGTTGGTTAAGATTAATAATTGTTACATTGCTACAGATGGTTAGTTTTAAATTTGATAACTCAAGTTTAGAGTCCTTCCGACACGTGGCATAAGGCAGGCCAAGAGGCTGGGTCTCTAAAGATATTTCTAGTTTAGATAATAATTAATGTAGTTCCTATCCTAAATAGTAAAATTTAATATAAGATTTAAAGCAATGCCTCTTTATTAAAGCATTAAAGCTTCCTTTAATATGTATTCATAGGTATTCATAGGTATTAATTGGCAGCCAAACTTCGTAATATCATAGTAATGCTTCTAATATTGATTTTAAAGATGATAAATTGTTTTAAACTTGGGTTTTGCTTTCCCACAGTTGTAGATATTATCCTAACGTTGCACAAGAAACTTAAAAATTATGGTTAAAACTGCCATTGTTCCATTGACTGCAGCTTGCAGTTTGATTGCAAATTTAAGATTTTCTACTCACCCATATATTGTTAATTAAGATTATTACAAGAGTAATCATCTTATGAGAGCACTAATACAGCTCACTTCATACAAAACTGTGACAGAGTTATCTAGTTATGTTTGTCTTTGTGAATAGATTAGACCCTCAAACAATCAGTTTGACTATAGTTGCTGCCTGGCAGGAAACTGCAGCACGGCCAATTTTTTCACAACACTAAAGTTGTAAAGAACATTTTAACTGTAGGTCATCTTAAGATAGAGTATCAAAAGTTAGAGGCGTAGACAGTTATATTGTTCCTCTAGAATTGGTCCTTATTACAGGAGGGCCAGGATGCTCAAATTAAAAAGTATTTTACGTTTGGGTCAATACAGGGCTCAGGGGAGCCCCAGAGCGGCTTGTGGCCTTTCTTTTGTTTTACAAACAATGCCTGAGAAAGTTTTTCCCTGTGTTCAAGGAAATTTCTTTTTAACAGTGTTGCAGATCTATTCAGATGTTTAAAATAATGCTTAAATTCAAAGAGTTTTGCTTCTGGTGAACTGGAAATCACTAGAAAATTCTGCCTCTAGGTATGGCTAATGTAACTTTACATTATGTAAGAAAATTTTTTATTGTTTCTGCTTCTATACAAGAAGCCAAGAGTTTTAATCTTTCAGTGTATACTGTTTCCTAAGTGGAAAGTATTTTATTAACTAATGCTTCTCAAAGGAAGTTTACCTTAAATCCTTGCTCTCACCCAAGAGATTCAGAGACATTATCCTTTTATTACTTAGGGTTTTAGTTTACTACAAAAGGTTTTACAAAAAAATGAAGAAAGCTTTTATAATTGTTATTAATTATATTCATTGATAATTAAATATTAGTTGTGCCCAAGACAATTCTTTGGCCAGAAAAAAACATTATTTTAAAGTCATTTTTCTCATCCTCCCAGGCGATCGTTGGCCCACATGGGCCCAACTAGCTGCTATGGGGCGGAGTCTTAAGACACACAGTTTCCCCTGTTCCAGCACAAATAATCTAGTTGCGTGCTGTAGATGTTGTTTTAAAATGCTGAACAATCAAACCTTAATTTGTATATTAATAGTCAATGCCATATCTCTGAGCTCACAATTGCTTAAAATTGTTCGTCCCTCAGATACTATTAATTCTCAAATTTGCAATTGCTTATGCATATTTCTAGTTAATAAATAAATAAATTATGCACATGTGACTCTTAATAACTTTTCAAGCTTTCTAGTTACAACCACTCTTTAAGAAAAATAATTGAAAGTGCAATTAGTCACTGCCCCTTTACAGCCAAGTATTTAAAATATTTTGTCAACAAGTTATTAATTCAAAAAATTAGATATTGTGAAATTTTAAAACCTTAACTTCTTAAAAGACAAAAAAGAGAAATTGTATCCCTGTACATACTATTTAGTGCATTCCCATGCACACTATTTAAATCATACCTTTATTTTCAAAATTTAAGATTTAAATGTCAAGAATTTAATAAATGCTTTATAGTATCATAAAAGGATCTACTTATTGGCTTATAGATTGATCCTAAAACAGGTACCTTATTAGGAAAGGGAAAAACAGGTTCTCTCCACAGAACGCTGCAGAAGCATATTAGTAATTCGTGTGACAAGCTGGCAGGTAAGTTGACTCAGTGTCCTGATTGAAATGACTAAAAAACTAAATTAAATTCATGTTTTAGATCCATCCTTGCTTGCCATTTTTCCAATTTAGACTAGCTTCTAGCCTTTTAACTTTATGGCAATAGTTCATCAGAGACTGTATATACTGACTTAATAAAATTAGTCATTTAATAGAGTCATAATGATTTTTCTCTTTTCTTCAGTGTGACCAGTCATTCTAAGTCAATCTTAGACTGGTCTAATATTCAGTCCAATGTTAGAGATTCCTATATTCTAAATTACCTAAAAAAGTTAATTCAGAGCACATCCCCCACTTCCCCTAGATCCCTAACTTCAGAGGGATTGCTGGCCTTACAGCTAGTGGAAAAAGCTATTGAAGAGCAAATTGTCACTTATATAGATTACTCCTTGCCCCTGCATCTGTTAATTTTTAATACGACTCATGTGCCTATGGAACTGCTATAGCAAAAATTTCCTGTAATGTGGATACACTCAAGGATTTCTCCTAAATGTAATATCCTGCCATATCACAAAGCAGTGGCACAGATGATGATCACTGGAAGAAGGCAGACATTAACTTATTTCAGCAAAGAGCCAGATATCATTGTTCAGCCTTTTAAGGGAACTATAGACAGCCACTACCCCCAAGATAGGTTGATAAAATTTTTAAATGTACGTGATGTGATATTTCCTAAAATGACTTCCTTACAGCCTTTATATAATGCTCTATTGATTTTTCCTGATGGCTCCTCTAAAGGGCAAGCTGGATAGCTCATTAATAATCAACAAATTATCATAGAGATTCCTGGCCTTTCTGCTCAGTTAGCCAAATTAACAGCAGTACTAAAGGTTTTTCAGTCTGTACATGAGGCTTTTAATATCTTTACTGACAGTTTATATGTTGTACAATCAGTACCCTTATTTGAGACCTGTGGTGCATTTAACTTCAATATGCCATCAAGATCCCTTCTCTGCATACAGGAGAGGCTTTTAAAAACATAATTGATCATTGTCTGCAAGCCTTTAATGCCATGGGATTGCCTAAACTTATTAAGACAGTTAATGGGCCATCCTATTGTAGTAAAAATTTTATTTCATTCTGTAAGGAATTTGGTATCAAACATAAAACGGGAATTCCTTATAACCCCATGGGACAAAGAATAGTTGAACGTGCTCATCGCACCTTAAAGAATTGGCTTTTTAAGACAGAACAGGGGCAGCTATATCCCCCAAGGTCACCAAAGGCTCATCTTGCCTTTACTTTATTTGTTCTAAATTTTTTGCAAACTGATATTAAGGGTCAGTCTGCAGCGGATCGCCACTGGCATCCAATTACTTCTAGTTCTTATGCATTGGTAAAATGGAAGGACCCGCTGACTAACAAATAGAATGGTCCAGATCCGGTTCTAATCTGGGGAAGGGGCTCGGTTTGTGTTTTTTTCATGAGATGAAGATGGAGTGCAGTGGCTGCCAGAGAGATTAATTCGTCAGATGAACACAGATTCTGAATCTTCTTATAAGTATCACCTTGAGGACTAAAATTCCTCTTTTGCTTAAAATTCAGCTGGAAACTGAAGCTCCCAAAAAAGCTGTTTTCCTGCTACTATCTGAGCCAGCTCCCCCACAGGAGGCTAGCCTTAGCTTTACAATTTGCAACTGAATAAAGTACCTGGACTTCCCCAAAAGAAGATCTGCTTTCCTACTTTCTCATTGTCTAGATTTTGTGTTTTTCAAGGTTAATCAACATTCTCCAGCCGGACCTGCGGGTGTGCATCCCCCCGCCCCCAAGACCACACAGGTGGCAACTGCTATCTTCATTCCAAGGACATCCCAGGACGTGGCCTTCAGTCTAAATTGAAATTCAGGTTTACCAAGAGGGCTAGAAAAGTAGATATTACAAATATTAAAAGAGATTGGTTTTTATTTTGATAGACGGGCTTAGTCCCTTAGCTGGCCTCTCGATTTTCACCCTTGCTGTTACTGTGAGGTCCCCTTAGTTCCTCAGGCTGTGAGAATAACAGATGAGGAGGATGACTTCCAACTCCTATTTTAGCCACAAATTGTGGTGTTACTAATGACATAATTCTAAATCTGAGGTTGACAATTCTCCTTTAGGAGCTGCACAGTACTCAGAACTGTGCATACTGGTTAGTAATCATACGAATACAGTATAGCTACCGCTTGGTGCAGAGAATTACTGCAGGGGGAGGTCCAGCCTGACCGTTTCTGAATTTCCTGTGCGATATACCCTGTTTGAAAGGAGGTTGGTATCTAATTCCAGCTAAAAACCAAAAATATCTAAGACTCTGCCTCCCCTCCCCAAAAGATACCAAGAGCCACAGGTGTGGGTCGTGTCAGCACCCACGGGAGGAATCGGGTCAAAAGCCCACTCATCTATGGATGAGAAAATCATTTGATCACCTCAGTTAATCATGGCCTTATTAAACTTAATTATAGGGGGTGAAGAAAAGTTAGAGACCATACTGTTGGAAGGACAAGTCCTTCACAACCTCCCACCCTAAAAAAGCCAATTGGCCTTGTACTACGGAGCTGGTCATACCCCTCCTCCCTGTTTCCTGCCTGTCATCCAAAAAATTCGGAGGAATATCAACTCAGTGTTATTCTTAATAAAGTTCATTTCAAATTTGTTCAGTCAAACTTCACCAGGGTTCCAACGCCCTACTTAAAATTCAAGTAGGAAGTTACCTATTCAGCACTAATTAGCATTATAAAGTCAGAGCCTACTGCTCAGGGCTTTTCTGCTATTTGTTTACTAGGATAAAAAAGGCAGTCTTATCCAGATACGGTTCTCCATAAGAATTGTTAGGAAGTCTTACAGAGATGGGATTTCTCTTTAGCCCTAAGAATTCAGGCAGAACTATTGAGCATAGATAAATCTTTTGCACAGGCAAGCCTTTTCCTTTTTTATTTATTTTTTTTATTAACAACAGGGAGGAGATGTAGTCTCCCCTCCCCCAGCCTGAAACCTGCTTGCTCAGGGGTGGAACTTCCTGCTCAATCGTTCTGCCACGCCCACTGCTGGAACCTGTTGCTTTGCTGTTCGGAGCCATACACGTGGTCACTCTGCTACTGGATCCCAAGATTATTTGGTGGGAATCGGATCCCTCCCCCTCCTTCATAACTGAGTGTCAGAAATAAATAATTGAGCTTTGATCAGAATGCCTGTCTTAGCTGCACCATTTTCTCTTGTCGCCTAGCCCTTCTTCTCTTCCAGGTTTCCAAAATGCCTTTCCAGGCTAGAACCCAGGGTGTGATCTGCTGGCCGGACACAACAATTAGCTTGTCTCATTATGGCTCCTGACAACAAATGGTGGCAAGACTGGAGATGGAAAATCTAGCATAACACACAGGAAAAACAGACCTAAGCACCATCAATAGAATTCAAGAGATAGACAAGAGAATCTCAGGCATAGAAGATATGGCATAAGAAATTGATACATCTGTGAATGAAAATGAAAAAAAAATGTAAAAAGTGTCTAATACAGAACATTCAGGAAGTGTGGGACACTATAAAAAGACCAAACCTAAGTATAAAAGGAATAGAAGAGAGTGAATATTCTTATGTTAAATGCCAAGAAAACACTGTCAACAAAACCATAGCAGAAAATTTCCCTAACCTATTAATTAAAAATTGATAGCTATAAACTTGCAAGAATGAAACAGAACACAAAATAGGTTGGATCTTCCTACTATATAATAATCAAAACACAAAATTTACCGAACAATGAAAGAATATTAAAAGGTCCAAAGAAAGTAGACCAAGGAGCATAGGCAGATCTATGAAAACTACACTTGCTTTCTCAACAGAGTCTCAAAAGGCCAGAAGGGCCTAGATAGATGTCTTGCAGACCCTAAGAGACCACAGATGCCAAAGCAGACTTCTGCATCCAGCAAAATATTCAATCATTATAAATGAAAAAAAAATGTTCCATGACAAAATAAAGTTAAAAAGTATACTTCCACTCTACCCAGTCAACACAGGATAGTAGAAGGAAAACTCAAACACAAAAAATATATACACCCAAGATAACACATGAAATTCATACTTTCACAACAAAACTAAAAGAAGAGAAACATACACACACACAACCCAAAATCAAAATAACAGGAACTAATAATCATTGGTAATTACTATTGCTCAACATAATGGACTCAGTTCACCCACAGAAAGACACAGGTAAACAGGGTAGATATGTAAACAGGTTCCACAATTCTACTCCATAAAGGAAACAAACCTCAGGAACAGAGATTGACTACCTCAGAAAAAGTGGTTGGGAAAGGATTTCCTAAGCAAACAATCCTAAGAAACAAGCTGGAGTAGTTATTCTAATATCTAATGAAATAGACTTTTAAATGAAAGAAGTCAAAACAGATACAGAAGGATACTTCATAGTTATCAAAGGAAAAATCCACAAAGATGGCATCTCAATTCTGAACATCTATGCTCCAAATTTAATTGTAACCACCTTTATAAGGCAAACATTAATAAATTAATAAAATTAATAAAGCTTAAATCGCATATTGAATCCCACACAACAATAGAGGGAGACTTCAACACTCAAGTCTCATCAATGGACAAGTCATCAAAACAGAAACTAAACAGAAAGAAAATGGACATAACATATCTACACAATATATCACACAAACACAAAAGAATATACTTTCTTTTCAGCAATGCACAAAACCTTCTATAAATTGACTGTGAATGTGGTCAAAAAACAAGCCTCCACAGATACAAGAAGGTTGATATAATCCCCATTGCATCTTATCTGATCGCCATGGATTAAAACTGGACTCATCAACAGAAACAATGGAAAGCATACAAACTCATGGTTTCTGAAGAATTTCTTCTTATTTACCATTTGATCAAAGAATAAATAAATAAAGAAATCAAAATCTTTCTAGAATTCAAAGAAAAAGAAGTCACAACATACCTAAAGTTATGGCATACTGTGTAAACAGTGCTAAGAGGAAAGTTCATAGAACTTAAGTTTCATTAAAAAACTGGAGTGTATTAATGCTAATGGTTTAAAATGATTTTTCTTTGCACAGAGAGAGAAAAACTACTTCCAAGAGGAGTAGGCAGCATAAAATAATAGAACTCAAGCAGGAAAACAATCAATTAGAAACAAGGAGAACAATACAAAAATCCAAAAACCAAAAAGGCTGGTTCTTTGAGAAAATCAACAAGGTAGATAAACTCTTAGACAAAATAAGTAAAAGGCAGAAAGAGTGTCCAAATTAGCAAAAGTAGAAATGAAAGGGAGACATAACAAAAGATGGAGCTGCTTATAGTATAAATTCTAGTTACATCTTCACAAAAACTGCTTACAAGAGTACCCACATGTAGCATCTGGGAAATTACCGGCAGTTGGTTCTGATTGGTAGATATACCAGATACCAGCAGTCAATAGCTGGGCAGGGCATATAGAGGCAGGACTTGAGGATTCCTGGCTTGGGAATCGGACAAGAGAGGAAGAAGAGAACCTCCATGCCAGTAGTTTGTAGAGGGGAGGAGATATGCCATGTCTGAAAATAGTGCAGGACAGAGGCTTGGCCACCATGTGAAAGAGCCAGGAGAGCATGGCCCAGAGTGTGGCCCAGTCGGGGTGCTCTCTGTGTCCAGAGCAGCTAAGGTAGAATAATAGTACTTAGTAAGTAATCACTGAGGATTATTGGTGTGAGGTAATTCACTGCATGGAGGTTAGACAAAGTCTCAACTGTTGTGCTGATTAAGGCATATCAAAATATAAAGGTTGTGTGTACATCTTACATTTGGGAACATAAAACCTTGAGGTGTGTAGTGAAACTGCCTGCCAACAGGATTTATTAATAATTAAATTCAACAAACAGAAACTGAGGAAATTAAAAAATCATTAGGTCTTAGTTCAAAATATCTTAGGATATAATAATCAGATCTCTCATAGCTAGAGGAAATACAACTGTAAGATTATTGTACTCATATGCAGCCAAACCATCATTTAGTTCATGAACAACTGGAATTGCGTGTATCCCAAAAGCTATTGCCTATATATGGGATATGTTCTACTACCTGGGCTGCCTTGTCTGGCCTCAGTCTGAGAGGAGGCATCTAGTCTCACAGGGAAAACCCACTTGCTCAGAGGAGAAGGGGACTAGGGATAGAAAAGGATGTGGCGGTAGTGGTGGTGGGGCATGTCCAGGATGAGGGCACTGATCAGGATGTAAAATGAATAAGTAAAAAAAAAAAAAAACATAAAAAAATAAAAATTTTTAAAAACTTCAGGATTGAGCTATGCACAGACAGTCTGGTCTCCAATCCATCTGAGATCTTTGAAAGACTCTGAGAGGAGTCCCTCGCTCAGGCCTCAGGACAATAGTGGACACCCAAGAACTCACGATAGACCTAGCTTGTTGCAAACCACATGAGGCTTTATTTGGGGAAAGCCAGAGCTCTGGGGACGACTCATATCCCATGAAGGGGTAGAGGAGTCGACCTTGAGGGGAAAGAGGTCCCAGATTTATAGGCCCTCAGGGGGGAAAGGAGAAGGGGGAAGAGTAGGGGATTTCCAGATCTAAACAATGTCTGTTCTCAAGAAATGGGTATGGGAGGGGTACAAGGAAAGAGTCTAATGAAGGTGCAGCAATGGGCACACACCTGGTCAGAACATTAGCAGACACACAGGTTCGAGGAGTGGCCAGAACATTGTGCACCTTTATTTTTCTAAATCAGTGAAGCTAGTTCTGCTAACACTGACATCTATCTTGCCAATTTCAGTGCTTCTGTGTCCTTTTACATTCTGTCAGGATCTTTCAATCTGAACCCCAGAGTGGTGATAATTCACCTACATGGCACAGTAGGCATTCCCTCATGTCTCCTGGACTCAAGGCTCCTGTCGAAGTTACCGCCCCCACAGCCTCCATAGGAGAAGAAGCGTGTGGCTAGTAGTCACATAGACAATGTCCCAAGCTTCTGACCTTCAGGCTAGACTCCTCACAGTTATGGTCAAGATAACAGCCTACCATAAGAGGGGCTGCTTAGCCCCTCCTCACTCTCTTACTCTCCTCTCCTCATGCTCTCCTCTCTCCTCATGCTCTCCTCTTGCTCTCTTACTCTCTCTTACTCTAGCCTTTCTTCTCTCTCTCTCTTTCTCCCCTTTCTCTCCTTTTGGCTATGGCCTGCCCCCCCTCCTTCTCTTCTTTCCCCCTGCCTTTCTACAATAAATCTCTAAAACCATAGACTGTCTCTGTTCATCAAGGCCTGCTGCACTTAGATGATATGATAGGCTTTCCTCTAATGAGCCATTTCTAATCTCCCATCAGAAGGCCTTCCTGTGCTCCAGTTAAATCCCAGACTAAGGACTCTCACCTGCGTGGGGAACTCTCCCCTGTTGGGGGCTGTACCATATCAACCTCCTGTCCAGTGGGTTGAGTAATACATATCCACAGGAGCAATAACAGCAACATCAACAGCGTAACAGAAATCAACAATCATACCTCTCAATATCAATGATCACAATTCTCCAAATTAAAAAAAAGAAGAAGGCTAACAAAATGGATGTGAAGACAGGATTCATTCTTCTGCTGCATCATCTCAACATCAAGGGTAGACATTTGGTTAAGGTATGAAGTAAGAAGCAAACTGGTATAGGCTGTTAATAGCTAATAAAATAGGCTTCAAACCAAAACTAATAAGAGTAGATAGGAAAGGATACTACATGCTACTAAAATAATTCACCAACATTATATTTCAGTCCTTAACATCTGTGCCACACACACAGGCACACCTAAGCTTGTAAAATGCATACTACTATAGTTTAAATAATCTATTCATCTTCACACTGATAATGGGAGACTTTAATTTTACAATTTTAATAATGGACATAGGTTGCTCAGACAAAAACTAAACAAAGAAATTAAGTAGTCTAAAATATATTTATTGTAAACCAAACAAACTTTGCAGAGCATTTTACCCAAACACAAAAGAATGTACTTGGAACTTCCTCCAAAATTGACTACATACTCAGACACAAAGCAAATCTCAAAACATTCAGGAAAATCAAAGTAACTTTTTGATGCTATCAGATCCATCATGATTACTAGTGTATATCAGTAACAACAACAACAACAGCAACAACAAAAACAAAAAAAAAACATACAAACTTTCCAGTGGCCAACCCAACTGTTCTTTCTTACTTTGGTTCCTTTTGAGGCAGAGAAGGGGGAAGATCAGTGAGATTAAGACTTGGTCTTACTAGTTATTTTAGCTTGCTGTATAATAAAATGTTTACCTACCTTAAGTCTAACTCACTTTGGTATTGTAGCTAACCTTCCTGAGTTCTCTTGAGGCCAGAAACTGCTATCTCTGAGATTTAGCAACATATCATAAAACAGCAGAGAATAAAGCAAAGGATTTATTGCTAAAGCCTGTTCCCTCTTGTGCCCTTCCCCCAGCATTGAGTAGACTAAACAGACCTTAATTGTTTGCCACAGTCAATCTTCCACCAACCTAGCCTACCTAGGGTGGAGTCTTCAGACCTAGGTGGAAGTCCTTCAACAGCAGTTTCCTGCAGGAGCAGACTGCCTGCTGAACTTGCTTTACAATATGGTCCAGCTGAAACAAAGCAACATAATGCAGCTGAAACAAAGGATAGGTTTTTGGATTACCCCTATAAAAATGCAGAGCTGAAAATTAAATTTTGAGCATTGATCAGAAAATCTTTGTCTTGGCTTCATTCTTCTCTCATCTGCCCATCCTTCTTCATTCCCAGTCTCCCTTCAGGTGTACCCAGTTCTCCATGGCTGGTGGACAGCTACAGGTGTTGCCCAAATGAGAGGCTTGAACATGGCAGGGATCAATTGAGGAACATTGTCTTGATGGATCCACAGAAAACGGAAGAAGTTATGGTATCCTGCACAGTAAGGAACAAACAGCATTCATGTCAGCGCTAGTCATAAATTTTATTTCTTACAGGCCGTTTTTGTAGAAGGTGCAATAAAAGGATACAGGCTAGGCTGAAGAGGTGTTGACCCAACATTTAATTCACCTTGGGGTGTGACAGAGCATTGGGACAGGGAAATTCTATTTAGGCATTTGTCCACAGCCAACAGCTGCATCAGGTGAGAGGACTGGGGTTTAAAATAAAATAGAGAAAAATAACAACAACAACAACAAAATGTTAGAAAATTCTTAGCTCAAGTCTATTTATGCTGTGCATGGTTCCCAGTAGTAGGAATGGCAAATACACATATGACATGAGAAAGAGATAGAGATAGAGAGAGAGAGAGAGAGAGAGAGAGAGAGAGAGAGAGAGAGAATTGGTTTCAAAAATGAGTTGTTCCCTGTACAGGAGGCTTTAGCAAAGGAGAAGGAAAATGGATTTCAGAGGAAATCAGGAATGTCCTGCTTCCTCTTTGGCTCCTACCAGAGAAATCCTCGGTTCTGGTTACATCAAGTTCTCTTTCTTCTCTGTGTATCATTTATCCTTGATGCATCAATCTGTCCACATGTCAATTTATGTCTGTTTTTGTTTCCTTGTTTGAATGACTGTTGTTCTATATTTCATGATCAGAAGAAAAAAACAATTGTTCTAAGCAGACAGTTGTTTCCCCTAGAAAATTCCTGACATTGTGATTATTGGGTTCAGCAAATGACCAGGTGTTTTTTTCTTTTGAAATTACAGCTAGAAAAAGAAAAAAAATTGTTTGATCTAAATATGTAAGATTTGTGGGGAGCCGCCCTCACATTCGTTGTTGCAAGATGGCGCTGACATCCTGTGTTCTAAGTGGTAAACAAATAATCTGCGCATGTGCCAAGGGTAGTTTTCCACTACATGTGCTCTGCCTTCCCCGTGACAACAACTCGGCCGATGGGCTGCAGCCAATCAGGGAGTAATACGTCCTAGGCGGAGAATAATTCTCCTTAAAAAGGGACGGGGTTTCGCCATTCTCTCTCTTGCTCTGGCTCTTGCTTTTGCTCTTGCACTCTTGCGCTCTTGCGCTCTGGCTCCTAAAGATGTAAGCAATAGAGCTCTTGCACTCTTGCACTCTTGCTCCTGAAGATGTAAGCAATAAAGTTTTGCCGCAGAAGATTCCGGTTTGTTGCGTTCTTCCTGGCCGGTCGCGAGAAAGCGTGTAAGAGTTGGTGCTGAAACCCGAGACGAGAAAACCCTGGACGGTTACCATCACCGGCGCAAGGAAGATCCCTCATTCCGGAACCAGAACTGCGGGTCATGGTAATGAAGTGTTCCCGTAAAACAGACTGTTGAGAGGATTCAACTGCGTGAATTCAGAACTCTTCAGCTGGGGAATGGTGGTAATGAAGTGTTCCCGTAAAACAGACTGTTGAGAAGGATTCAACTGCGTGAATTCAGAACTCTTCAGCTGGGGAACGGTGGTAATGAAGTGTTCCTGAAACACAGACTGTTGAGAAGGATTCAACTGCGTGAATTCAGAACTCTTCAGCTGGGGAACAGGGTACCCGTAAGTATAGCTTTACAAGGTAAGTCTGGCCTTGAACTTTCTAACGAAATTCAAGACAGTCTATCAGAAGTAAAGTGGGAAATAGCTTTACAAGGTAAGTCTGGTCTTGAACTTTCTAACGAAATTCAAGACAGTCTATCAGAAGTAAAGTGGGAAATAGCTTTACAAGGTATGTTTGGCCTTAAACTTTCTCTAGTGTTAGAAGCCCTTTTGTTCCTTTTCACATGTTATCAAGCGGTTAAGGCAGGGCTGAAAATTCTGGATGAAATTCAGGGCAATCTATCAGAAGTAAAGCGGGGAGAGAGAGTAGGAGCAAAGAGGAAATATGGTACACAAAATAAGTATACAGGCCTTTCCACGGGTCTTGAACCCGAGGAAAAGTTAAGGTCAGGTAAGAATACCTGGGGAGAGATTGGAAGGAAGGAGAAGGAAAAAGAAAAGAAAAAAGATCAATCAGCGGAGGTCTCTAGGAGAAGGAGCCTATACTCATCACTAGATGAGCTCAAGGAGCCAGTTCTTAATAGTTCTGAATCAGATGAAAAGGCTATTAGGGCCTGGAAGGCGCTCTCCCGAGCAGGTGAAGCCACTGGACAACTAACAAAGATCGTCCAGGGACCTCAGGAGTCATTCTCAGATTTTGTGGCCAGAATGACAGAGGCAGCAGAGCGTATTTTTGGAGATTCAGAGCAAGCCGCACCTCTGGTAGAACAGCTCATTTATGAGCAAGCCACACAGGAGTGCCGAGCGGCCATAGCCCCAAGAAAGAACAAAGGTTTACAAGACTGGCTCAGGGTTTGTCGGGAGCTTGGGGGACCTCTCACCAATGCAGGCTTAGCGGCCGCCATCCTCCAATCCCAAAAATGCTCCATGGGCAGAAATTAATCAACTCATAGATCTTGTCCAGGAACAACTAGATGTATTATGGCAAATAGCTCAGCTGGGATGTGAACAAAAGTTTCCGGGATTGTGTGTTACTTCCATTCAGTATGAGAAATTTACTAGGGCAGCTAATTTGTCAAAAAGTCTTTCTCAGTATATGTTACAGAATTGGATGGCTGAATTTGAACAGACCCTTCGGGAATTGAGACTTGCCATCATTCAGGTCAACTCCACGCGCTTGGACCTGTCCCTGACCAAAGGATTACCCAATTGGATCTCCTCAGCATTTTCCTTCTTTAAAGAATGGGTGGGATCGATATTATTTGGAGATATACTTTGCTGTGGATTAGTGTTGCTTCTCTGGTTGGTCTGTAAGCTTAAGGCCCAAACTAGGAGAGACAAGGTGGTTATTGCCCAGGCGCTTGCAGCTCTAGAACATGGTGCTTCCCCTGATATATGGTTATCTATGCTTAAGCAATAGGTCGCTGGCCATTCAGCTCTTGTACCCCACGAGGCTAGTCTCATTGCACGGGATAGAGTGAGTGTGCTTCAGCAGCCCGAGAGAGTTGCACGGCTAAGCACTGCAGTAGAAGGGCTCTGCGGCATATATGAGCCTATTCTAGGGAGACATGTCATCTTTCAAGAAGGTTGAGTGTCCAAGTGCCCTTCTCCCCAGGTAAAACGACACGGGACCAGACCAGGACCCCTCTGGGTGATAAACCTGGGAGGAGGTTATGTGTACGGCTCCTTTACCTGCACACTGGGGATTTGACCTCTATCTCCACTCTCATTAATATGGGTGGCCTATTGCTCTTATTAAAAGAAAAGGGGGATCTGTGGGGAGCCGCCCTCACATTCGCTGTTGCAAGATGGCGCTGACATTCTGTGTTCTAAGTGGTAAACAAATAATCTGCGCATGTGCCAAGGGTAGTTTTCCACTACATGTGCTCTGCCTTCCCCGTGACAACAACTCGGCCGATGGGCTGCAGCCAATCAGGGAGTAATACGTCCTAGGCGGAGAATAATTCTCCTTAAAAAGGGACGGGGTTTTGCCATTCTCTCTCTTGCTCTGGCTCTTGCTTTTGCTCTTGCACTCTTGCGCTCTTGCGCTCTGGCTCCTAAAGATGTAAGCATTAGAGCTCTTGCACTCTTGCACTCTTGCTCCTGAAGATGTAAGCAATAAAGTTTTGCCGCAGAAGATTCCGGTTTGTTGCGTTCTTCCTGGCCGGTCGCGAGAACGCGTGTAAGAAAGATTTGTATAGCTAACTTCAATTTTTTTCTGACTGGTTTTAAACTTATAAGCCAATACTCTATAACCAAGGTATGCTCTGCATGTCTTGGTTATAGAGTATTGGCTTATAAGTTACTGGGTATGATTAAAGTATTGTAACATTGGTAACAGAAAACTAGCATAAAACTGGTAACTCAGGGTTAGAGAAATTCTAGAAAACAACATGTGGCATGAACCAACCCAGGAAAACTGGGCTCTAAAGATACATCTACATTTTAATATTGGGCATGGGTTCCAACTTGATGGTGGGTCATAAATCAAATCAGACATTGATTGAATATTCTGACATGCTTTGTGTCACCATTATTTTGAAGGAAAGGCAGCATTTTAGATCACATGTTGTCTGGATGTGTTGATGTAAACATTTCTCTTTTGGTAGCCTTAAGCATACCTTCCCATACCAAAGGCACTAGAATATTGGACTGAAGGTTCTATGTAGGACCATTTCATCATCCCCATGTTCAATAAATTGTGTGGGTGTAATTACTTATCTATTTTATTATCTTGGTAACACTCTTGGTTGTTTGTTCACTTTCATAGGTCGCTTTTTGCCAACAACCCAATTGGATATATCATGTCCTGGTTCTGAAAACTTCATTGGTGACAAGAGATGGCCAGCTGGGACTCTGTTTCACCAACTATTTGGAGAATTCCTTAGTATCACCTTCTTATATTTTCAGAAATTTCAACTGCACTATGTTTACATATCACTCATCAAATGCCACTCAATTCTATCTGTGTCTTCCTGTGTTCTCTACATTAATTATTTACCTCCTACTCCTCACCTGGCCATCTGTTGCCAGATACCCAACTCCCAGGTTACCCATTAAAATCTATTCTATTTCTCCCTTCCAGAAATTTGCTTATCATCCCACCACACTTATTTCTTCCTCTATATCAGACCCCTTTGGATATATGGATTGTAGCTTTGTTAACAATTACATAAGATTTAATATTCACATATAACCAAATACATACCATACTTATCTTTCTCTGTCTGAATTATCTCACTCAAAATGAATTGTTATAATTCAAGCCATTTACCTGCAGTTTTCATGGTATCAATTTTTAGTAACTGAGTAATGGATAAATGGGACCTCATGAAACATGGAAGCTTCTGTAAGGCAAGGGACATAGTCAATAAGACAAATCGACAAGCCACAGATTGGGAAAAAATCTTCACTAACCCCATATCTGAAGGAGGACTAATATACAAAATATATAAAGAAATCAATAAACTAATCACCAAACCATCAAACAACCCAATAAAAAATGGTGTATAAAACTAAACTGAGAATTTACAACATAGGAATCTCAAATGGCTTAGAAGCAGCTAAAGAAATGCTCATTTCCTTTTAGATCTGAGTTACCTCACTCAAGATGATATTTTCTAGTTCCATCCGTTTGACTGCAAAACTCAGGTGATTCTCATTCTTAATAGTATTCCACACTTTCTATATCCATTCTTCTGTTGTAGGACAGCTGGGTTTTTTCCAGCTTCTGACTATCACAAATACAGCCTCTAAAAATATAGTGGAACATGTGCCCCTGCAGCATGGTGGGGCATCTTTTATGTATATTTCCAAGAGTGGTATAGTTGGGTCTTCAAGTAGTATTATGTCCAATTTTCTGAGGAACTGCCAGATGGATTTCCAGAGTGGTTGTACCAGTTTGGCATGCTAACAGCAATGGAGGAGTGTTCCTCCTTCTCCACATCCTTGCCAACACTAGTTGGCACCTGAAATTTTTATCTTAGCCATTCTGATTGGTATAAGGTGGAATCTCAAGGTCATTTTGATTTGCACTTCTCTTATCACTAAAAATATTGGACATTTCTTTCTTTCTCTCCTTCTTTCTTTTTTGATTAATTGGCTCATTTTGTTTATCCATCTCAAGTGTATGAATGCTTTAAAAATGATCAAACAACTTAATAATTTGATAGCATTCATTTCAATCACTTGAAGTTGACATCTCTTTCTTTCTTCCTTTCTTTCTTTCTTTCTTTCTTTCTTTCTTTCTTTCTTTTTTCTCAATAGTGTAGCTTAAGGTCCTTCAGCAGATCTTTTATTGTTAAGAATTGTTTTTGCTATTCTGAATTTTCTGTTTTTTGTTTTTTTTTTTTTCAGATGAGTTTGAGAATTGCTCTTTTCACATCTTTGAAGAATTGTGTTGGGATTTTGATAAGGATTGTGTTGAATCTGTAGATTGCCTTTGGTAGGATGCCCATTTTTACTATGTTAATTCTGTCAAACCATGAGCATGGGAAATCTCTCCATTTTATGAGATCTTCTTTGATCCCTTTCTTGAGAAACTTGTAAGTTATTGTCATACAGGTCTCTCACTTGTTTGGTTAGAGTTATCCCAAGATATTTTATATTATTTGTGGGTATTAAGAAGGTATCTCAATGTTTACTACACAGCAATAATGGTTAAAAACTGCATGGTATTGGTGTATAGACAAACACATTGATCAAAGGAATAGAATTGAAGACCAAGAAATAAATCCATAAACTTACAGACACTTGACCTTTCACAAAGACGCCAGAAATATTCACTGGAAAAAAGAACGCATCTTCAACAAATAGTGCTGTTCTAATTGGCTGTGTGTATGTAGAAGAATGAAAATAGATCCATAATTGTCACCTTGCACAAAGCTCAAGTTTAACTGGATCAAGAACCTCAACATAAAACCAGACACACTGAATCTAATAGAAAAGAAAGTAAGAAAGAGCCTTGAAAAAATTGGCATAGGGGAAAATTTCCTAAACATATCTCCAAAGGCACATGCTCTAAGATCAAGTGTTGATAAATGAGACCTCATGGCACTGGAAAGCTTCTGTAAGGAAAAGGCCATTGTCAAGAGACAAATCAGCAACCTACAGATTGAGAAAAAATTTTCACTAACCGCACATCTGATAGAGTGCTAATATTCAAAATATGTTTTAAAAAAGCTAAAGAAACGAATCGCCAAAATATCAAACTACCCAATTTATTAAAAAAAATGGGGTATAGAACTAAACTGAGATTTCATAACTGAGGAATCTTGAATGGCTGAGAAGCACCTGAAGAAACGTTGAAAGCTCTTAGTGATCAGAGAAATGCAAATCAAAATGACCGTGAGATTCTATCTTACACCAATCACAATTGCTAAGATCAAAACCTCACATGTTGGAGAGGATGTGGAGAAGAAGGAGCAATACACCATTTCTGGTGGGATTGCAAACTGGTACAGCCATTCCAGAAATCAATCTGGAGGTTCCCCTGAAAATTGGAAATAGATCTACCTGAAAATTCAGCAATACCACTCACATATACCCAAAAGATGCCCCACCATGCCACAGGGGAACATCTTCCTCTATGTTCATAGAGGCCTTGTTTGTGATATCCAGAATCTGGAAAATATCCTGAGTGAGGTAACTCAGACCCAAAAGTATGTGCATGATATCTACTCATTAATAAGTGACTATTCACCTCCCCAAAGTACAAAATACCCAAGATATTCTCTACAGAACTTACACAGGTCCACAAGCTGAAGGGCCAAAGCGAGGATGCTTCAGGCCCACTTGAGAGGGAGAAGAAAGCAATCACAAGTAGGGAGGGAGAGAGGGAGGGACCTGGGAGCAAATGTGGAAGGGAGTTGATCTGGTATTGGGTGAGGGAAAAGGACTGAAGCTCTGAGGGACAGCTGAAAGAATGGAAACAGGCAACCCTGGGAGATAGGAGGTTGTGTGGATCCTTCAGAATACACCAGAAACCAGGGTGGTAAGAGACTCTCAGGAATCAAAGGGAGGTGCCTTAGATTAAATGATCTACAATAGGGAGAGAGAACTTATAGAGCCTACCTCCTGCAGGAATACAAGGCATCAAGTGAGGGAGGGAGTTGCCATCCTAAGGTCAAAACTCTGACTTTTAGTTGTTCCTGTTTGAAAGAACTGCAGGGAGGAAAATGGAGAGAAGCCTGAGGAAAAGAAGGTTCAGAGACAGGCCCAAAGTGGGATCCAGCTCAAGGGGAGGCCCCAACGTTTGACACTATTACCGAGGTTGTGGAATACTCCAAAAAGGGACCTAGCATGATTGCACCCTGAAAGACCCAACAAGCCGCTGAAAAACTCAGATGCAGATATTTGCACCCAACCAGTTTACAGAAGCTGCTGATTCCTTTGGTTGAATTAGGGAAAGGCTAGATGAAGCTGAGAAGGGCAACCCTGTAGGAGGACCAGCAGTCTCAATTAACCTGGACTTCTGAGATCTCTCAAACACTGTACCACCAACCAGGAAGCATACACCAGCTTATATGAGGTCCCCATCATATATACAGCAGAGGACTGCTGGGTCTGGGTTCAGTCATAGAAGAACTCTCAAAAGACTGGAGGCCTCAGGGAGTTTAGTGGTCAGGTTGGGTCAGGGTGGGTGATGGGAACATCCTTGTGGAAACAGGATGGTGGGAAGAGGTATGGGATATGGAATAGTTGGAGGGTGGGCCAGGGAGGGGAGAATAAAATCTGGAGTATAAATAAATAAATAAAAGACAAAAAGTAATTACAGACAGTGAAAAATATTCCATTGTGTAAATGTATGACATTTTCTTCATTCATTCCTCTGGGAAGGGACATAGAAGTTGTTTTCAATTTCTGGCTATTATCAGTAGAGCAGCTTTAAGTCAATGCATAAGGGCTTAGACATCGTCATGTTCTTTTAATATATTCTCCTCTAGCCTTGTTCCTCAAGCATCATTATTATACTTGATTTTTTTTTGTTACAACAGTTTCCTCTCAATCTTCTTTCTTCTTTATATGCTACATTTGTCCTCTTGTCCACCTCCCATTTTATGTTATTACCTTTACTCTCTCTTAGTCTCCTTTCTACATTGTTCAGGATTTACACACAGTGTCACAAACATGTCTATGCATATGTATACATACATATTAACATTCTTTATATAATGTGTTCTGCATACAATGAAGAATGTGATATCCACATTTCGGTGATTCGATTACTTACTTAAACATTTCTTTCTATATCTGTTCATTTTTCTCCCATTTTCATATTTCTTTATAATTGAGTGAATTTCTATTGTATATGTATAGCACAATTTCATTATCCATTGATCTGTTGATGAACATCTATGTTTTTACTCTTTCCTTACTAATACAAATAGAGATGCAGTTAACATGGATGCGTTATCATCTTTGTTGTGGTATATAAAGAAATTTAAGTGTATGTTGAATTATGTATAACTGACTCATATGGTAATTCCATGTTTAGTTTTGAAAAACCTCCATGTTTATGTTTATAAGGTTATGCTCACTCTTACTGCGACTATCTGTCAATAAGCATCCCTCTGTACCAGTATCCTCTCTATTATTTATTTCTTATTTCTTGATGCTGTCAGAATTCATGAGATGAGTTTTAAAGCTATAAACTTTACGTTAACATTGTTGTTCTCTTTAGCTCTAGAAGCTATCTATAACTACTTAGAGGCTTTATTTTCTATGTTTGAAAATTTCAAACATGTTTATAATATGATATCCATAAATTGATACTGTTTCTCCTCTTAAATTTTATAATTTTTGTGCAGTTGACATACATGAAGCAAGAGGTGTTGTGAATTTATGATTGTGACCAGCATGGCATAACCATTAAATCATATTTTGTAGCAGTCTCTATTTCTGGCCATTTACATCTTTTTCAACCTCTCCTCTGATATGTTCCTTTCACTATGAGTGTCTGATAGCATTGCTTTGTTTATAGTTGAGCAAACACTCACTTAGTGGAAGAGTTTCAGTAGTTTTGATCCTCTGAATTATCTATAGCTTTCTGTAAAGGAAGGTTGTCTGACCCAAAGTAGGAGCTTTACTATACTATGGTTATCAGGTTATCAACATAAGAAAATATGTGGTTTAACAACATGTAGTTTTAGCAAAACAGTAGCAGTTTACTTGCTAGTGCATATTACTTTCAAATTTACAGAATATTAACCAGGCTTACAATACATGTGTAATTTTTCCCTACAGAGCAAACCTCATATGAAAAGAGAATGCAGTGTTTTTCTAAGAGATAGTCTTGCTGCTTTTCCACCAGTGGGAACACAATGCTCATCCATTCTGTATTGTAGCATGTAGGACCTTCAGCTGAGTATGGCCCCTGATGACTTTTCTCCCACAGCAGCCTGGACAATGCTTTCTAGCCCAAGAATGCTAGGTAGAAGGAAAGAAGCTTCCACTTGAGTTCTAACCTGAAGACTCTGCCTTTTATAATCTAATAGCACGGTACTTAAATTAATAGAATCATGACATCAATCTGATGAGCAGTAAAAAAAAATCATTAGTATTCATTCATTCCTTTATTTACTTAGTAAGCTTGCAGCACTTTCTAGTCAAATAACTCATAGGAAACATACTTTTTACTAACTAAACTTGTTCATTGATAATTTCATATATTGATATAATAAATTCTGATTGCTTTCACCTTTTTCATCTCTCATCTCCCTTTCACATGTATCAATAACTCTCTTACAAAATTGTTTTTTTTTTATATTAATGTCTTTGTGTTCCCATGGAATGTGACACTGGTATTGGAATTGTCTCTTGGAGCCAGATGGGATCTTTTTTACATCACATTTTACCTGAGCTCAGGTTAAAACAAAGGAGGAGGGGAGAGGGAGAGGGTTTCTGAAAATTTCTATGTTACAAAGATTGTCGTATTCTTGTATAGTTGTATTGAAAATCTGACTGATGTTTCCAGTGTTGATTGCAGTTTGATTCTCTGCTTTTGTTTTTGTTTTTCCATTAATCTCTCCCCTTTCTTCTGTCAGAATACCATAGGGATTCTGTCTCTACATTCCTATACTCAATGTTCCTCTTATTCTCAATTTTACTGATCTTAAATTATGTGGCACTAAGAGTGCAGTCCATATTTTCTGAGGTTCTGTCTTTTTTTTTTTGAAACTATACTTTCAATATTTAGGAGTTGCAAATACACCACACTGAAAGGAGAAATTTCCCTGATTTGGACTGAACCCTCCTTTTGTTTAAGTTACTTATTTTGATTTTATTTTATTTTTATTTATTTATTTTTTGCTTCTTTCCTACTAAAACCAGTAATTGCCCCTATCAACGACTATATAGGATGGTTACTATGCAAATAATTCATATTTGAATTTCAACAGCTATAGTAGTTACTATGTGAGTTTCCATTCTCTTCTTTCTATTTTTGTGAGTACATCTTTTTAACATGTGCACAGATTAAACATTTTACTTGTTAAGTACCACTTACTATTTCAGTTTAATTATAATTTTTGATTAGTGGAGACAAATCCAAAAATGAGTGTTAATGCATGTATTTAGAATGTCTATAATTGTAACAACTATATCAATTTAATGACAAGTATGAACAACAAAAATTTTAACATAGTTTATGTGAACTTTTAAGGATATAACCATGAAGAAAAATACATAAACCATTTCTAAATTGATTTACTATAACCTCCTTCATGATTTATCCACTTTTATCCATAGTAGCTATATATAGAAAAAAAAAGCTACAAAAATATATCCATGAAAAAAAAAAAACTCACATCAGGAACTTTTCTTTTCATGGCAAAATTTGTTAAAATACTGAGTTATATATAAATAACTGACATACGAGGCCAATAATGGGTAGACTCAAAAAAGAATTCTCTATAGATTAAAAAGTAATTAATAATCAATAAATATAATGACTTCCAGCAACTGAGTTACCTGCACATATATATTAGGTCAAAGCACTCAAAATTCTAAAATTGATGAGAGAGAAAGGAGTTCCACAGGTCCCACTCTTAGTAAAAGAATAATTGGTAGATGATGATACTTGATGGATGGATAGTAATTATTCTTAGGATTGTGGCCACTAATAGATGTCTCATCTGGAAAATGTCTCCTCACTCACAGGTATACAGCTATGTGGGAAACACTAACTGGATTCAGTGACTCATTAATTTAAACAAAAAGAGCAAGAAGTTGGGGAGGCAAATGCTTTGAGACATCTTGAGAGGAGCTGAAAGGAGGTAATACAAAATTGTTCGAATCAAAACACACTATACACAGGATGAAATTTTTCAAAAAATTATTTATTGAATCAAAAATATTAATCTGAAAATTCCTATAATGATTGAATGATTAGAGAACAAAATGTTTATATTTGACAAAGGAAAGATGTTATGGGTAATCTATTATTGCTGTGTTAATGAGTTTTCAAATCAAGATAAATAAAAATTATATACATATATATGTGTGTATATATATGTATATATATATACATATATATGTGTGTATATATATGTGTATATATATATATATATATATATATATATATATATATATATATATATATCACAATACACAAATTTACACAGATACAACATCCAAAATTTTCTGTAATGAAATAAATTGCTAGCAATGAAATATTACTTTTTGGTATGCACAGACAAACATATTGGTAACACTTAAATAGAATAGGCAATAACAACGTACTATTATACTGCCATAGTGTTAGTCTTCAGCATATCATTTTTAGCATGTGTCTACCAAGTTATCACATTATTTTTGCAGTTAATAAATCTACTTATGTGGATAAATAAAGAATTTTCACCGACCCAAAATATCTATATTTCATGATTATTAGTAGAGTATCTCTATGTATATAAAAAAGTATAATTATAGCGGAAACCAGATTTTGGAGCTAAAAGAAAAGTAAAATAAACATGCATCAGAATTAGGGGAATCTTCTTGAACTCTTAATGACTAAATAATCAAGTTAATACTTGTTTAATGCTTATTGTTACTCCTCAAGGGTTATATACTCCCCTATGATCAAATGGTAATGAAATGTCTGAATAATGAGAAGCTGTGGATATTGAAACATCAGCACTATAGGTACTAACAGCTATATTCTTATGTTAGACCTCAACAGTTTTAACCAGATCAGTATGCAGCACCACACCATTAAGTTTTAGCTCCTCTTTTTCTTCTCCTTTCATTTTTCTTTAGCAAGGAAAGCAGAAGATTGATTTTCTTTCCCATTTTTCAGTTTTAAAATGCACCGCAGTCCTCTGATACCTCATACTTCATCCCATGTCACTAGTCGCAGGTACTTTTCTATCAATCTGTTTTGAAAAACTGTAGTGAAAACATTAGGAGGATGAATAGAATCACACCACCTGTGGAGTGTTTTTCTAATTCACATGATTTCTTGTATTCCTGAGAAGAAGTAGTTAAGCTCATGTCTTTTATGTACCAGTGGTGCCTTTCATCACAAGTAACATTGTATTCTTGGTCAGTTTTGAATTATTTTAATATTTCTCCAAATTTCCCTTGAGAATGGGCATATGTGTACATCTACATAGCCAAATTATCCTTACTGTTCTCCCTCTGCCTTAGAAAATCCTTTGTTGGTCAAATATTTAGACCTGCTACTTTTAATTTATATTCAGAAAGGTAGGAGGTAATGAAAAATGGAACTGGCTTCTCAACTATATCTAAAGAATATTAAATCAAAAATATATACTAAAGAGATACAGCTTATAGTTATGAGCTCTTTGTACTTTTATATAAACCTGGAGCTCCAATTCCAGCATCCAAATCAATTGATACAGAATTATACATAATTCATTCTCAAGAGATTCTGACACCTTCTTTGACCTTCTGCTGGCACCCATATTCCTATATACATACTCATATTTAGATTCAAAATATATACACATACTTAAAAATAAAATGAATCTCCAACTAACTAAATAGCATAAATTAAAATAATCATGTTATAATTTCTAAATTCATCAATGTTGATAATTTTTCATCCAAGTACTTAAAATTGAAAAATGTTCACATCAACATAATAAAAATTTTAAATTCCTATAAAGCTCTGTTTTTTCATAGGAAACCCTGCTTTCAGTATATTCCTAAATTATATATATATATATATATATAAAACCAAACAGAAGTTTAAGGAAAGCATTCCTTTCAAAGAGAAGCTACTTTACTGATGAATTTTTTCATAGTTCCTTTCATGTCCTTATTTCGAAGGCTAAAGATAAATGGGTTCAACATTTGTGGGACTACAGTGTACATAATGCAGGCCACTGAAGTCTTCTTGGGTAAAATAGCAACTGAAGAGGTTATATAAACCCACAATCCTGAACCATAGGACAAAGAAGTCACTGACAAGTGAGAACCACAAGTGGAAAAGGCTTTACATCTTCCTTTTACTGATGATATTCTCAAAACAGAAGAAGCAATTTGGACATAAGAGAAAATAATACCAGAGATTGGGATGCCACCAAATATAAATGTTGCAAGATATATCAGAATATCATTAATAAGGGTGTCAGAGCATGCAAGCTTCATGACCTGAGAAAGTTCACAGAAGAATAAGGGGATCTCTAGATTTGTGCAGAAAGATAGTCTTAATACCATGAGACCAAGAAGTCCCATGTTCAAAACGCTAATGAGAACAGAGAAGAGAATTAGTAGAGCACATGAGTGAAAATTCATCATGACTGTATAACTCAGTGGATAACAAATAGCAACATATCGGTCATAGGCCATTGCTGCAAGAAGACAGCTTTCGAATCCAGCAAATAGCAAGACAAAGCAAAGCTGAGTAAGGCAGCCTGCATAACTGATGCTCTGATCCTGTGTTTGAGTAGTCCGTAACATATTTGGAATGACAGTTGTGGATAAGCAGATATCATTAATGGATAAATTTGAAATAAAAAAGTACATGGGTGTTTGCAAATGAGAATAAGAACATACAGCAAGGATAATAAGCAGATTTCCCAAGATGGTGACCATGTACATCAACAGGAAGATACAAAAGATCACAGGCTTCACAGTTGGATCATCTGTTAGTCCCAGAAGAAAGAAGTGAGAAACATCTGTCTGGTTTTTACCTCCCATGTCTTTGACAATCTATTTTAAATACAGAGTAAAATAAAATATAACAATAACTAAATATTGAAAAATGTTAGAATTATACATTATTTGACTGAATCATATTTATTCCAAATAAACTCTTAATATGAGAAAAATGAGAGACAGTAGCCTATATTCTAAAAGGCCATCTAGATCACTTTGTAATATGATTCATTTTGAGGAGATATGTAACTTATGTAAAAACAAGGCCTAGTATAGCAAATGGATAGCATTCAAATAGTTTATTTTGGTTTGGTTTTTCCTCCACAGAATTTCTTATTGCATCTGTTCCTGATTTAAAAACAAAAAACAATATGGTTTTGTGTATTGTCAAAAGTCTATAAAACTATATATAATATAATCTATTGCTTTTAATCAGAAGCATTTCAGGTTTTATTCAGACAAAATTATGAGCAAACATCAAATATCATGTAAACTTTCTTATAAAAATTTTGCCAAATATCAATCTGCCAGTTTAAATTTTTTGAGATTATCCTTTAATTGCATTATATTTACCTTACTTTTCTCATTTCAAATTCTCTGATATATTCCTACTTTCTCATTTTAAAATACACAGCCTTTTCTTATTAATTATTTTGCATTGTACATATAAACATATATATTACTAATATAATCATATCAGTAAATATAATGTTAATCTTATTATGCTTTCAGGAATAACCATTTGGTAGTGGTTAAAAAAATTAACGTGCTCCTTCCTGGAGATGTTTTCTCATTCTCAGCATTACCTTGTTGCTTGTAGTTCTTCATAAAGGGTTGAGACTTTTTGTTAAATGAGAATGACACATCATGTTGTGGATGAATTATTTAATTTAATTACTTTATTTACTCATGAAAATATTTGGGAAAAATTAATCTTTTCCTTGTTATAAAAATAAACAGTGACTGGAAGAATTTTGGTCAGAATGTTTATCTAAGTGAAGTGTTGAATTTTCTGACAAAATATTACTCATATATCTGGACCATACAGTGTTGTCATATTAGGCTAAGACCCCTGACTTGCTCTTACAGCTTTGGTATTTTCCTCCCAAACAAAACCTTTTGTTATAAACATATTCAAATTGCTCTAAATTGAGGTACAATAAGTAGACTGCATCTACTACCTAGACAGGCTTATGTAAAGATTAAAAAATAGAATTAGAGTTCATCTTTATTACAAGAGGCAGAGAATGAAACCCTTCTCCTTTACAAGTTAGTTTCAAAACACAATGGAGAATGTTAGCTATGAGATTCTTTGTTACCTTCTCTGTTAAGTTGTTCTCATAAGCTGAGGTGTTGCATTTTGCTCTTTTAAAAAATGGATGAAATAAAAGGATGAGCATACAGAAAATCAAACAAAAATATTAAATTAACTATAGTATTGTAAGTCTTTTGAAGACATAATTTTCTATATTGTAGGATTATATGGACCTTTTAAAGAAAATTGTTTAGATAATATGAATGATTCTGTCTGAAACAGTCCTTGATGATAAGGAAGAATAAAATTGACTTTGCTTAGATTATTTGATTAAATACCAGACTCAAAGCTCTAAATACAATACAAACAAATCTGTGCTGGGAAAACTCACCAAGAAAGTGAGAAACCCCTATGTCCTACCGTAGGACATATGGATAGAACAGCTGACTACTTTGAATTGATCAATTTATCACGTATGTATATATTTCATAGTCCCACTGTGTTACTCACAGACATGCACATTTATAAATAATATTTTAACAACTCTTGGAAAGTAACCTGTAAGAATCAGTTACAATAATTAACTTTAAAGATGGCAGTGGTTGTCGAGAATGTGCAGTGTTGTACTCAATACGCACAAAGAGGAAATCCCTTAGATTCATGCTCAGAACTTGTTATTCTTACATCACCTTCACTCAAATTTTACCATTTATTATGGCCATAGACTACCATACAAAGTTTTATTCATTAATTTGGAAAGATAAATTATCAGGTCAGAGACTATCTCTATCAAGACAATTATAAATATCAGAGATATACCCAAGACTAAAATCACCTCTCAGAATAAGAGTTATGTAGAATTATAACAATGTATCATCCTTGAAATCAATAGTTTATGACAAGAGTTTGTAATAAATATAAAGGGATCAACGTGAATTAAGCATGAATTATTTAATGAATCACATATAATCTCACTTTCTCAACCTTAACTAAGGAACTTTACATTACATGGTTAGTCTAAACAGCAGCAGGACTCAAATGTTACCTTGATATTGAAGACAGAAGGTATGTTACTGTGAAGAAAAGAGATTGAGTCATCACTTCTTTGCTAGAGAGACTCATCTCAAGGAAAATTAATATGTTTTGGTGTCCACGAGGGTCAGAGATGTTATATCAGTTTTCAAAGGCTAACACCTATAGTTTAATATCTCCAGTGGCAAAATATCCAAATGTACTCATTAGCCCATCTCTGCCAGATGAGTTCATTTCATTAAACACAAGGGATAAAGCAAAATACAGATGGTTTTCATCCTTACTCCTGGGGCATGATTATAATGTTCACTGTTATTATCATGTCTGTTTACCTTCATTTCACAGACCTTGCATACAATGTCACATCTTAATTCTTTTAACATTAATGTTATTTTTAAAGATGCACCAATATACTGATGCTCTAAACAGTTAGTGATGTACTACACAATATTTTCTGTCATCCCATAAAAATATTATGTTGGAATGGAAAATGTAACTATGAATTCTAGATTATATATACTAGAACTATACACCCTGAGCATAATTGTTCTTATTTATCTTTGCATATTGATAAGCTAAATGTGTCCAAATACTGCTGTGGGAGATATCAAAGGACATACTGTGAAACAGAAAAGTTTTCTCATTTGTACATTAGAGCTATTTGAGCTACTAAACGCTGGTCTCTAGCATGTTTTCTCTCAGGAAAGTGTATTTGGTGTACTGCAATATCCAGAGGTAAGAGGGATCAAGAGAGTACTGTTATAGATTCTATAATACTAAATGGCGTAACTCCAGTAATGATGATTTAAAATGTTACAATTTTAGTCCCTTTGAAAATAATTCATTTCTCACCATAATTACTTAGCGACAACACTTATACTCCCAGGATAAAAGGTCCTCACAAAAATGCAAAATACATTTCCTAATATTATTGGGTCTCATGGTATTAAGAAAAACATAAAATAAGAGAAAATGCTAAAACATTTGACCAAGAGGATATAATCATAGAAAATTTCTTAGTAAGTAAAGATGTGTATATGAAGGCAAAATAATTATGTGAGTTCTGATTCAGTTACTTAAAGAATGTAAGCTGTAAGAATTATTTATATATATATATATGTATATATATATACATATATATATATTATTAATAGTTCTAAGTATAGTGAAAAATAATAACATGAAGTGACTAAAATGGTTTTCTAATCAAAGTTTATTCAGAAATGTCTGGTTGTTAAAATATTATGTAAGAGTTAAAACCAAGTAACTGTAGCTGATATTCTATGTGTTAAATAACTACAGTTGAAATCGCACACTGATGCAATTAGAGAATAGCATGTGATTTAGTAATAACAAGTCTCAGTAGTTTTTTATGAGTCATAAGTTATTGATACTGAGACCAGGATTATCTGATCTTTATAATTCCTCTTACAATAGCCTATTGAATGATGAGTTAAAATTATGCACCACATACCTAAAAGTAATTGTTTTGTTTGATGTTAGTGTACATATCTGTACTTGTATGCATGTGTATGCATATGCATGTGCATGTTCACATGTGTGTATGTGTGTGTGTGTGTGTGTGTGTGTGTGTGTGTGTGTGTGTGAGTGTGTGTGTGTTTATAGGTTCACATATGTTTAGACTCATGAGGAGGACAGAGGTCAATCCTGTGATGCACTCTTGGATCCTTAGATACCATTCACCATATGTTTTGAGACAAGATGACTAGGATAGGCTATGTTGGCTATAGAGTTCTAGAGATCATCCTTTTCCTGACTCCTCATTGCAGGGATTCAAAGCAAAGACACAAAATATTGAATTCTTATTTTGTTTTGTAAGTGGGGTCTTTAGCTCTACTCTATACTTGCAAATCAAGCACTTTCCTTTATTATTATTAATTATTTTTGTTATTATTGATATTATTACTTTTATTTTTTTACAATCCAGCCATTGACTCCCTTCTTTTCCCCTCTCCCACAATGACTGATCCCATTCCTCTCCCACCACCACCACCACCACCAGTCCTACCCTCACCCTGGGTCCTCAAGTCTCTCAAGGGTTAGGCACATCTTCTCACCCTGAGGCCAGACCTATCAGTCCTCTGCTATATATGTGTCTGGGGTCTCAGACCACCTCATGCTGCCTAGTTAGTGGCTTAGAGTCTAAGAAATCTCAGATGTCTGGGGTAGTTGAGACTGCTGGATGTCCTATGGGGTTTCCCTCCTCCTGGGCTCCTTCCAGATTTTCCCCAATTCAACCATAGGGGAATGGTTCCCAGACTTCAGTCCAATCGTTGGGTTAAATGTTTACATCTCTCTCAGTCACCTGCTTTTTTAATTTCTCAGAAGACCACCATACGAAACTACTGTCTTTAAGCACACCATAGTGTCAGTAATAGTGTAAGACCTTGGAGACTTTACTTGAGACAGATTCCAAGTTGGAGTGGTCACCGAACGAACTTTCCCTTAGTCTCCTCTCCATTTTTATCCCTGCGGTTCTTTTAGACAGGAACAGTTCTGAGTTCCCTCTCCCCACTGTAACTAAGGACTGGCTTCAGTACAATCAGTTCTATAAAGAAGTTTGGGGGTTTAAACACTTGCTAAACATGGCAGAATTAGACAAACGACGAAGGTAGGTTTGAATTCTAATGGACAGAGTATTGAGAAACTCTATTACCTAGTCATTTTGAAATAACATATTGGAGGATGTGTAAGATATTCAGTATCTACATTGCTTTTAACTGATTGTAAAAACCTAACACTCAAACCAATAAGACAATCACTGGAAAGGAATATGAATGAGAATATTCCTAATTCCTAAATCAGGAATACAGATGCTCATTAGAGGGGTCACAATGTAACTTATTGGCAATACAACATAGAAAAAGGAGTAGTAACTGCAAAGCACCAGTGGTCCACAACAGAACCACGACAATATAATAATGGGAACCATGAGAGGAGATACTTTCAGATTAAATGGCTTTATATATTCATTTTACTAATCAGGTCCTCAAAATAAAGGAGGCAATTTGAATAGACAAGAAAAATATATCACAGGGAAAAACTTCAGAAACCATCATAACAACTAAATATATCAGGATGATATTGATGAAAGTCTTAGAATATGCAAGCTTGATGTTTGCAAAACTTCACACTAAAATGTGGATTCTGGGATGAGCTGAAGAATAGCAGGGGTGCCATCAGACTGTGGACTATGAAATGCCACTAGTAATGAGAAAGGAAAGTAGAAATAGGAAACAGAAGAAAATGTTCATTTGACAAGTGTGCAGTGGGTGACAAGTGACCACATAGATTGTAGGCCATCATTGCAAGGAGATAGTTTTATTTGTTGTCTCATAACCATGCAGGACTGAGTGAGACATTCAGTGCAAACAAACAAACAAATATCTTGTGGATAATATCACTAGTCTCATTTATTCATGGTTGTTGTGCTTATAAAATTATAAGCATAAATTGGAGAAGACAAGGTGTGGGTGTTTGGAGATGGGGTCACAGCTGACATCCACAGTAATGAAAAGATTGCTCAAATTCAGGACCAGATACATGGACAGGAAATCAGTAAGGCTAACTGTCTGTAGTACTAGATCAGTGTTAATCTGAGAAAAAAATGAATTCTGTAACACCTTTGAACTCAGTTTCATGTAATTGACAAATCATATTGAAGTAAAGTAGGAATATAACATTAAATGGATAGTTTCTATATAAATCAATGTTTTCCCAATAATGATCACAATGAAACATTCAAACCTGACTCAAATATAGGCCAGATATGTCTGTATTAGGTGCTATTCTCAGGCAGGTTCATCAGTCCCAAAGAACAGAGCAGAAGAATTCACATGTCTCAGCTAAGAGAAGTGAATATTTGTGTGTGTGTGGGGGGGGGGGAGAGATAATAGTTCTTACACAAGGAGTAATAATATAGAAATCATAAATGGAGACTATGTCCAAGTATGGCCAAAGCTGAGCACCAGGGCAGGCACTTGGGTTGGCTGGTCATAACAAAACAGCAAGTTGAATCTCCTGACAAAAATGAGAAAATTAAGCTTTTGGCACCATTCCTTTGAATGGAGTTTTCTCAGGATGGACAGGAGTTGCTGAAGAAGTGCTGATGAAGTTAATCAGCTGTGCAGGGGTGTCAGAAACCATACCATGAGAAAGCGAGCCCTTCACAATCTCCCACCCTGACAGGCCAAATGGCTTCGTGCTAGGAGCCTGTTGTCACTCCCTCCTCCCTGTTCCCTTCCTGGCACCTGAGGCTGTAAAAGCTGAATTATAGTCCCCTCTTCCCTATATCTTCCTGACTCCCATGACTTCCAAGGACATGAGTTATGCCTGAGCCCGGCCTGACACCCCAAGGCTGTTAAGGAGGATCTATGTTCCAGAGATAAGATGCAGAGTGCCTGCTGCCTAGAGCCTGACTTCGGCCCTCATGTCAGCAGATGCCTACTTCTTTTTTCTTTGTTAAATTCCCTCTCAACCCCTCCCTATTCCCCTTGATGTATGCTTTAAAACCAGGCACCTGAGCCTAATAAATGGAGACCTTGATAGGCACCCTTCTTGGTCTCCACTTCTCCTTCCCTTCCTCTCATTTCCTTCCAGGTTTACTTGGTCTTCAGCTCTTCTTTCTCTCCCATCCCATTTTCTCCCAGGTTTGCGGCCCCCCTCGCACCCACGAATAACTGAATCCTGTGTGATGGGCTAAGTGGCGCCCTACATGAGGGCGAGGTTCGGATCTTATTTCCTTCCAGTGGAGGTTCCAGAGAAGTTCATTGTGACCCCAAGAATTTAGAAGTAATGAAGGACCGCTTCCTCCACTCACGGAAGAAAGAGAAGTCATTGGTGAGTTGAATCATCTCCACTTCAGGAAATAGGAAATAAGCTATCTAAAGAGGCAGCCTTCGTTAAAGGCTTAAAGATAGCAATCAGGGAAAGAGGAGTTAGAAAATTATTATTATTTCCATAGACCAGGTATGTCCATGATTTATTATAGATGAAGCAGAGATACACTGTAAAAATGGCGAAAGGTAGGTAGAGATTTAAATAATAAGCTAGCTAATGAGGGTCCCGATGTGGTCCCTGCAACTGTCTTTTCTTATTGAGGAGTAACTATCAGAAGCTGCCACTGTGCCTCCTATCTCTTCTCTGGCAAAATTCCCAGAAGAAGGAGATAAAGAAATAGAGTCTGAACATGAGAGAGAGAAAATAAGTTTCAGAAAAGCAGTTATCCCCTGTTTGGGACCTTTTAGCAAAAAAGAGGGAAAATGAAAATAAGCTATTTCAGAGCTCTCCTAGGGACAGAAGGAAACTGGGAGACGTCCCGCTTCCTCTCTGACTCCTATGGAGATATTCTTAGTTCTGGTTAGGATATATGGGTCCCTTTGAGAAATCAAGTTCTATTCCCTGTCTGTCTATTGTCTGTTTTTGGTGCATCAAATTGTCCATATGTCTGTCTGTTTGTTTTGTTTTGTTGTTTGAACAATTGTTGTTCTGTGTTTCATGTTGAAAAATATAAATGGATAAAACTTTATCTGCTGGCTGTCCATCCTTTGATTTAGTTTAACTTGTTTAAAAGGCAGTCTCAATTTGCACAGCAGAAACTGATACTGCACTGTGGCTGGGAGTCAAGTACAGCTGGAAAAGTCCTGCTGGGAGCTGATTGCAAAGGGAGCTCTTAAAGGGGCAGGCAGCCTTTTGCTTGTAACGGAAAGTTAGCTTAAAATTGGTAACTCAGGGTTGGAGTCATGAACCCAAGAAAACAGGTGTTTAAAGATACTTCAAAATAGAGATAATCTTTGGGCCAGGACTCTGGCAGAGTGGTCAGATTGAGAAAAGTTTGCATTTGGGTTGAGGCTGAGCTCGGAGGGAAGCGGCCTCAGTGACGCTTGTGTGGCACTTCTTTTGTTTCACAAACCGTGACTAGGGAAACCTGGGACTTCAGCTCTCCCTCCCTTCCTTTTAGCTAAAAGAACCTTGTTGCAGACCTACCCAGATGCTGTTGTAATACATTTTAAATTCAAAGTTTACAAAAGGTCAATCAGGCTGTGGAATTTATCAAGACATTGTGATTTGACTTGACTACTTTATATAAAGTTATAGTGTACAGAGTTTGCTTATATGTATAAGTGTCTGTTCCTTGTTTCAAACAGCCATTAATTTGGTTATTACAGAATATTGATGTTTGATCTATTGCATACCATCATTTTAAATAAAATTGATAATCATTATCCTAAAGATAAGTTAAAAAATGTTTTTATGAATGCCTCTATATATTTTATAAATTCATTCATGCATGCATCCCATTTACTGTGTTTAAAAAACAGTCCTTCTATGGGAGAAAAGTATATGTGAATTGGATCTCACACTTATTCTTTTGAGTTTCCTCCTGTTTCAGCACAGATAATTAAATTGTGTGCTGTAGATGGTGTTTTAAAATGTTGAACAATCAAACTTTAAGTTGTATATTAATAGTCAATATTATATCTCAGAGCTTACAATTGCTTAAAATTGTTCATCCATCAGATGATATTATTTCTCAAGCTTGCAATTGCTTATACAACTTATAAGAAAAAATATGGTTCCTTTAAGAAGACTGATTTTGGAAAGTTAAGAAATTGTCCTAGGTTGCCTAGAAAAGACTCCCAGGATTTGCTTTTGTGTTATAGGGGTTTACATGAAGCTTTAACTGATAAAGATTACAGATAGCTCCTGAAAAGATACAAACTCAGGATCCTTATAATTATTTGGGTTTTAGACTTACTAATCAAGCTGTTTTCCCCTAGAAGATAGTTATTCGCAGAGACAACTTAAAGACTTTCTTTTTATTTCTGATTAATAAATATATAAATTATACACATGTGACTATAATAACTTTTAAAACATTCTAGTTACAACCGTTCTTCAAGAGAAACAATTGAAAGTGTAATTAGTCACTGTCCATATTATATTAAAACTGACTATAACAGTCAAGTATTTAAGATGTTTTGTCAACAATTTAATAATTCTCAAAAAACAAGGCATTATAGAACTTTAAAAACTCTATCTACTTAAAAACAAAAAAGGGGAGAAATTATACCCTCGTGCACATTATTTAAATCATACTTTTCTTTTTTAGAATTTTGAAATTTGTATGTCAAAGAATTTATTAAATGCCTCATAGTATCCTAAAACTAGACATAATCATGTCTAGGTGAGATGAAAAGGAACCACTTATTGACACATGGCATGGGCCTGAACAGAAAGTTAATATGGGGAAAAGGGGGCAGTGTTTCTGTTTTTTCCACAGGAAAAATACAGGAAAACACTTCCAAACAGGTAGAAGTCCTTAAAGAACAAACACTAAAATCCCTTAAAGAACAACAGGAAAACACAACTAAACAGGTGATGGAAATGAACAAAACCAAACAAGACCTAAAAAAAGAAGTAGAAACAATAAAGAAAACCCAAACTAAGACAACTCTAGAGATAGAAACCCTAAGAAAGAAATCAGGAATCATAGATGTGAGCATCAGGAACAGAATACAAGAGATGGAAGAGAGAATCACAGGTGCAGAAGATTCCATAGAGAACATCGGCACAACAATCAAAGAGAATGAAAAATGCAAAAACATCCTAACTCAAAACATCCAGGAAACCCAGGACAAAATGAGAAGATCAAACCTACAGATAATAGGAGCATATGAGAATGAAGATTTTCAACTTGAAGAGCCAGCAAATATCTTCAACAAAATTAAAGAAGAAAACTTTCCAAACTTAAAGAAAGAGATGCCCATGAACATACAAGAAGCCTACAGAACTCCAAATAGACTGGACTAGAAAAGAAATTCCTCCCGACACATAATAATCAGAAAAACAAATGCACTAAATAAAGACAGAATATTAAAAGCACTAAGGGAAAAAGGTCAAGTAACATATAAAGGCAGTCTGATTAAAGTTACACTAGGCTTCTCACTAGAGACTATGAAAGCCAGAAGATCCTGGACAGATGTTATGCAGATCCTAAGAGAAGACAAATACCAGCCCAGGCTACTATACCCAGCAAAACTCTCAATTACCATAGATGTAGAAACCAAAGTATTCCATGATAAAACAAAATTCACACAATATCTTTCCACGAATCAGCCTTGAAAGGATAATAAAAGGAAAACACCAACACAAGCATGGAAACTAGACCCTAGAGAAAGCAAGAAAGTAATCCTTCAACAAGCCTAAAAGAAGACAGCCGCAAGAACAGAATCCCAACTTTAACAACAAAAATAACAGGAAGCAACAATTACTTTTCTTTAATTTCTCTTAACATCAACAGACTCAATTCCCCAATAAAAAAACATAGACTAATAGACTGGCTACATAAACAGGACCCACCACTTTGCTGCTTACAGGAAACCCAACTCAGGGAAAAAGACAAACACTACCTCAGAGTGAAAATTGGGAAAACAATTTTTCAAGCAAATGATCCGAAGAAACAAGCTGGAGTAGCCATTCTAATATCGAATAAAATTGACATCCAACACAAAGTTATCAAAAAAGAGAAGGAGGGAAGCACTTCATACTCATCAAAGATAAAAATCTACCAAGATGAACTCTCAATTATGAATATCTATGCTCCAAATACAAGGGCAGCCAAATTTATTAAGGAAACTTTAGTAAAGCTTAAAGCACACATTGCACCTCACACAATAATAGTGGAAGGCTTCAACACCCCACTCTCACCAATGGACAGATCCTAGAAACAGAAACTAAACAGAGACACATGGACACTAACAGAAGTAATAAAACAAATGGACTTATTAGATAAGAACATTTTATCCTAAAAAAAGGGTATACCTTCTTCTCAGCACCACGTGGTACCTTCTCCAAAACTGACCCTATAATCAATCACAAAACAGGACTCCACAGATACTAAAATATTGAAATTATCCCATGCATCCTATTTTATCACCACAGATTAAGGCTGATCTTCAATAACAACATAAAAAATAGAAAGCCAACGTTGATGTGGAAGCTGAACAACATTCTATTCAACAATAACTTGGTCAAGGAAGAAATAAAGAAAGAAATTAAAGACTTTGTAGAGTTGAATGAAAATGAAATCACAACATACCCAAATTTATGAGACACAATGAAAGCAGTCCTTAGAGGAAAACTCATAGCTCTGAGTGTGACTAGAGAGAGCACACACTAGCTGCTTGACAGCACACCAAAAAGATCTAGAACAAAAGGAAGCAGATTCACCCAAAAGGAGTAGATGGCAGGAAATAAACTCAGGGATGAAATCAACAAAGTAGAAACAAAAAGAACTATACAAAGAATCTACCAAACCAGGATCTGTTGTTTTGTGTTTTTTGTTTTGTTTTGTTTTGTTTTGTTTTGTTTGTTTGTTTGTTTTTTGAGAAAATCAACAAGATAGATAAACCCTTATCCAGAATAATGACAGGGCACAGGGACAGTATCCTAATTAACAAAATCAGAAATAAAAAAGGAGACCTAACAACAGAACCTAAGGAAATCCAAAACATCATCATGTCCTACTACAACAGCCTATACTCAACAAAACTAGAAAACATGGATGAAATGGAAGACTTCCTAGAGAGATACCAGGTACCAAAGTTAAATCAGGATCAGATTAACAATCTAAACAGTCCCATTTCCCCTAAAGAAATAGAAGCAGTCATCAATTGTCTCCCAATCAAAAAAAGCCCAGGACCAGATGGGTTTAGTGTACAGTTCTATCAGACCTTCAAAGAAGACTTAATTACAACTCTCCTCAAACTATTCCACAAAAGAGAAACAGAAGGTACTCTGTACCCAATTCATTCCATGAAGCCACAATTACTCTGATACCTAAACCACACAAAGATCCAACAAAGAAAGAGAAGTTCAGACCAGTTTCCCTTATGAATATTGATGCAAAAATACTCAATAAGATACTCACAAACCGAATCCAAGAACACATCCATCATGACAAAGTAAACTTCATTCCAGGTATGCAGGGATAGTTTTATATACAGAAATACCTCCTTAAAAGTAATCCACTATATAAACAAACTCAAAGACATCTCGTTAAATGCTGAGAAATCATTTGAAACAATCCAACACCCATTCATGATAAAAGTCTCAGAAAGATCAGAAATTCAAGGCCCACACCTAGACATAAATAAAGCAAAATATAGAAAGCCAGTAGCTAAAATCAAACTAAATGGAGAGAAACTCAAAGCAATCCCACAAAAATCAGGGACTGGAGAAGACTGCCCACTTTATCCCCACCTAATCAACATAGTACTTGAAGTCCTAGCCAGAGCAATTCGACAACAAAAGGAGGTCAAGGGGATACAAATTCAAAAGGAAGAAGTTAAAATATCACTATTTGCAGGTGATATGGTAGTATATATAAGTGACCCAAAATTTCCACCAGAGAACTGCTAGACCTGATAAACAGCTTCAGTGCAGTAGCTGGATATAAAATTAGCTCAAACATATCAATGGCCTTTCTTTACACAAAGGATAAATGGGCTAAGAAAAAAAATTAGGGAAATTGTATTACTTAGAGCAGGATTACTCTCAACTTTAGAAGGGCCAGACAGTTTGCTTTTATTAATTATTTTATTTAGTTACATTTCAAATGTTGTTTCCTTTCCATTCCCCCTCCCCAGCTATGAGCACCCTACTGCATCTCTCCTCTCCTTTGCCTCTAAGTAGGCTGTAGTTGTAAGCTGCCCGTGGCCTACATGAACCGGGTATTCCTGGAAGGCCGGCTGGGGCTGAAAGAGAGACTAGATGGCAAGAGAAATAATGAAGCCAAGACAAATTTTCTCTGAACAAGGCCTGAGAGTTTACTAAAAGACTGTGCTTAAAAGGGGGAAGGCCCACCCCCCACCCCCACCAGTCCATCCTTGGTGCCTGTCACCAGCCCAAAGACACTGCACGACATAGATTGTCTCAAAGGTGTCTCAGCAGGCAGCAGGATCTGGGAGAAGAGCAGGGCAGTTGACACTTTAAAAGAAGCCAGCCAAGTCAGAAAGCTGCACTGCAAGTGGCCCCACCTCAGTGGCAACAAGGTCTGCACAAGCTCGCTTCAGGTTTGGGGAGGCTACAATTATCCCCTGATTGTATAATAAAAATAGCTGGACTGAGACATAAAATTTATTTATGCTCCATAGTCCTTCCTGGGAGTTATGGTGGCTGGTGGCCACGCCTAGCTTGGGAAATCTCAGATTTTCCAGAATTATTCTTATCTGTCAAGGAGCATACATGCTTTGTCTTTGTCTTTGTTTATTTTACACAAACATGGCTCTGTAGTGTTTTATTAATGAACCACGGCCTCTTGGCATGTACCTCTGTCTTAGATTGATACAGTTCCAAAATCTGGTTGCCCGTCATTGGCTGACCAGCCCTCATAGCACACCTTATTCCCAAATCAGACCAAAGGCACAATATATACTTAATATGCTTCTTCATATTGATGAATTTCTGCCACCTGCACTTGCTGGAACGAGGCGAGGCGGCAAGCTTGCTGAAATCAGGATGTAAGGAGAGACTGGCCTGCTTGAAGAACAAAGTTGAGATAGTTGAAAATCAACAGGATAAAAGCTTCTTTGGGGAAGTTCAAGTACTTTATTCAGTTGCAAATTAGCAACTATCAAGCTCAAACTCTGACCTCCCAGTGTGGGCGAGGTGACTTTGAGAATTAGCAGAAAAGCTGAAAATTCTTTGAGAGTGGAGGCTGTACTCCAAATTAACTTTTTTGGCTAAAAGGGATTTTTAGCCATCAACGAGGTTAGAGTCATACTTACTAGAAGATTCATGATCTGTGTCCACTTGATGAACCAGTCTTTCAGGCAACCATCGCGCTCCATCTTCTTTTTGTGAAAAAACACAGACAGAACCTCTTCCCCAGATTAAAACGGGGTCTGGACTATTCCACACATTAGTTACTGGGTCCCGCCATTTAACCATGGCATAAGAACTGGAAGTAACTGGATGTCAATGGCGAGCCACTGCAGACTGACCTTTAACATCAATTTGCAAAAAAATTTAAAATGAATACAACGAAAGCAAGATGTGCTTTTGGTGACTTTGGGGGGGGGGGTATAACTGCCCCTGTTTTGTTTTTAAAAGCCAATTTTTCAGAGTGTAATGAGCACGTTCAATAATTCCTTGTCCCCTGGGGTTATAAGGAATTCTAGTTTTATGTTTGATACTTAATGCCGTACAAAATGAAGCAAAATTGTTGCCAGTATAGGATGGCCCATTATCTGTCTTAATGAGTTTAGGGAATCCCATAGCATTAAAGGCTTGTAAACAATGATCAATTGCATTTCTTGAGGCCTCTCCCATATGTAGAGAAGCAAAAAGAAATCACTTGAAAAGGTATTAGTAGTCACATGTGCATAATTTATTTATTAATCAGAAATAAGAGTATCCATTTGCAGCAATTGATTAAGTATAAGTTCTCAAGAATTAACACCATTATGTGGAAACAGGTAGAATCTGAGAGCAGTAAGAACTTTTTTTTTTCAATTTAACATGCACATTCTCTAAAAATACCAAAATATTATCTTAAGCCATTACTGTTTTGATTATATAAAGAACGAGATTATATGGCCAATTATTTTTGTGTAAGGCCTGTAATCTGCCTGTAAATCTAACATGGCATTGCCTTAAGGTCTTGTCCAGGCAATCTAGGACAAATTCTCAAATGTCCAAAAACAGTCTTCTAAAAAGAACAGCATTTTTTCTTATGAGTTGTATATGCATAAACCATTGCAAATTTGAGAATTTATAGTATCTGAGGGATGAACAATTTTAAGTAATTGTAAGCTCTGCAATATAATATTGACTATTAATATACAAATTAAGGTTTGATTATTCAACATTTTAAAACACCATCTACACCACACAATTTAATTATCAGTGCTGAAGCAGGAGGAAACTCAAAAGAATAAGCATGAGATCCAATTCACATACACTTTACTCCCATATAAGGGCTGTTTTTGAACACAGTAAATGGGATGCATGCATGCATGAATTTATAGAAGGTACAAAAGCATGCATAAAAACAATTTTTAACTTATCTTTAGGATAGTTACTATCAATTTCATTTAAAATGATGGTATGCAATAGGCCAAATATCAATATTCTGCAATAACCAATTTAATTGCTGTTTGGAACAAGGAAGAGACACTTTGTCAGGTTTTTAAGACACACTTTTTTGTTACAGGTTTTCTAAAATATATGAATTTATCTTACAACTCTTAATTAGCACCACAGCAGCCTTAATAGGATGTTAAAACTTTACTTTGAGGTGAAGAACGATGATTTTACATTAATGTTTTCTCTTGCCAAAGAATTGCTGTGGGCACATTTAATAACCATAACTAAAATAAGCAGGTAATATTTAATTACCATTGATTATAATTGATTACAATTATAAAAACTTCCTTTATTTTCTGGAAAGCCTTTTGTTTTTTACTAGTTAATTTGTGTCTTTCAAGATAACATCCAGCAGAGGCTTAAGTCACTTTAAGATGTTAAGGTGAGGTATTAGCCAATTAACATCTCCTGGAAGCTTTTGAAAATAAAATTTTGAAGCAAATCAATTTTTGTTCTTAGATTTTCTGTACCACAATTTACTAGTATAACTAAAACCCCAAATATTAAAAAGATATTGCCTCTAAATCTTATGGAGCAACAACTACTCCCCCAGAATTTTAAAGCTCATTTTGTGAGAGCAAAGATTTGAAGTAAACTTCCCTTGAGAGGCATTAGCTAATAAAATACTTTCTAGTTAGGAAACAATATACACTAAAAGATTCAAACTTGTGGGGAGCCGCCCTCACATTCGCCATTGCAAGATGGCGCTGACATCCTGTGTTCTAAGTGGTAAACAAATAATCTGCGCATGTGCCAAGGGTAGTTCTCCACTCCACTGCCTTCCCCGTGACGACAACTCGGCCGATGGGCTGCAGCCAATCAGGGAGTGACACGTCCTAGGCGGAGGATAATTCTCCTGAAAAAGGGACAGGGTTTCGCCATTCTCTCTTGCTCTCTTGCGCTCTGGCTCCTAAAGATGTAAGCAATAGAGCGCTTGGTCTTGCTCTCTTGCTCTTGCTCTTGCTCTCTTGCTCTCTGGCTCCTGAAGATGTAAGCAATAAAGCTTTGCCGCAGAAGATTCCAGTTTGTTGCGTCTTTCCTGGCCGGTCGCGCGAACGCGTGTAAGAGTTGGTGCTGAGACCCAGGACGAGAAGACCTGGGAAGAGAAATCCCAGGACGAGAAAACCCGGGACGGAAATTACCACCACCGGCGCAAGGAAGATCCCTCATTCCGGAACCAGAACTGCGGGTCATGGTCATAAAGGTTCCCGTAAAAGAGACTGTTGAGAAGGATCCGGCCTGGATTCAGAACTCTTCAGCTGGGGAATTGTGGTAATGAAGTGTTCCTGTAAAACAGACTGTTGAGAAGGATTCAACTGTGTGAATTCAGAACTCTTCAGCTGGGGAACAGGGTACCCATAAGTATAGCTTTACAAGGTAAGTCTGGTCTTGAACTTTCTAACGAAATTCAAGACAGTCTATCAGAAATAAAGTGGGAAATAGCTTTACAAGGTAAGTCTGGTCTTGAACTTTCTAATGAAATTCAAGACAGTCTATCAGAAGTAAAGTGGGAAATAGCTTTACAAGGTATGTTTGGCCTTGAACTTTCTCTAGTGTTAGGAGCCTTTTTGTTCCTTTTCACATGTTATCAAGTGGTTAAGGCAGGGCTGAAAATTCTGGATGAAATTCAGGGCAATCTATCAGAAGTAAAGCAGGGAGAGAGAGTAGGAGCAAAGAGGAAATATGGTGCACAAAATAAGTATACAGGCCTTTCCAAGGGTCTTGAACCCGAGGAAAAGTTTAGGTCAGGTAAGAATACCTGGGGAGAGATTAGAAGGAAGGAAAAGAAAAAAGAAAAGAAAAAAGATCAATCAGCGGAGGTTTCTAGGAGAAGGAGCCTATACTCATCACTAGATGAGCTCAAGGAGCCAGCTCTTAGTAGCTCTGAATCAGATGAAGAATTCTCCTCTGAAGAAACAGACTTGGAGGAGGAAGCAGCTCGTTATGAGAGAAAAAAGTACCAGCCAGATAAAATGCTAGCTAATCAGTTAAGGAAAAAGCCAAAAGCGGCTGGCGAAGGCCAGTGTGCTGCTCGGCCTCCGGGCAGTCGGCTTCAAGGTCATAGTGCACTTCCGCCCTATGCGGAGCCCCCGCCCTGCGTAAGGCGTCAGCCCTGCGCAGAGAGGCAATGGACAGAGAGGCAATGTGCAGACTCGTTCATTCCTAGAGAGGAACAAAGGAAAATGCAACAGGCATTTCCAGTGTTTGAAGGAGCCGAGGGTGGGCGTGTCCATGCTCCGGTAGAATATGTGCAGATTAAAGAGCTTGCCGAGTCGGTCCGTAAATATGGAACCAATGCTAATTTTACCTTGGTGCAGTTAGACAGGCTTGCCGGCATGGCACTAACTCCTGCCGACTGGCAAATGATTGCAAAAGCCGCTCTCCCTAGTATGGGCAAATATATGGAATGGAGAGCTCTATGGCAAGAGGCTGCACAAGCGCAGGCCCGAGCAAACGCTGCTGCTTTGACTCCAGAGCAGAGAGATTGGACTTTTGACTTGTTAACGGGTCAGGGAGCTTATACTGCTGATCAAACAAACTACCACTGGGGAGCTTATGCCCAAATTTCCTCCACGGCTATTAGGGCCTGGAAGGCGCTCTCCCGAGCAGGTGAGGCCACTGGACAACTAACAAAGATCGTCCAGAGACCTCAGGAGTCATTCTCAGATTTTGTGGCCAGAATGACAGAGGCAGCAGAGCGTATTTTTGGAGATTCAGAGCAAGCCGCACCTCTGGTAGAACAGCTCATTTATGAGCAAGCCACACAGGAGTGCCGAGCAGCCATAGCCCCAAGAAAGAACAAAGGTTTACAAGACTGGCTCAGGGTTTGTCGGGAGCTCGGGGGACCTCTCACCAATGTAGGCTTAGCGGCCGCCATCCTCCAATCCCAAAAATGCTCCATGGGCAGAAATTAATCAATGCATAGATCTTGTCCAAAAACAACTAGATGTATTATGGCAAATAGCTCAGCTGGGATGTGAACAAAAGTTTCCGGGATTGTGCGTTACTTCCATTCAGTATGAGAAATTTACTAGGGCAGCTAATTTGTCAAAAAGTCTTTCTCAGTATATGTTACAGAATTGGACGGCTGAATTTGAACAGACCCTTCGGGAATTGAGACTTGCCATCATTCAGGTCAACTCCACACGCGCTTGGACCTGTCCCTGACCAAAGGATTACCCAATTGGATCTCCTCAGCATTTTCCTTCTTTAAAGAATGGGTGGGATTGATATTATTTGGAGATACACTTTGCTGTGGATTAGTGTTGCTTCTTTGGTTGGTCTGTAAGCTTAAGGCCCAAACTAGGAGAGACAAGGTGGTTATTGCCCAGGCGCTTGCAGCTCTAGAACATGGTGCTTCCCCTGATATATCTATGCTTAAGCAATAGGTCGCTGGCCATTCAGCTCTTGTACCCCACGAGGCTAGTCTCATTGCACGGGATAGAGTGAGTGCGCTTCAGCAGCCCGAGAGAGTTGCACGGCTAAGCACTGCAGTAGAAGGGCTCTGCGGCATATATGAGCCTATTCTAGGGAGACATGTCATCTTTCAAGAAGGTTGAGTGTCCAAGTGTCCTTCTCCCCAGGAAAAACGATACGGGACCAGACCAGGACCCCTCTGGGTGATGAGCCTGGGAGGAGGTTATGTGTACGGCTCCTTTACCTGCACACTGGGGATTTGACCTCTATCTCCACTCTCATTAATATGGGTGGCCTATTGCTCTTATTAAAAGAAAAGGGGGATCTGTGGGGAGCCGCCCTCACATTCGCTGTTGCAAGATGGCGCTGACATCCTGTGTTCTAAGTGGTAAACAAATAATCTATGCATGTGCCAAGGGTAGTTCTCCACTCCATGTGCTCTGCCTTCCCCGTGACGACAACTCGGCCGATGGGCTGCAGCCAATCAGGGAGTGACACGTCCTAGGCGGAGGATAATTCTCCTGAAAAAGGGACGGGGTTTCGCCATTCTCTCTCTTGCTCTCTTGCGCTCTGGCTCCTAAAGATGTAAGCAATAGAGCGCTTGCTCTTGCTCTCTTGCTCTCTTGCTCTTGCTCTCTTGCTCTCTGGCTCCTAAAGATGTAAGCAATAGAGCGCTTGGTCTTGCTCTCTTGCTCTTGCTCTTGCTCTCTGGCTCCTGAAGATGTAAGCAATAAAGCTTTGCCGCAGAAGATTCCGGTTTGTTGCGTCTTTCCTGGCCGGTCGCGAATGCATGTAAGACAAACTCTTAGCTTTTTGTATAGAAGCAGAGATAATAAATTTTTTTCTTACATAGTGTAAAGCTATATTAACCATACCTAGAGGCAACATTTTCCAGTGATCACCAGTTCACTAGAAGCAAACCTTTTACAATTTTCAGGATGCAAAGGAAAAGACAAACTTTTAAGTCTATAATAACTTTATGTGAAGTAGGCAAACCAGATTGTAATGCCTTTATAAGTTCTACAGCCTGATTGACTTTTTATAAATTCTGAATTAAACTTTATTTAGAACAACATCTGGATAGATTTGTAACAATGTTCTTTTAGCTAAGGAGAAATTCCCCCGAAAGCAGGCAAGAACTTCCCTAGTCATTGTTTGCAAAACAAAAGAAACATTGCACAAGCTTTCCTAAGGCTGCTCTGAGCTTTGTTCCTCTTGCCTTGAGGACAGATTTTAGAATTTTTAAGTTTCTTTTGCAATATTAGACTATAACTACAACTTTGGGAAAGCAAAGCCCATTTAAAAACAATTTATCGTCTTTAAAATCAATATTAGAAACATCATTATCATTTTATGAATTTTGGCTGCCAATTTATACCTATGTTAGTGCAAATTTTAATGCTTCATTAAAGAGACATTGCTTTACATCGTATCTTTATAAGTCTACTTTCTAGGATAAGAATCACATAAAATATTATCTCAACTAGAAGTATCCTTAGAGGCCTAGTTTTCTGGCCTGCTTTATGCCATGTGTTTGTAAGACTCCAACCCTGAGTTACCAATTTAAAGCTAACTTTCTAGTAACCAGTGTTACACTTTTTTGATCATACCCAATAATTATAAGCCAATATTTTATGACCAAGACATGCAGAGCATATAACACCTTTAAGACCAATAAAAGCCAAATTAAGAAGCTACATGAATCTTATAAATTTAGACCAATCAAAGAATTTTACCTTTTCTAGCTAAAGTGTGGGCCACTCTCAGGCTTTGCTGAATCAGCAGATAAAGTTTTAGCCATTTTTATTTTCCAACAAGAAACACAGAACATTCAGTCACTCAGACAATGAGACAAAAGCATGCATAATTGATAGGTGGATGAATTGGTGCACCAAGCATAGACAATACAAAGAGGGTAGAGAACTTCTCCTGTAGGGGCCAGAGAGAAGGCCAGACATCTTTGGATTTCCCTGTGTCCCTGGGAGATTTCTGAAATCCATTTTCCTTTTTTATTTTATTTTATTTTATTTTATTTTATTTTATTTTATTTTATTTTATTTTATTTTATTATTTTAAGCCCTGCTCCTCTTGCCTAATGCAGTTCTTGACTGCAGACAACCACCTGTTTTGAAGTTTCTAGTCCCATATTTCATTGCCTAACCCTAAGTGAAATCAGCACCAAGTCAGCACTTTTCCAACTTAGCCTGTATCCTATTGCACCTTCAGCAACACTTTAAAAAATGAAGTTTAAAACCAGCGCTAGCATAAATACCTCTTGCTCACTGTGCCCGATACGATCTTCTTATTCTTCCCTTCTCATGGAGCACCACACATAAGACAGCAGTCCCTCAGTGTTTCCCACTGTTTCTAGGTCCCTGGTTCAGGCGCCAATCTGTAGTTGTAAGCTGCCCATCTCCTACATGAACCAGGTACTCCTGGAAGGGAGACTTGGGCTAAAAGAGAGACTGAAAGAGAGAGAAATAATGAAGCCAAGACAAATTTTCTCTGATCAAGGCCCACAAGTTTACTAAGAGACTGTGCTTAAAAGGGGGAAGCCCCCCCCCATGCCAGTCCATCCTGAGTGCCTGTTGCCAGCCCTAAGATGCTGCGCAACATAGATTGTCTCAAAGGTGTCTCAGCAGGCAGCAGGATCTCGGAGAAGAGCAGGGCAGTTGACATTTTAAAAGAAGTCAGCCAAGTCAGAAAGCTGCACCGCAGGTGGCCCCACCTCAGTGACAACAAGGTCTGCACCAGCCTGCTTCAGGCTGGGGGAGGCTACAGATGGTCTTCTCCCACCTGATCTCTCTAGCACCCCCTTCAATGTGTCATCAAACCTCCACAGGACCAAGCACATCCCCTCCCTTTGAGTCCAGGAAAGGCAATCCTCTGCTATATATGTAGTGGGTGCCACAGACCAGTTCATGTATTTTCTTTGGTTGGGGGCTTCAAGGGGTCCTGTTAGTTGATACTGTTGTTCTTTCCATGTGGTTACAATCCCTTTCAGGTTCTTCAGTCTTTCTGCTAAATCTTCTGTAAAGGTACCCTGGCTCAGTCCAATGGGAGTCTGTAAGTAGGTGCATCACTCTCAGCCAGGTGCTGATAGAGCCTCTCAGAGGACAGACATGTCAGACTCCTGTCTGAAAGCACATCTTAGCATCACCAATAGTATTGGGGTTTGGTGTCTGCACATGGGATGGATTCCAAGTTGAGTCAGTCTCTGGATGATCTCTGCTTCATTTTTTGTTCCTTCATTTCTGGTACACAGGAACAATTCTCAGAAAAAAAAAAAAAAGCTAGATGTGTGGCCGCATACCTCTACTGTGGGCCATGTCTATATACTGGAGGTGATCTCTTCAGATTCCATCTCCCCACTATTGGACATTTCAGCTAATGTCATCCCTACTGGGAACTGGGAGCCTCTCCCATCCCTGGTTTCTGGAACTATAGTGGTTTTCCCTATCCCCCACACCACACTTCTGCATATTTCAATTTATCCTGACCCTCTGTGTTTCTTTCCTATCTCCTCCCATACAAGGTCCATGCCCCATTTTGTCCTAGCCCCCCCCTCCCATCCAGGTTGCTCCCTCCCTGTACCTCCTGTAACTATTTTGTTCCCCTTTCTAAGTGGAATTTAATCATCCAAAATTGGGCCTTTCTTCTTGACGAGCTTCATATGATTTGTGAGTTGTAATATGTGCATTCTGAAAATTTTGACTAATATCAACTTATCACTGAGTACATGCTATGTATGTCCTTTTGGGTCTGGGTTACTTACTGGGTTATTATTTTCTAGTTCCATCCATTTGCCTGCAAAATGTGTGATGTCCTCATTTTAATATGTGATGAATATTCCATTGTGTAAATGAACTGTATTTTTGTATCAATACTTTGGTTGAGAAACATCTGGGTTGTTTTCATCTTCTGGCTATTATAAATAAGGTTGCTATGAACTGAGTGGATCATATGTCTTTGTGATATGGTGGAGCATCTTCTGGGTATATGCCCAGGACCTGTATAGATGGGTCTTCAGGTACTATTTCCAATTTTTGGAGGAACTTCCAGATTGATTTCCAGGTGGTTGTACCAGTTTACAATTCCACTAGCAATGAAAGAGTGTTCCTCTTTCTCAACATCCTAGCAGCACCTGCTATCTTGAGTTTTTTACCTTAGCCATTATGACTGGTGTAAGGAGGCATCTAAGTGTCATTTTGATTTGCATTTCCCTGATGATTAAGGACTTTGAACATGTCTTTGTGTGTTTCTCAGTCATTTGATATTCCTTTGTTGAAAATTCTCTGTTTAGCTCTGTGCTCCATTGTTTATAGGGTTATTTGTTTCTCTGGAGTCTAATTTTTTGAGTTCTTTTTTATATTTTGGAGATTAGCCCTCTATCTGATGTATGGTTAGTGAAGACTTTTTCCCAGTCAGTAGGTTGCTGAACTTTCCTGTTGACAGTGTCCTTTGCCTTACAGAAGCTTGTCAGTTTTATGAGATCCCACTTGTCAATGGTTAATCTTAGATCCTGAAACATTGGTCCTCTGTTCAGGAAAATTTCCCCTGTGCCTCTCAGGGTCCAGCCTCTACATGAGTTGGGAGTCATCAAGGACAAGGGATAGCTTGTAGGTGAAAAAGAAAATGTACAAATGAGGTACAAATATAAGCTGACAGGCTATTCTTACAGTGAGAACTCCTGAACTCTGAAGTCAGAGTTCTCTAGAGTCTTGACTTATCCACAGCCTTTTATTGAAATCATACAAGGAAGTTCGGTTACAAAGTTTACAGTAGAGTTGGTAAATACTTCTCTATTTTCCTGTGCCAACATTTTCTTGATTCAGAGTAGTACAGACTTAAAACAGGGAAAAAAACAACAAAAAAACAAAACTAGAAAATCTCAAACATAAACGTTTTGGAGCAAGCTCTATTTTTTTTTTTTTTTAATATCTCCTAACCACCTGTCTCCAGTGAGGTCAAAGGCAGCAGTATTGCAGTTACTAAGTCAATATCTTTCAGATATGTGTCAGACAGTAATTTCACAAAAGGGCAAACATGAAGGCAAACTGCTAACCCAACAGTCATTGTTACTTAATTCTCTTTTCTTTGGGAATACAGTCCCATGGCAATGTGCTTCAAGGAGATCTTATAAATATAGCAAAGGGCACATTCCTTCTCCAATATCCCTTTCTAGTATAGTGTGGCATAGCACATTCCCCCAAGATCTCCAATCCTGGTCAGACATCTAGGACCCTATCTATCTACAAAAACATTCTCATTTTAACATGTATTAAGAATGCCTAGGGGGCTGCCATGATCATCCCTGAACCCAAGGAACCTATTGCTGACTTTCTGGGAAATGTCTGCATGTTATTACAGCATCAGTTTTGTAATAAAAAATGTCCTGTTTTTATAGAATTGAGGCTAAGACTTGGAGGATAGCTGCAGATTTATTCATTTCTGCCTGCATCTCTTGTTTATTTGCATTTTCACCTTGAGCAAGTGATTGTAACATAATAAACTTTTCCAAGATGTTGTAACTATTACCATATCCAATTTTACATTGGGTGCAATTTTCCCAAATTTGTAGAGCTTCTTCTACAGTTACGTTTATCTTAAATTCATGAACAGCTTTCACTTTAATATTATCTGTAACATCTAGTCCTGGATATCAAGTGAGCCCCAACTAGGTTTTTCCAGGTCAATTAATACTCTTTTAATCAAGGGAGGACAAAAAATAATGAATAGTAAATAGATGAGGAGAATAAGTAGTAAGAATAATTGCAGAAATTACATCATGATGTGTTCGCTCCAAAGAAGAAGGTCTTGAGGTCTCTCAGTACTCATACTGTATTAGTCAGGGTTTTACTGTTGTGAACAGACACCATGACCAAGGCAAGTCTTATAAAAAAACAACGTTTATTTGGGGCCCGCTTACAGGGTCAGAGGTTTAGTCCATTATCATCAAGTGGGAGCACGGCAGCATCCAGGCAGGCATGGCACAGGCAGAGCTGAGAGTTCTGCATCTGCATCCAAAGGTGCATCCAAAGTGGATGGTTGACTTCCAGGCAACTAGGGTGAGAGTGTTAAGCCCACACCCACAGTGACACACCTACTCCAATCAGGTCACACCTCCAAATGGTGCCATCCCTGGTCCAAGAATATACAAACCATCACACATACTAAGGCCCACAAGAGGCCAGAGCCTCAAGCTCTGAAACATGGTACCCACTGGAAGACTTTTTACTTGTTATCAGGGGTCCTAGGCATCTCTAGCTTAATGTGGGGTTTCTCGAACAATGTACTAACACATTCAAGGCTCTTTCCTACTTTGCCTTCTATTAGATTAAAAGTATCTGATTTTTCTTAGAAGTCCTTGATCCAATTGGTCAGGAGCTTTGGACAAGGTGATAAATATTGGATCAATTTGCATTATTCTACATACAGATTGCTAGTTAGACCAGCATCATTTGCTGAAGATGCTCTTTTTTTCACTGTACCCTTTTGGACTCTTCGTCAAAGATCAAGTATCTATAAATTTGTGGGCTTATATCTAGGTCTTAAATTCTATTCCATTTTTTGACCTGACTTTCTCTATAACGATACCATGAAGTTTATCACAATTGTTCTGTAGTGAAGCTTGAGTTCAGGGATTCCCCAGAAGTTCTTTTATTGTTGAGAATTGTTTTTGCTATCCTTAGTTATTTGTTATTCCATAGGAAGCTGAGAAATTGCTCTTTCTATCTCTGCTAATAATTGAGTTGGGATTTTGGCGGGGATTGCATTGAATCTGTGGATTGTTTTAGGTGAAATGTCCATTTTTATTATCTTAATCCTGCCAATCCATGATCACGAGAAAATTTTTTATCATCTGAGGTATTTTTCAATTTGTTTCTGCAGGGACTTGAAGTACTTATTGTATAGATATTTCACTTTGTTCAAGTTACACCAAGACAGTTTATTATTTGTGACTATTCTGAAAAGTTTTGTTTTCCTAATATCTTTCTCAACCCATATAGCCTTTGCATAGAGGAAGGCTACTGATGTGTTTGTGCTGAAGTTGTTTATCAGCTACAGAAGTTCTGTGGTAGAATTATTGGAGTCACTTATGTATACTATTATATCACACACAAAAAGTAATATGGTAATTCTTCCTTTCCAGTTTGTATCCCTTTCACTTCTTTTTTTTTTTTTTTGACTAATTGCTGTAGTTAGAACTACATTGATGAGATATGAAAATAGTTGGCAGCATTTTCTTGTCACTGATTTTATTTGGATTACTTTTAGTATATGACCTTAACTTAATATTGGCTGCTTGCTGCATAGTGCTTTTATTATGTATAGGAATGTACCTTGAATTCCTGATCTCTCCAAGACTTGAAACACTGTTGTAATTGGTCAAAGGTTTTTTCAACATCTAATGAGATGATTATGTGATTTTTTTTTTCCTTTGAGTTTCTTTACATGCTAGATTACATTAATGGATTTCCTTATAGTGAGCAATCCTTGCATCCTTTGGATAAATTCTATTTGAATGCAGTAAATGATCATTTTGATGTGTTCTTGTATTCAGCTTGTGAATTTTTTATTGAGTATTTTTACATCAATATTCATTAATGGAATAGCTTTGAAGTTCTCTTTCTTTTTTGTGTCTTTGTGTATTTTAAGTATCAAAGTAATTCTGGGTTTATAGAACAAATTAGGTGTGTTCCTTCTGTTTCAAATTTATAGAACAGTTTAAGGAGTATTGGTATTAAATTTTCTTTGAAGGTCTAATAGAATTCTCCACTAACCCCATCTGCCCCTGTTCTTTTGTTGGTTTGAAGACTTTTTTTATCTTTAAACTTTTTTTACAGTCTAATGCTTATCACACTCTCATTCTGCCCTGTGACAATTCCTCATCCTATTCTTTCCCCATCTCCAAGAGCATAGCCCCATACCACCATACCCCCAAAACCCTGCTAAGCCTCCTCATTTCCTGGGTCCTCAAATTTCTCAAGGCTTAGGTTCATCTTCTCTCATAGAGACTAGACCTGGCAGTCCTCTATTGAATATGTATTGGGGGCCTTGAACCAGCTAGTGTATGCTGCCTAGTTGGTGGCTCAGGACCTGAAAGATCTTAGGGTTCGAGGTTTGTTGAGATTGCTGGTCTTCCTATGGAGTTACCCTGCTCCTTTATTTCTTCCAGCCTTTCCCTAATTAAACCACATAGGTCCTTGACTTCAGACCATTGGGTTTAAGCATCTGCTTCTGTCTCAGTATCTGCTTGTTGGTCTATTGGAGGGCAGCCATGCCAGGCTCCTGTATGTGAACACATCATAGCATCAGTAATAGTGTCAGGCCTTAGAGCCTCCCCTTTAGATGGGTCACAAATTGGGCCAGTCACTAGAAATCCTTTCCCTCAATTTCTTCTCCAGTTTTGTCCCTGAAGTGCTTTTAGATAGGGATTACTCTAAGTCAGAGTTTTTACTGTGGGATAGTAATCCCATCCATCCACTTGATGCCCTGTCTTTCTACTGTAGGTGGATTCTACAAGTTCCCCCTCCCCAATGTTGGACATTTCATCTAAGTTCCCTCCCTTAGAGTCTTGATATTCTCTCACAGTCCAGATCTCTGGTACATTCTAGAGGGTCCCCCTACCTCCCACCTCTCACCTCCCACCTCCCACCTCCCACCTCCTACCTCCTACCTCCCACCTCAAGGTTGTATATTTCTATTCACTCTACTGGCCTTCATGGCTTCACTATTGCCCCCTCAATACCTGATCATGTTTCCCTTTCCCCTGCACCTCTCCCTCCCCTTTCCCACCCAGTACTCTCCCTCCCTCTGCCCTCTGAGTTCTTTTCCCTCCCAAATGGGATTGGAGCATCTTCACTTGGGCCCTTTGGCTTGTTAACATTCTTGAGTTCTGTGGATTGCATCCTGGTTATTTTGTTCTTTAGCTAATATCCACTCATTAGTGAGTACATGCCATGTATGTCCTTTTGTGTCTGAGATACAACACTCTGGATGATATTTTCTAGATTCATCCATTTGACTGCAAAACTCATGATATCCTTGTTCTTAATAGCTGAGTAGTATTCTATTGTGTAAATGAACCACATTTTCTGTATCCATTCTTCTGCTGTGGGACACTTGTGTTGTATTCAGCTCTGGCTATCAGAAACAAAGCTGCTATGAACATAGTAGAACTTGTACCCCTTTGGCATGGTGGAACATCTTTTGTGTGTATTCCCAAGAATAGTATAACTGGCTCTTCAGGTACCCAATTAGGCCAATGTTGGGAGGAAACTCCATATTGATTTCCATAGTGGTTGGAACAGTTTGCAACCCACCAGCAATGGAGGAGTATCCCTCTTTCTCCAAAGTTTCAACATGTACTGTCACCTGAGTTTTTGATCTTAGCCATTCTGGTTGGTTGTTTTGGAGACTGTTAATAACTGCTTCTACTTATAAGGGTTTATGAGACTGTTTATGTAGTTTATTTGATCCTGATTTAACTTTGGTACCTGTTGTCTGTCTAGAAAATTATCCACTTCATCAGGTTTTTCCAGTTTTTTGAGTATATGTTTTTGTACTAGGATCTGATGATTTTTTAAATTTTGTCTATTTCTTTTGCTATGTTTCCCTTTTCATTTTTTATTTTGTTAGTTTGGATATGTTTCTGTGCCCTCCAAATAGTCTGCCTTAGTCTCTGGTGATTTTATAAAATGCATGGGATTATTTCAATTTTCTAGCATCTGTTGAGGCTTGTTTTGTGTGCAATAATATGGTCAATTTTGAAGAAGGTATCTTGCATGCGCTCAACTGGCCAGGAAGAACGACGCTGCAACAGGATCTTTCTGCACACATTTATTGGGAGAGCATTGATTGCATAGGCAAAAAAAGAACAACAACGAACAAGGAAAATGATGCTGCTTATATACCCCTCCATGTGACGTGTCAGCTCCTGATTAGCTGCTCACTCATCACCCCACTACTACGCCCCGGGATGGGCAGTGACTTGGCACAAATTTACTCTTGCACCTGCGCACATTACTTGTTTACCAGTTAGGCACAGCGGAGGCTCATGATGGCAATTGCTCACGGCTCTCCACAGGGTCCTGAGAAGAAGGTATACTCTTTTGTTTTAGTTTGAAATGCTCTGTAGATATCTGATAAATCCATTTGGTTCAAATCTTCTTTTATTGACACTGTGTATCTATTTAGTTTCTGTTTCAATGATTTGTCTATTTGTGAAACCGTCACTATTATTGTGTGAAGATCAATGTGTATTTTGAGCTTTAGTAATGTTTCTTTTAAGAATGAAGTTGCCCTTGCATTTGTGTACGTATTCAGAAGTGAAACTTTATCCTGGTGATTTGTCCTTTAGTGAACACGATGTGTCCATCTCCATCTTGTTTGATTACTTTTGATTGAAATTTTATGTTATTGTATATTAGAAAGCCTACTCCAGATTGTTTCTTGGGACCATTTGCTTGGAAGGTGTTTCCATTCTTTTATTCTGAGGTAGTGTCTGCCCCTGTCACTGAGGTATGTTTCTTGTATTCAGAAAAATGCTATTTCTTGCTTACATATCAAGTCTGGAAGCCTATGGCTTATTACTCTGGAATTGAGTCCATTGATGTTGGGAGATATTAAAGACCAATGATTTTTGCTTCCTGTTATTTTTGTTGTTAGAGGTAGTATTAGTTTTGTGTGGTTTTTTTGTTTGTTTGTTCATTTGATTTTGTTTTGAAATGATTTCTTTTTTGTGTTTTCTTAGGTGTAGCTACCCTGCTTGTGTCAGAGTTTTCCTTTTAATATCCTGTGTAGGGCATATTAGTAGAAAGATATTGTTTAAATTTGGTCTTGCCATGGAATAACCTGCTCTGTCCATCTATTGAGATAGAGATTTTCACTGGTTAAAGTAGCCTAGTCTGACATTTGTGTTTTATTTGGTTCTGCATGATTTCTGCTGAGGATTTTGTGGCTTTTAGAGTATCTGTTGAAAAGTCAGGTATAATTCTGATAGGTCTGCCTTTATATGTTACTTGACATTTTTTCACTTACTGCTTTTAATTGTCTTTCTTTATTTTGTGCAACTAGTGTTTTGATTATTATGTGACAGGAGGATTTTCTTTTCTGGTACAATCTATTTGGTGTTCTGTATGCTTCTTGAACAGTTATGTCCATCTCTCTTTTTAGGTTAAGAAATTTTCTTCTATGATTTTGTTTAAAATATTTTCTGGCTCTTCGAAGTGGGAATCTTCACTCTCTTCTATTACTATTATTCTTTGGTTTGGTCTTTTCATTGTGTCCCAGATTTCTTGAATATTTTGGATTACCATCTTTTTGCATTCTCTATTTTCTTTGACCATTTTGTCAATATCTTCTATGGTATCTTCTATGCCTGAAATTCTCACTTCTATCTTCTGTATTCTATCTGTGAGGCTTATATTGGTAATGACTGATCTCTTTCATCCTCTTTCATAGGATTTTCGTTTCCTAGGTTGCCTCTATTTATGATTTCTTTATTGTTTCCATTTCCATTTTTAGGACTTGGATGGTTTTGTTCAATTCATTCACATGATTGATTATGCTGTTCTGTATTTCTTTAAGAGAATTATTTCCTCTCTAAGGGCTTCTACCTTTTAGCCTGTGTTCTCCTGTATTTATTTAAGAGTGTTATTTATGTCCCCCTCAAGGCCTCTATCACCACCATGAAATGGTATTTTATGTCAGAATCTTGCTTTTCAGATGTGTTAGGGTATCCAGGGCTTGCTATGATGGGACAACTGGGTTCTGATGGCACAAAGTTACATGAATTTTGTTGCTGGTATTCTTGACAGTTTTTTAAATATCTCCTAAGATTTATAAACATACAAATCATATTGTGTGCACCCAGGAAAGAGGATGCTGGGGATTGGGGGAGGGTAGATGAAGTTGGGTTGGGGGAACACCATCTCAAAACAAAGGGAGTTGTATAAGGAAGAACATACACTTTTTGGCTATATACTTCAATGTCTACAGCCTAAGACTTAGTGTGCAATCATATATCTGGCTATTTTAGTTAAAAAAAAAGTTTGACCATGTATACTGCCAAAAATGCTAGCCACTGAAAAGATATCCCTTCAGTGTATACTTTTAAAAAAAATATTTCTGTATGCATCATACCACTAGGTTCCTAAAATTTTCATAGCCATATAAGGCCCTTAAATTTTGATTATTTTCCATAGTCTTATATCAGCATATATAAGGTGGTTGCCACCGTCTGTTCATTTGGTATACTCAGCATAATATCATTCATATAGTGGACAAGTGTGAAATTCTATGGAAGAGAGAGAGGACCAAAATTCCTTATAACAAATTTATGACACGGGGCTGAGGAGGTATTATATCATTGTGGTAAAAATGTAAAAGTATACTGATAGATAGTTTTAATGTTAAAGCACATTTGTTTTGGCAGTCTTAAAGTCAGGTACTAAGAAAAAAAGGCATTTGGTAAATCAACAGTTGCATGGTATGTATTATACCTTAAATGAGAATGCCCTATATTTAAATGTGTAATTCATAGTTGGTAAACCATTAGGAATGATTAGAATTTGTGGCCTGTTTTAAGAATATATATCCTTGGGAGCAGGCTTTGTTTCAAAGTCCTACACAAGGTCCATTGTCTCTCTGCCTGCAGCCTAAAGATAAAACTATAAACATACCAGCTGTTGGGGAGTGGTTCTAATGCTTTGAATTAACATGGTTCCCAAAATCAGGAATCTACATGTCCAAAGTCTGAGGGTCCTAGTGGTTAATTGGTTTTTGATCCATCAATAAAGAGTCAAGAGAGGCTGAACAGAGAGAAAGAGGTGGAACTTTTAAATTGTGTGAACTAGGAACCAGAAAAGAAGAAAAGAGAACCACCATGATTTGGAGGGAGACAGAATTAGAGCTGCAGAAAGAAATGCTGGTGGGAAGGGAAAGTGGCCCTCTAGGAAAGGTTGCCAAGAAGGTAACAGGGCAGAAAAGATAAGAATAGATTTAAAACATGTTAAGCCAGGAATACCAGAGGGAAATGTATGCTTGCCAGGTAGAGGATTAGAACTTTCCAGCCTTTGAGCTAGTAAAGGCATATCAAAATTAAACTAACATGAGTATGTCTTTCTTTGGAAAATCCAAAGAACTGTTTCTTGGGCAGCTGCAGTGTGCACACCCCCTGCTGGGAGCTAGAGCAGTTAGCAAACTCACCACAAAAAAACAGCTACTGCTCTAGCACCCTATCTTTCTGCTTCTTGCCATTATGAGAGTGAACTAACACTGACATTCCAAGCAAGCTCCCAATTAAATGATTTATTTTATTAGATTTTCCTTGATCTGGGTGTCTCTTTTTATTAGTAGAACATGATTAAGACACTAAATAATAGGAGCTGTATTAGTCTGCTTGAGTAGTATACCACATCTGTTATAGGACCTGCATTTGGAGTCAGTATTTCTTTGTTTTGCATATTCAAATGTTGTCCTCTACAGGTAAGTCTGACTTCTCACTAGCCAAATAGGAGAGTTAAACAGAGATTTGTGGTAAATACCATCCCCACATTTTTCAAGTCCTTGATAGTGGCAATAAATTTCTCCAATTCCACTGAGGATAAAATATTATATTTTATCACTATATTCTATGGTAGAAGCCACTCCAATGGCTTCAATTTGATGTTCTACCCATAATAGCCCTCACTCTACAATTTATTGAACCAATGTGGGAATTCTGCTAGCTTCTAGGTATAAACTATACCAAGTAGAGATTTGAGACTGCAGAGATAAATACAGGGTGTATTTCAGACTTTAGCCCAAACTCCATTAATCACCAGCTCTCTATAAGCCCCTACTTCATGGAGCACCTCAAGACTTCTTTAAGTCTACTAGTATCAGTGTCAATTCTGAAACCACATCAAATGGATCCAAGATATCTAGTATTTTTCCCTTTGCCCAGTGTACAGTTACCATATATTAAGGTCACAGTATTCAATAAACCCAGGAAAGACTGACTGGTTACCTTACCCTATTCTACAGCTATCCTTTGTCTTTGTTAGGGTTTCTATTGCAGCAATGAAACACCATTATTAAAAAGCAAGTTAGGGGAAAAAAGCATTTACTTACCTTACACTTCCAAATTGTCATCAGTTATGGAATCCTTTACATGAACTCAAACATGGATAGAACCTAGAGACAATAGATGAAACAGAGGTCATAGATGGATTCTGATTAGTGGCTTGCTCTCATGATTTTGCTCATCTTGCTTTCTTATAGAACCTACAAACAACAGCATAGAGGTAGCACTATCCAAGATGGGATGAGTCCCCTCCCATTCATTACTAGTTAAGAAAATATTCTACAGCTGGATCTTATGAAGGCCCCTTTTCAGTTGAGTTTCTACTCTTTCAGATGACTCTAGATTGTATCAAATAGAACTAAAACTATGTAGGATGCCTTAGAAAAGTCTATATGAGAGTTTGGGAGAAAATTAACAGTAAAACACTTAATTATTATATCCAAGTCCTTCTAGATCTGACCTTCCTGTCATTCAAGGGATTATGAGTCTTCAAACTGGCTCAAATATGGAAATTTGGTCATGGGCCAAAATTGGCCTTTTCCATGATCCAAAGTAACTTTTAATTGATTGAGAATTTGTCTCTTTTTACAAACCAAACAAAATGCAATAGTCATCTTAACTCTTTCTTGCCTGAAAACATCATGATTGATTAGCCAGGACTAAAGTCCGTACAAGTTCTTTCATCATAAAATGTACTTTGCTTTGAAACTTATTATTAGACAGAACATTCTAGACATTGTTTTCTCTATGCTGCCCACTATGTTAACTATAATAAGCATGATTATGTTACCTGTTGTAATTCATTGCTGCTGTGTGGTCCCTGCTACTTCAGGCCCATATTAAGCTCATCACGTTTAATTTATCCAACTGAGCAGCAGAATTTTTGATACTAAACTCTGGCACAATAAATATGGCAACAATATTGTTCCTCAGGTATAGTGATGCCCTTCGAATCATTTTGAATCTTACAGGATTAACAAAAAACATATCTTCTGTTTCTCTGCACTGAGGGAGATTAAGTTTTATACAGCATACTCACCATAGCACTACAATGCCTCTGAACCTCAGAAATCCATTGATCTACACTTAGCTAAGGAATACCAAGCATCTTTAAATTCTTTTGTAAAAAACATCTTCTGACAAATATTTCAGCCAAATAATCAAACAAAATTTTGGCAACTTCTATTACCTGTTTGAGCTTCCATATTACACCTCTACTTTCCAATGAGTTGGTCTACATAATTATATTTAGTATGATCAAGTTTTATGTTCTTCCCCCCACTTTCCCACACCTTGAAATTCATTCCCAAACATATTTCCCAGGCTTTTGCCTGAATATATTTGTATACACCTTAAGTTCATTATTAGTAATAAAAAAACCTTTTCCCCTCCAGGATCCTCCTTAGTCTTAAATCTAAGAGGCTGAAGCAACTATTGTATAATCTGAGGTGTATCAGTATTTCATACCTGGCATATCCTTTAGAGAAAATCACTGCTGTTTTAACATAGAGTGAAGGATTACATTCTGGAAAAAAAGCAGAAAAGACAATACTCTATACAATAGGAGTTTGGTTAAGCCTTTAGTTAAGGTTAGAGATAATTCATCCTAGGTTAAAATAAACCTTAGTGTACCTAACAGTTCTGTATTCACGGGGTCAATAGTATCCTAACAGACATTGTTATGCTAAGGGAAAGGATGCTATTTTTTTTTTTTTTTACAAAGTAATGTTATTACTTTAGCTAATGACACTCTCCAAGGCCAGAATTTACATTTTCATCAGAATTCAGGGAGTCTAATAATGAAGTCTTTGGTATGATTTTTCTGTAACACAAGCTCTGTAGTTCCTCCAAAACACATTTATGAACTTATACTGGGTTTTTTGTGCATCTACAGCTGATCAATTTTAAAATCTGAGTTTACAGTTGTACTTTATTACTCTATCATAAGATACTAGAATTTGGTTAACTATCAAAGTGCTCATTCTTTAGGTAAATTTATCCCAAAATTCTAAAAGCAAACAACTCTAAGCTTATATGTTTCAAAACCTACTTTACTAAGTGTACTTAAATGTTTTAACCTTCCTTCTAGCATAAGGGTAATCCACTAGCAGTAATGGAAAGGAACCTTTAATATGGCAAAAAATGATGTGGACTTGTTCAGAAATAGTTCTTCAGGGAAAATCCAGTCTGCATTGTCAGAATATCAGGAATCCCAATCACATGAATCAGCCTTGATAGCACCTTTCATGGGCAAACAAGAGTAGATTCCTACTATGGATAGAAAATATTCTGAATTTCTGAGTTAGAATGGCTAACAAAAAGAAAGATTTTCATATACTGGTAGATAAGTAGAAGCAAATATATTAAGATCCTCTTCATGAGGCAGATAATGATGAAGTTACCAGATCTCATTTCTCTCTGTCATCCCTTAACACGTATCGATCATAAGTAATAGGCCAAACCTTGATTGTACTGGAAAGTACATTTCAGATGATTGATGTGATGATATTAAAAAATGCAAATTCAGTTCTTCCCTGAGTGTGAGTGTATAAAATAGAAACTCAGTGATGCATAATTACCCGAACAAGGCTTTTGATATAATCATCACTGGAAAACTGTTAGCACAGTCAATCAAAGTCAACCCATGAGAATTCAGTATCTAAAGCAACTCATTAGTCAAACTTTTCTATAACCATATCATTACACACAGCCAAACCCTTAAGGAGAAAGTTTAAGAATGAAGTAAATTTACTGAAACACTTGCCACTGGAAGCTGAAACTATTTCTTTATTTTTCTACTATCTGCTTTTGGGAGTTATTTTGTTTGTTACTTACTTCCAGATTAAGTACCTTTCAAATATGAACAACTTTTCTATTATGTACTGGATTACAATTTCTTTTTGATAATTTGATAGGCAACCTTATTCTAATATCTTAAAAATATTTGTAGCATTTTCTATCTATAAATATGACTTCTTCACATAGAAACAGATAAAAATAATAGTGCACAGATGATAAAAATAGAAATATTGATGGCAGATACTTTAGTTTGATGATACAATATTAATCTGGTTTAAGAAAATTATATTCGATCTTGTATCCAGGGTCCCTCTAGCCCAGTCTGCACAGAAAAGCCTGCCGACTGCAGAAGCAACATAGCTTCTGGGACAGGCCCCGTTTAGGGCCATCATCTTCAGCCATGAAGCAGATTTGAGCTCCAGACATCTGCACTCCTCCCCCATCAGAGGAGATGTGGCCTGTAGAGAGTACTCTGACCACTGAGACTCAGGAGAGAGTTGGACTCCCAGGAGTGCTGATAGAGGCTAACAGAATCACAAGAGGATCAAGCTCTAGCCAGAGACAGCTATAACTACTAACACCAGAGATTACCAGATGGCAAAAGGCAAACTTAAGAATCTTACTAACAGAGACCAAGACTGCTCACTATCATCAGAACCCAGGACTCCCAACTAAGTGAGTCCTGGATACCCCAACACATCTGAAAAGCAAGACTCAGATTTAAAAACATATCTCATGATGGTGGTAGAGGATTTTAAGAAGGGCATTAACAACTCACTTAAATAAATACAGGAAAACACTGCTAAACAAGTGGAAGCCTTTAAAGAAGAAACACAAAAATTCCTTAAAGAATTACAGGAAAACACATCCAAACAGGTGATGGAATTGAACAAAACCATCCAAGATCTAAAAATGGAATTAGAAACAATAATGAAAACCCAAAAGGAGACAACTCTGAAGACAGAAACCCTAGGAAAGAAATCAGGAACCATAGATGCGAACATCAGCAACAGAATACAAGTGATGGAAGAGAGAATCTCAGATGCAGAAGATTTCATAGAGAACATGGACACAACAATAAAAGAAAATTTAAAATTCATAAAGATCCTAACCCAAAATATCCAGGAAATCCAGGACACAATGAGAAGACCAAACCTAAGGATGATAGAGTAGATGAGAATGAAGATTTTCAACTAAAAGAGCCAGCAAATAGCTTCAACAAAATTATAGAAGAAAACTTCCCTAACCAAAAGAAAGAGATGCCCATGAACGTACAAGTAGCCTAAAGAACTCTAAATAGACTGGACCAGAAAAGAAATTCCTCCCAACACATAATAATCAGAACAAAAAATGTACTAAATAAAGATAGAATATTAAATGCAGTAAGGGATAATTGTCAAGTAACATATAAAGGCATGCCTATTAGAATTACACAAGACTTCTTATCAGAGACTATGAAAGTGAGAAGATCCTGGACAGATGTTATATGAACCCTAAGAGAACACAAATGCCAGCCCAGGATACTAATCCCAGAAAAATTCTCAATTACCATAGATGTAGAAATCAAAGTATTTCATGATAAACCCAAATTCACACAATATCTTTCTATGGATCCATCCCTTCAAAGGATAATAAAAAGAAAACACCAACACAAATATCTTAACTTAGTTTTTAAATGTAAATCAGAAAGAATACAAAAATATACAGAAATATTAAAGGGGTTTATAAAACCAGATAATTTACTTCAAAGTGTTCTAAAGATAAATAAAATATGCAAAACTAGCAATTGACAGATGTCAGAAAAAACTCAGTGAATATTTAAGTAATTAGAGATTGAGATTTTTCTATAGAATCATGTAAGTATATAAAGTATATAAGAGAATTATTTCTTTCTAACTAACAAGGGCTCAGTCACACAGCAGGTCACTTGATGAAGTTGGCAGGTATAATTTTTTTCCTTGGGAAATATAAACAAACTCAGGAGCTGAATACAACCTGAAGCCTTGTCTTTAGACTTAGATCATATGAAAGTTTCCAAAATCCTACATGAAATAATATAATTAAATTTACTGTCTCCTTAGTGGTTAGATACTCAATAATTTCCAAACTATCAAAGATCCGATGTCAGTTAAATGAATCCAGAAATATAGACCAGAATCATAAACCTTCCTTATGAGGAGTTAATTCAAAACCTGATTTGGTTGATCTTAGAAAAAACACAACAGCAATGGAATTAGCTACAGGTGTATACATTAGAGATGTTGATAAAAGTGAGAGGACAGACCTGAGACTAACTACAACAGAAATGACAAATTTTTGTATTGTTCATGTTTGTGATAAAAAAAACAACTTTGATATATTGATACCAACACACATATTAATAAGAAATAGCAAAAGTTCATGATACTTCAATTGTAGACAAATAATTATAAGTAACTAAGAAATGCTAAGATAACTAGTCTTCCCCATGGAAATTCACACCAATTGGTTATCCAGTACCAAATGGTTATCTCTAAAAATATGAACATTCACACAAGTAACATTTTAGAGTTTGTAGGTTGTACTTACATATTTAGGGGTTGTATATTTGTGTGTATGTGTGTGTGAGCACATATAGTCATATCAATTGAGTTATTATTATACTACATTTATTAATGAGCATTAAATTTTAAAAATAAGTTGAGAGAAAAAAACCTGAGTAGTGATTGGTGAAGGTACTATGTCACAGATCTGACATAATTGAGATATGGAGGTGAAAATGATATAAATACAGTACTCATGAATAGAAATCCAAAAAGGAAAAATAAACATTTTTAAGAAAAGATTTGCATTCTCTCTGTTAGAAGCATTTTGTGTGGTTTTGGGGGGTTGTGGATATGGAATCGGTTTACTAGAAACAATCTTATCTCCTCATTGCTGAGAACATATTATTCACATACTTTCCTGACCTACATTTTGCATGATCTCTATAAACATATTCTTATTTTTTCACTCATTTTGACTGACTTTTTTCTTGAATACTAATTATTTTTAATTTATTTAATCAATAAAAAAATAAGGTCTGAAAACTGTACTGAGCATTAAGTGTTCATGCTGCTTTGGTTTTAGTTCCCAGCATCTTAAGTGAAAATGAAATCCTTTAATATGTTATTTTATATGTTCAAATAAAAATGTAGGGTAACACAATCTAAAGATATCTATATAATTGAGAAACATCTGTTTGAGGCCTATTAACATGGTGGTTCTGCAGGCAAAATTATCAAATACATGCAATAGATATTAGTTATATCAGTCACATTTTTCGAAGGTTATAATGTCTTCTTTTGTCTATAACATTTTATAGGATACATTTTATTACATTCAGAGCCCTACTATGCAATGCATGAAAAGTTTTCTCTGCAAGAATCATTTTGAAAGTAACATACTCAAATATCTCAGAAATTTGCAAAGACAGTATCCAGAGGATTTAAATGCACTATAAGAACTAAGATTCAAATATTAGGCAGGTGTTTTCTAGCTACTCCACAGAATATTGATTCACTTGTCAAAGAACCTAGAAATCACTCTCCACACTCTGGCACTTTTCTAGGTGATAGTGCCCCATTTGTTGTTATTTTCTGAATGGAAGAGAAACCAAAAAAATACACTTTCCTAAGAGTACTGAACCACAGTAAATCTATGTGTATGCAGTCATTGTATATCTCCTGCCTTTAAAGCCATGGTTTTCATTCTCCAAGTTTACTAATATGAGAGATTCTTTTTTTTTTTTTTACAAGTCATAAAGAAAGCTTCCATATCGTGCTTTAAGCATCATATTTTCAAGTCACTCCTGTCATGAAATATGACAGTATCACAGAGAATAAACTTGATCATAACTTGTTATTGATTTCATTTCTAAGGTTTGAATGTCAAAGAGGTACAATTTCCAATACCAGGTATAGTATTTATTTGAGGAAGACTGTCCATTAATTTCTTCAGAGTAGGATTAAATTTACAATATTCTTTAGTTTATTAATTATTTCCTAAGTAACTGACACAAATTATTGCAAAATAAGGAGTCTGATAGGGATCCCAACTGCATGTATTTTAGTCACAATACCATGCATTTA